>NC_135807.1:29618628-29941954 GCF_964213995.1 Mustelus asterias | reverse complement strand
TGATTAGGTCAAAAGAAAGGAAGGGACTGAACACGAGACAATATTGGCCGACACCTCCTTCTTTGCTAAACTAAACAGTGGACAGGGTCATTCTCAGATAGCAACACTGACAATGAGGGAACTGCCTCCCAGAGTCAAAGAGCCACATGGCAGAGCAGTAGAAGCTAGCCAGTCCCATGAGAGCCAGTGTGTACCAGAGGACACCGCACTCTGGGTGCCAGGCCCTGGAATCATTGGGCTGAGCTGCTCTTGTCCAGCTTAACTCAACTGTCCTGAGCTAGCTGTTTGGGGCTCAGTTGGTAGGGCTTTTGATTTATTGGTGGAGGTTCTCCCACATTCACACCGTAGACTGCAAGCCTTGTTCTGGCTTTTGGGTGGCGTCAAGCCTGGATGTCCTCAAGGGACAAAGAATTCCCCAATTTAGTCACTGCGGGAGTGGGCCAGTCCCAACGTCCTCCGGGACACACTTCACTCATCCTCTGAAGAGGAAACCAAGCTCCAGGCTAGCAGCCTGCCTTTGACTTCCATTTCTCAAAGTCTGACTTCAAAAAAGAACCAGGTATTCTGCCTACAGACTGAACTAATTTCCCAGATACAAGATTACTTTGTAGCATCTTCAATGGGCTCAACCTACAAACAAGTTCCGAGGAGTAAGACCAGGAATTCTAGAAACATAGAAAACTACAGCACAAAACAGGCCCTTCGGCCCCACAAGTTGTGCCGAACATATCCCTACCTTTTGGGCCTACCTATAACCCTCCATGCTATTAAGTCCCATGTACTCATCCAGGAGTCTCTTAAAAGACCCTATTGAGTTTGCCTCCACCACCACTGACGGCAGCTGATTCCACTCGCCCCCCACCCTCTGTGTGAAAAACTTCCCCCTAACATTTCCCCTGTACCTACCCCCCAGCACCTTAAACCTGTGTCCTCTCGTAGCAGCCATTTCCACCCTGGGAAAAGGCCTCTGAGAGTCCACCCGATCTATGCCTCTCAACATCTTATATACCTCTATTAGGTCTCCTCTCATCCTATGTCTCTCGAAGGAGAAAAGACCGAGCTCCCTCAGCCTATCTTCATAAGGCATGCCACTCAATCCAGGCAACATCCTTGTAAATCGCCTCTGCACCCTTTCAATCTTTTCCACATCCTTCCTGTAATGAGGCGGCCAGAACTGAGCACAGTACTCCAAGTGGGGTCTGACGAGAGTCTTATATAGCTGCATCATTATCCCCGGACTCCTGAACTCAATCCCTCGATTGATAAAGACCAGCACACCATATGCCTCCTTAACCACCTCCTCCACCTGCGGGGCCGATTTTAGAGTCCTATGGACCCGGACCCCAAGGTCCTTCTGATCTTCTACAGTACTAAGAGTCTTTCCCTTTATATTGTACTCCTTCGTCCCATTTGACCTGCCAAAATGGACCACTACGCATTTATCTGGGTTGAAGTCCATCTGCCACTTCTCCGCCCAGTCTTGCATCCTATCTATGTCCCTCTGTAACTTCTGACATCCCTCCAGACTATCCACAACCCCACCAACCTTCGTGTCGTCGGCAAACTTACCAACCCATCCCTCCACTTCCTCATCCAGGTCATTTATGAAAATGACAAACAGCAAGGGTCCCAGAACAGATCTCTGGGGCACACCACTGGTGACCAACCTCCATTTAGAAAAAGACCCATCTATACACACTCTCTGCCTCCTTTGGGCAATCATGATGTGGAGATGCCGGCGTTGGACTGGGGTGAACACAGTAAGAAGTCTCACAACACCAGGTTAAAGTCCAACAGGTTTATTTGGTAGCAAATACCATAAGCTTTCGGAGCACTGCTCCTTCGTCAGATGGAGTGGAAATGTGCTCTCAAACGGTGCAAACAGACACAAAATCAAGTTGCAGAATACTGATTAGAATGCGAATCCCTACAGCCAGCCAGGTCTTAAAGGACCTGTCTTTAAGACCTGGCTGGCTGTAGGGATTCGCATTCTAATCAGTATTCTGCAACTTGATTTTGTGCCTGTTTGCACCGTTTGTGAGCACATTTCCAATCCATCTGACAAAGGAGCAGTGCTCCGAAAGCTTATGGTATTTGCTACCAAATAAACCTGTTGGACTTTAACCTGGTGTTGTGAGACTTCTTACTCCTTTGGGCAAGCCCGTTCTGGATCCACAGGGCAGCAGCCCCTTGGATCCCATGCCCCCTCACTTTTTCTAGAAGCCTTGCATGGGGGACCTTATCGAACGCCTTGCTAAAATCCATATAAACCACATCTACCGCTTTCCCTTTGTCAATGTGTTTAGTCACATTTTCGAAGAACTCCACCAGGCTCGTAAGGCACGATCTGCCTTTGACAAAGCCATGCTGAGTGGATGTACTGTGGGCTTGCGGTGTTTTTTCTGTATTCTGTATGATAAAACTACCTGAATGAATCTTCACTAGACATTGACTTACTAGACTGTGGACTCGTGTGAAACCATAACTCTCATCTTTATTGTGGTCTTTGCCCTTTCTTTCCCTTCTCCCTCTTTTATTGTGTGAATGCCAAAGAAGTGAACATTGCGGAACGCCTCTGCATTTTGTGCGTTTGTAAAATAAACCTTATCTTGGGTTGATGTGGGGTTATTAATGAAACACTCCAAAACTGAAGGGCTGGGGAAAAATACACTATCATTTATAATAAGGGGAAAATCAAATCAAAAACACCTTTCTGTTCACAGACAGGTAATGTCAGGGCTGTTTAAATTATTCCTCCTCCTGTCTGTAACAGGTTGTTAATGCTCACACAAGGTGTGGTATTACCAGGCATTGGCACCTGTGGACCTATATCCCATAAAGCTGTCTTTGACTTAGAAACATAGAAACTAGAAGCAGGAATAGGCCATTCGGCCCTTCAAGCCTGTTCTGTCATTCATTATGATCATGCAGATTGTCAAATTCAATATCTTGATTCCCCCCCTTTCCCCCACCCCACTTCAAAAGAGAGGGACATATAAAAGAAAATGTAATTCTCTTTCCTATATTCATAAAAACATTAAAAAAAGCAAGTGAAAAATGAATTGCTCAATTGAACTTGTCCCTTCAAGACAAGTTGCAGCCTTCATGCATCAGCTACTCACGTCATGCAAGCCTCCTGGGAAAGACAGAACAAACATTAGAAAATTGGTGAAAAGTCTCAGAAATTCTTCTTCAACCCGCAAAATAAATCATTACAGCTCCAAACAACGTCATTACATCTTCACCTGCTCAATGTCCTTCAGTCACTCTTAGCAAGGGCATTGAGTACAAGAAATCATGTTGCAGCTATATAAAACCTTGGTTAGGTTGCATTTGGAGTATTGCATGCAAGTCTGGTTTCGACACTACCAGAAGGACATGGAAGCTTTGGAGAGAGTACAAAGCAGGTTCACCGGGATGTTGCCTGGTCTCGAGGGTGTTGGTTATGAGGAGAGGTTGAATAAACATAGAAACACAGAAAAACTACAGCACAAAACAGGTCCTTCGGCCCCACAAGTTGTGCTGAACATATCCCTACCTTTTAGGCCTACTTATAACCCTCCATCCTATTAAGTCTCATGTACTCATCCAAGAGTCTCTTAAAAGACCCTATTGAGTTTGCCTCCGCCACCACTGACGGCAGCCGATTCCACTCGCCCACCACCCTCTGTGTGAAAAACTTCCCCCTAACATTTCCCCTGTACCTACCCCCCAGCACCTTAAACCTGTGTCCTCTCGTAGCAGACATTTCCACCCTGTGAAAAAGCCTCTGAGAGTCCACCCGATCTATGCCTCTCAACATCTTATATACCTCTATTAGGTCTCCTCTCATCCTTCGTCTCTCGAAGGAGAAAAACCGAGCTCCCTCAGCCTATCCTCATAAGGCATGCCACTCAATCCAGGCAACATCCTTGTAAATCTCCTCTGCACCCTTTCAATCTTTTCCACATCCTAAACTAGGATTGTTTTCACTGGAAAGCTGAAGGTTGTGGGGAGACCTGATAGAGGTCTATAAAATTATGAAAGGCATAGACAGGGTAGATAGTCAGAGGCTTTTTCCTGGGCTGGAAGTGTCAGTTACAAGGGGGCACCGGTTCAACGCGAGGAGGGAAAGTTTAAGTGAGAGGTCTGGGGCAAGTTTTTCTCACAGAGAGGTGGGTGCCTGGAACATGCTGTCAGAGGAGGTGATGGAAGCAGGCATATTAGCAACATTTAAGAGGCATCTGGATGGGTACATGAATAGGGAGGGAATACAGGGATATGGACCGAGTAAGGACAAAAGGTTTTTTTTAGATTAGTTAGGGCATCATGATCGGCACAGACTTGGAGGCCCAAAGGGCCTGTTCCTGTGCTGTACTTTTCTTTGTTCCTTGTTCAATACAAGTTAAAAGACAGTCATTACAGGGCTACATTTCACATAGTGCTTCTATAACATGGAGCATCCGGCATTCATCCAGCTCTCAACTGAAGCATTGGAATGAATCAATATTTGCAGCGTGTTTGAATTATCTATTCTAGAGGTCAATGACTGTTTTAGAAAGAAATTCTCCTTGGATCAGCCAATCTTCCTGGAAAAGGGTCAATTATTGAGGTCTGTATTCATCTATAGTGAGAGGAGGTGCCAGCACTGAGCTACAACAGCTGAGCACTGTGGGGTCTTGCTTCAAAGCACCCTCCCAACCCAGAGGATGCCCGACTGCACCTTTGCCGATGCCGGCTCACCCGTGAACTTTACTTCAATTGTCTGACCCTAAAATTCTGATGGGTTGTGTCATAATTGGCCAATGAGGGGAACGTCCTGTCCCACCATGGCAGCCGAGGAAGATAAAGTTTATTTATTCGTGTCACAAGTAGGCTGACATTAACACTGCAATAACGTTACTGTGAAAATCCCCTTGTCGCCACACTCTTTCAGACTGTGGGAGGAAACCAGAGCACCCGGAGGAAACCCACGCAAACATGGGGAGAATTTGCAGACTCCACACAGACAGTGACCCAAGCCGGGAATCAAACCTGGGTCCTTGGTGCTGTGAGGCAGCTAACCACTGCGCCACCGTGCCACCCTTAATGATGGATTTTGAGCTTAATGATCCAGCATTACAATTCATGCTGAAGCCATTGATTTGATTCTGGCCTCCAGATCCACAGGTGCTGCGATCTGCTGCTACTTCCCCCATTTTCCATTGTTGATGTGGAATGGTCAGAGAGATGGTTCGATCATTTCTAAAATATTAACTATTGTCCTGACAGAATTGTGCTTCATTACCTTCAGTTTCAATCTCTCGACTGTTCTCCTTGCTGACATTCACATTTCAGCAATACAGGCAATTCAAAACTCTGCTGCTGCTTCATCTTCGTTCTCTCAGTATCCCAGTCTCATTGTCTTTCCCCAATCTTCTTCAAACTTCACCAGCTCTCCATGCCTTCACAGGTTGACTCTAAGTTCCTTGTTCTTGATTTCAAACCCCTCAATGGCCTCACTCCATCAAACTGCAGTAATTCTGTCCCGCCCAGTGACACCCGCAACACCTTTATTCCCTGCTTCTTCTGCCAGTTCCTCCAGGGCCCTCTGTTTTATCCACTGAGCACCACACTCTGAACATCACTCTCCCCCTGTCTGATTCCAAAAAATACCACTCTCTGCAAACCATCCTTTCACTTCTCTTAAGGCGAGAGGGAAAATACTGTTGATGCTGGAATCTGAAACAAAATCAGAAAATGCAGGAAAGTCTCAGCAGGTCTGTCAGCATCTGCGGAGAGAGAACAGAGCCAATGTTTCGAGTCTGGATGACTCTTCGACAGAGCTCAAACGAATCTCTGATGAAGAGTCATCCTGACTCAAAACATTGGCTCTATTCTCTCCCCACAGTTGCTATCAGACCTGCTGAGATTTTCCAGCATTTTCTGTTTTTGTTTCACTTCTCTCATTTCGGGAGGTCTTCCTGCCTGTGCGGACCACAGTTCATAGATCATAGAATCCCTACAGTGCAGGAGGCCATTCGGCCCATCACGTCTGCATCAGCCACAATTCCACCCAGCCCCTATCCCCATAACCCCATGCATTTACCCTAGCAAGTCCCCATGACACTAAGGGGCAATCATGGCCAAATCACCTAACCCACACAATTTTGGACAGTGGGAGGAAACCAGAGCACCCGGAGGAAACCGACGCAGACATGGGGAGAACGTGCAAACTCCACACAGACAGTGACCCAAGCCGGGAATCGAACCCAGGTCCCTGGCACTGTGAGGCAGCAGTGCTAACCACTGTGCTACCGTGCCTCCCAAAATGAAATGTATGAAATGAATGCCTTTGTTTTGCGACTATTGCTGAACAGATTTGGTTTGTGGCAGATCTTCCTTTCACTTATATTAGCTCACCTGCCACTAAAGGAGCTTCAAACCTGATTCATGTGGGAATTGTATTCTCTGGATGGGAAAGCAGCCATGCAAACTGTCGCAGCCAGCTAGGAGTGGTCGCAGGAGGCCCAGGCAATTTTTACGACTAACTGACTTTCTGACTAAAATAGCCGGAATAGGAGCAGGCCATTGGAGGCCACCTACTGGATCCGCTGGAAGTGCGGAGATTGGAGTGGCGGCTTCCAGAGCAGTTTGTAATGGGTGGGTACCTCTGGGCACAACAGGCCTCATCTTCCCTTGCAAGGCCTGGCAGAGCACTCCTGCTCCCCAAGGCCCCAATGGCCTTGATGGTCTGGCCAAGCCCTTGCTGTCTGGAGAGTCACTGTGGAGGCCACAGATTTCCTGGCTGGAATAGCCTCAGGGTTCCACAGAAAGCATTGGAAATAAATTACATTTAAAGTGCTGTGTTTTAAATCAAAGTTGGTGCATATAGGTTTAATATTCTCTTTACAGATGTGTGCTGCAGCCACTTAAACAGAGAAGAGCTTATTTGGGTATTATAGATATGGTTTAAAGCTGGATAAACCCATTTCGAGTATGTTTCTACTCACAGGTCACTTCAGTGTCAATCCGAAACAGCAGTTGGTCCATCCTGGAGTCAGTGGACAAGACAGCCCCATCAGTTTTGAAAGTAACAAGAAATGGTCTCCAAGGACGCATACATCAAAGGTTTTGAGGAGGGAAAGGTGGGCAGTATGAGGAGGGAGGGGGTAGCTGGTTTGATTGATGAAATAACTCCTCAGAGGCTGGTGTTTCTTTCCAGATTCCCTTTATTTACAAACTTTATTCCACTCCTAGAGTGCTTCATGTATAAAGTCAGAGTCTGGAGTGCCAGAAAACCTGACACGCCCACATTTATACACAGGTGAGCCTCCCTAATTGGGAAGGCAATTACGACCTCAATCAGAGAGCTTAAACCCCGCGAGGCCAGCCTTATTTGTCTCACTGAAGTCATTACAATTGACAAATCTATTGGCAACTCTCTGAATGTGGAAACAGTCAATAGAACAACTCTCCCACTGCCTGTGAGCATAAGGAGAAAAAGGTTCACAAGGTTCACATTCAGTCAGGTTAGGTCAGGAGGATGAGCCGAGCCAAGTGAGGGAGAAGTTATCCATCTTGAATGATAAGTTGGACTTAACCGGAAATGAATATTAGCTGGGCTCTCTAATATTCAATCATTCCACTCTGCCTAAGCAGTCAGTTGAAAATGATCCAATTGCCAGTTTAGAGGGCAGAAAGCCCTGCGTTAGATCTAAGTATATAACGGAGATCAGTAGCGAGCGACTGATCACAGGAAGCGTGGGAAGTATTTACAGGGGTTTACCAGCCCGAGTAAACCCAAGAGACATCGTAAGATGATGTAATGCAAGATACAATCATAAGATGATGCAATGTAAGTTACAAGATTTCACATGGAGCAAGATCTAAGACTAGCCCAGAGGACTGCAGCTGAAGTTAATCTTTTCATCATGCTCCTCACATAGAGCAAAATGGCTCAGTCCCTTGCAAAGGGGCTGAGAAAGTGAGCTCCGTGCGGGAGAGAAAAGGGGGAAGCAGAGAAAATATTAGAGTGATGAGAGGGTCAAAAGAATAAAATCACAGTGAAAGGGTCTTAACAGTCTTGGACAAAATGGGGTACGTGAGGGGAATTTGGGAGGGTAGAGGCAACGAGGGTTAAGGAGCAGCTGTACATAGACTGAATGTACAGCAAAGGAGATTTTTACTGGATGATACTGGATTGTCTAGTACTGGTGAAATCAATCTGTCTTAATGTGGTCAGCTCCCAGGGGAATTTCAATTATCTTCTAACAACTCTGCTTTCAAATCATGAACATACTGAAAATTATGAATGATTTACTGGCTAAGGCTTCCTGTCCACTGAAATGGCACCTCCAGCCTTAACTGTTTAATCTGATTCTCTTCATAGTGATTTCTTCATTTACTTTTACAAGCTGGATCTTTTCATTATCTCTCCTGCTGAAAGTACATGCTCACCGTCGACAGCAAATGCCCTCCAATATTCCTTACTAAGCGGTCATTCTTTAAAAGCGAGGTTATTTGACCTCAGAAAGTGCCACACTCAAACACACAAAAACTCAATCTGTCTCCCTCTCTCTCTGGTACAGCTCCTTTGATGGCATTTAAGACTGCATCGGTTGGCTAATATTTATCCTCGCACGAAAATGGAAAATGCTGGAAAATCTCAGCAGGTCAGAAGCATCTGTGGAGAGAGAATAGAGCCAAAGTTTCAAATCGGGAAAAGGAGTCATCCATCCTGACTCGAAACATTGGCTCTATTCTCTCTCCACAGATGCTGTTTGATCTGCTGAGATTTTCCAGCATTTTATATTTTTGTTTCAGATTCCAGCATTCCAGCACTAAGGGTGGCACAGTGGTTAGCACTGCTGCCTCACTGCCAGGGACCCGGGTTCAATTCTGGCCTCGGGTCACTATCTGTGTGCAGTTTGCACATTCTCCCTGTATCTACATGGGTTTCCTCCGGGTGCTCTGGTTTCCTCCCATAGTTCGAAGATGTGCAGGTTAGGTTGATTGACAATGCTAAATTGCCCCTTAGTGTCAGGGAGATTAGCAGGGTAAATACGTGGGGTTATGGGAATAGGGCCAGGGTGGGATTGTGTTCGGTGCAGTCTCGATGGGCCGAATGGCCTTCTTCTGCGCTGTAGGGATTCTACGATCCGCAGTATTTTGCCTTTTATCAGTTATTATCCTCGTTACGTTCAGGCCAATTGATGCAGCCTCAATCAGCTGGCTAACCCAGTACAAAGCAGGGGTCAAGCCAGTGACTGTTGTAGCCCATGTAACTCATTCCTGTGAGAGGCAATGTATTTACCAACACGGTTATCAAAGGGGCTGTCACAGTGTTTAATGCAGGATGGTGTAAAGGTTGGCACTGCCTTTCAGGTTTTTTTTGGTTCCTAAGCAGAAAAATGATGCTTGTAACTATGTCCGACTGCCTTAAAACAATGTTATTTGTTTTTGAAAGGTGCAGTGGATGATGATGTATGTGAAGAAAAGCCGAGCACTAATTCAACACATTCGTTCTGCTGCTAGGACTTCTGAGCAGTTGTCATCCAGGGTTTCAGTCTGAAACCAGGCGCCTGGGACTCATAGTTTTTCAATCGCTGTGAGCTATTACTGGGTCAGGTGGTGGAATTGAAAGTCTGCTCTGGGGCAGGCTTTATTCCATGTCTGCTCCTCGATTAATCACCACTAGCCAGTTGGCTGTGAAGTTGATGTAGCTGCAATGGTAAGAAAGCTGAAAAGTTTGAATGATGAAAAATATGCTTTATGCTGAGAGAACAAAAACCCTTTGTGGACTTCAGTTGCTTTAAAGTTTTTTTATTCTCTCTGTGCTGCTGGACCAGGCATGTTACCATTCCTTAAAGGGACACCGCCACTACAGCCAGGAGGAATGCTCACACTGACGCAACTTGCAATGGAAAGCTAACATCTCATGAAGATAGCATAGAAAGAGGCAAAGGCTGAAGGATAGAAAAGGCAAGACAGTTTAGCGATAGAAAAATAGCATTCAGCCTGTGTCAGGATATCGTTCAATTTATATTATAGAATCCAGAAGGAGGCCATTCAACCCATTGAGTCTGCACCGACCACAATTCCAACCAGGCCCTATCTCCATAACCCCACGTAACTCCTTTTAGTCCCCCTCACACTAAGGGGCAATTTACCATGGCCAATCCACCTAATTTAAAAGTTTTCAGAGGGTCTTAAAGAATTCTGGCAGGGAGAGTGGTTTTGGGAGAGAATCCTAGATAATTGAAGGTACGGTCAATGATGTGGCAAAGAGGCCAAGGTTAGAACGACAGAGAGGCTAGAGGGCTGGAGGTGGTTGAAGAGATAAAGAGAAGGGAGGGATTTGAACACATGGACGAGAATTTTAATTTTAATTAAAAGTCCAGTGACTGTGAGGCAATGTAGATCAGCGAGCACATGGATGGTGGGATACAGGCAGCAGGCTTTTAACAAAACATTAGTAATGCATGAATAGTTTTTCCACAATGGATCTTCTATCTTTAGAATACCAGATTTCATGATAAACGGCAATTTTTAGACAGTCTTGATAATTAGAGCAACTTTCTTAATAAACATTCCGGCAGGATTTTACAGCCACGCTCGAGTGAGACTGGAAATTCCCACCCGAGGTCAGTGGAGATTCAACTAGGATTCATAGAAATCATAGAATCCTTGGCGCTGAGAGGCAGCAGTGCTAACCAATGTGCCACCCGGGATTGATTCCCCCGGCTTGGTGATAATGATGGAGTGGCGGATATGCCGGGCCATGAGGTTACAGATTGTGGTTGAGTACAATTCTGCTGCTGCTGATGGCCCACAGTGCCTCGTGGATGCCCAGTTTTGATTTGCTAGATCTGTTCAAAATGTATCCCATTTAGCACGGTGATAGCCCTACACAACACAATGGAAAGTATCCTCAATATGATGACAGGACTTTACCTCCACAAGGACTGTGTAGTGGTCATTCCCACTGATACTGTCATGGACAGATGCTTCTGTGGCAGGTAGATTTGTGAGGACAATGTCAAGTAGGTTTTTCACTCTTGTTGGTTCCCTCACCACGTGCCACAGACCCAGTCTAGTGACTATATCCTTTACTGGGCAGCTCAGTCTGTAGTAGTGCTACGGAGCCACACTTGGTGATGGACACTGAAGTCCCCCAACTGGAGTACATTTTGTGAATACAAAGTACATTTGCCCCGACTACAAAAGTGACTGTTCTTCAAAAGTACTTCATTGCCTGTGAAGCACTTGGGTGATGAAAGAAAGTGTAAGGCACTATATAAATGCAAGTTCTTTTTTGTCTAAATGCAACATCAAACCAGGAATGCTGTCCATACAGTGCACGCAAAAGTCACCCCCTATCAACTTTGTCTTCATTTGCACCAGCATGGAATTCTGCAACATGAACTTAAACTACTTCTGGCCTATGGATGTCCATGGAGATGTATTGGAAAAGCTCCGATTATTTGTCTTCATTGTTTTCACTTACAGTCCACTGCTGGGGACTTATCGGGGAATAAAGTGCAATCTTACTAAGTTGAAAACCAAAGTTTAAAATGAGTAAGTAAGAATTGCTCTCCCAACAATATCATGAATTAATTTCAGTAGAACTTACAGGAAGACATTGCTACATAGAAAAATGCCTCAAGGCACAATACAGAGGAAAGATTTTGGAAAATGAAAAGCCACAAGAAACTAACTGATGAGTAAAGAGAGCTGGTTAACAGGGTAATCAAAACGAGGGATTTTAAAGAAGAGTTTTTAATGTGGAGGGAGAACTAAAGGCGGGATTTTCCGGCTACGCTCACCCCAAAACCGGAAAATCCCACCCGAGGTCAATGGGCCTTTGCATGGTCCGTCCCACCCTGCCCGCCCGCTATGATTTCTGTGGCGGGCAGGACAAGAAAATTCCCCCCCTAAGAGTTTTTAATGTGGAGAGAGAACTGAAAAGCAGCTGGGGTTTAGAAAATAAAGATTTGTATTTATATGGCATCTTTCTTAACCTTAGGATGCCCCAAAGTGCTTCACAGCCAATGAGTACTTTACAGGTAGTGAATGCTAAAATGTAGGTAATATAGCAGCCAAACTGTGTCCAGCATGGCCCCACAATAGCCGTGTGATGAAAGCCAGGTCAGCTGTTTTAGTTCTGAGGAAGGGTCATCTCGACACAAAACGTTGCCTCTATTCTCTCCCCACAGATGCTGTCACACCTGCTGAGATTTTCCGGCCTTTTCTGTTTTTGTTTCAGATTCCAGCATCCGCAATATTTTGCTTTTATATTAAGCTGTTTTAGTGATGTGGGCTGATGGATGGATATTGGTCAGGATACCAGTCAGAAGATTCCTGCTACTCTGAATTCTGCCGGTTTTCTAACACCCACCTGAGAAGGCAGAAGGAGCCTCGGTTTAATGTCTCATCTAGAACATAGAAAAACTACAGCACAAACAGGCCCTTCGGCCCACAAGTTGTGCCAAACACCTTCTAGACCTACCTATAACCCTCCATCCTATTACGCTCCATGTACTCATCCAGCAGTCTCTTAAAAGACCCTATTGAGTTCGCCTCCACCACCACTGACGGCAGCCGATTCCACTCGCCCACCACCCTCTGTGTGAAAAACTTACCCCTAACATCTCCCCTGTACCTACCCCCCCAGCACCCTAAACCTGTGTCCTCTCGTAGCAGACATTTCCACCCTGGGAAAAAGCCTCTGAGAGTCCACCCGATCTATGCCTCTCAACATCTTATACACCATCTAAAGGACAGTGTCTCCAGCAACAAGCCAGCATTCCCCATCACTGCACTGAAGCTTCAGCCGAGGTTTTGCACTGGAGTTGCTGACCACTCAGTCAAGGTTCGGAGAGGGAATTTCTGAAAGCAGGGTCCAAAACAATGAGTGGAGTGATTCATAGACCATAGATTATAGAATCCTACAGTGCAGAAGGAGGCCATTTGACCCATTCAGTCTGTACCGACCACAATCCCACCCAGGCCCTATCCCCATAACCCTATACGTTTATTCTAGCTAGTCCTCCTTACACTAAAGGGCAATTTAGCATGGCCAATCCACCTAACCCACACATCTTTGGATTGTGGGAGGAAACCCACGCAGACACGGGGAGAACATGCAAACTCCACGCAGACAGTGATCCAAGCCAGGAATCGAACCCGGATCCCTGGCGCTATGAGGCAGTAGTGACAACCACTATGCCACCGTGCCGCCCCAATTCATGAAGCATTTGGCTTGTGAAGCTCTTCGCTGGAAACACTAAAGTCAAAACTTTAGCCCAAAATGTGCACTCGCATCCAACACACAAAATGCATCTGGATTTAAGCTGCAAGCAGATGAATTAGATGGAAAACATATTAAAAGCTTACTCCCCTGTTATGTATTTGTATTTATTCCTCTTGGCTTACTGGAGCTCTGCTGTATTAATGTATGCACCAAAAATGATGGAATAGACCTCGTGGAGGAAACAGAGAAGAAGCAGCCATGGAAGAGATCACACATCATTAATAAAACTCAGTTTGTTTTTAACCAAAGTCTGTCCCATGAATCACGTCTCCAATAGACAACATCCCAGTTTTCCTTACCTGCTCCCCACCCCTTTCCGATAGGCTAGTCAGTTGGTAGAGATGACCCAGCAATCTACACTGTGTTACAGATGTTCAGTATTTCACGCACTAATTTTAATTTAGCCTTGCTGCTTTATCATGCATTATAACATTTCTCCCTCTCCTGGCTTCCTTTGTGTTGACACAATGATGCAAAATCAAGAAATTGTGAACAAAACAGACTGTTGGCATTGCTAGAGGTGCTTTTAATAGTTTTTTCATTTTTGCAACCATTGTCCCCCCATCTCCTCCTCCGCCCCCAACCCCCACCCAATCCTCCACCACCCAGAAGCATTAATTTCCAACGGAGACATCATCACAGCTGTCTGGTTAGCAAATGACAAGCTCATTGCAGCCTCAGGAGATAAAACTGAGTGTCAGAAATCAGCAGGTCTCAAAATCATATCAGATCAATGCATCCATCCTGTATCCCAGCAAAAATCATACATCAGGTCAACAGTCACAATACATGCCTCCTTTCTTTCATACTCCCATTCATTCCGTAACCCCCGGCTGAACTCTGCTCCCCACTGAAATAAAGCTCCTAGGTTAACTATCCAGGCACCAACTCTGTAGATATCATAGAATCCCATATAAACAAATTTATATTTGTTATCCTTACTCTGTCTTCTACTGCCTAACCAATCACCCTCAAAGGTGAATAATTTCCTTCAAATTCAGGATCTGTAATTTTAGCTAAAAGACTCTCATGTGGAACATTAGCATCTGCCTTCTGCAAGTCCATAAAAGCTACATCCACAGATGTTCTCCCATCTATGATTTGAATTAGGTCCTCAAAAAATAAAATAAATTTGTTAGACTTGACCTATCTCCTTTACAAATCCATACTGGTTCTTTCCCTTTCTCTAATCAGCTCAAATTTCTGTAAGTGTTCAATTATTTTGTCCTTTTCCAATAACATTCCGACAACAAATGTTAGATTAACAGGTCCATAATTTCTCGGTCTATCTCTTTCATCTGCTTGAATTATGGGACTGCAGTTGCAATGTTCCAATCTGGAGATGCACCTCTCCAACAATAGCTGGACCAATAGATTTTCGCCAGGGGAGGGGAATGGAAGGTTACATGCTATGGGCGCACATTTACCGTGTTAATTTTCAAAGTTGCAAAGTTTATTTATTAGTGTCACAAGCAGGCTTACATTAACACTGCGATGAAGTCACTGTGAAAATCCCCTACTCGCCACACTCCAGAGCCTGTTTGGGTACACTGAGGGAGAATTTAGCATGGACAATAGACCTAACCAGCACGTCTTTTGGACTGTGGCAGGAAACCAGAGCACCCGGGGAAAGTCACACAGGCACAGGGAGAACATGCAGCCTCTACTTTCTCAGAAGACTGAGGAAATTTGGCATGTCCACTACAGCTGTCACCAACATTTACAGATGCACCATAGAAAGCATCCTTTCTGGTTGTATCACAGCTTGGTATGGCTCCTGCACTGCCCAAGACTGCAAGAAACTACAAAGGGTCGTGAACAAAGCCCAGTCCATCACTCAAACCAACCTCTCACTCATTGACACTGTCTACACTTTCTACTGCCTTGGAAAATCAGCCAGCATAATTAAGGACCCCATGCACCCTGGACATACTGTCTTCCACCTTCTTCTGTTGGGAAAAAGATACAAAAGCCTGAGGACACGTACCAACCGACTCAAGAACAGTTTCTTTCCTGCTGCCGTCAGACATTTGAATAGACCTATCTCACATTAAGTTGATCTTTCTCTACACCCTAGCTATGCCTGTAACACTACATTCTGCACTCTCTCCTTTCCTTCTCTATGAGCGGTATGCTTTGTATAGCACACAAGAAACAATACTTTTCACTGTTTGTGAATACACGTGACAATAATAAATCAAATCAAATCGCAATCAGATGCTGCACAGAAAGTGACCCAAGCCGTGAACTGAACCCGGGTCCCTGGCACTGTGAGGCAGCAGTGCTAACCACTGTGCCACCAGGGATTGTTGTCAGTGCAGACTTGATGGGTCCCCTCCTGCACTGCAGGGATTCTATGATTCTATGAACCAGGAGTGACCAGAGGAAACCACTCCTCCGAATTGAAAAAGAACACAGGCATTCTCATGTGCTTCTCTGGCACACTTTGCAAAATGAGTTGGTGCAAAGAGAGAGAAACTGATCAATTTTATCTGTCTCAGTGTGTGCAAAAACGAAGCAGCTGTCCTGTAAGAAGATAATATCCACTGCAACACTGCCTTGTCAATTATTGGCTTCCGTGGGTAAACAAACACCTGTAGAGGTTGTAATCATACAAATCAGGGATAACAGATCCGCATTCTGGCACGGAAGAAATTGAAGAAATTAATTTGTTTCTGCGATTGTTTTAATAAAGACAAACGAGAATTGATGGGACTCTGTTAAACATTACAAGATCTGGCAGGTCAAACATTTCTGTGTTGTTATTCAGAGCAATGCTTTTAATAAGAAAGCAGCCATCTGTATGTGATACACTGACAAGTTATAATGGCAAAATTGATGTTGTTTCTCTGTCCTTCAGAATACAAGTGATTTTATATGGCCTTCCACTTTACTCCTATCCTCTGCCGTTCTGTGCTAAAAGAAACACGAACCCTCTGGTTCATTATCACCCAGACAACCTTTCCACACGTGAGTTCAGACGCAGGGCGTTGACCGGCTATTTGACTACAGTGTGGATCTCAACCTCATTTTCATCTATCTCTATTTAACCTTAACACAAACTGCGCCTTATATCGGAAAATGAGCAGGAATTCTGACCGGATTTTCCTCTCCCTAACCCATGGGCATTCAGGACGATTACTGCACACAACTTTGGTTGTGACTCAGTGTTCACACTGTTGCCTCTCTGTCCAGATGACCCTTTGTCAAAGCTGATTACGGAAGAGAAAATGCTGGAAAATCTCAGCAGGTCTGGCAGCATCTGTAAGGAGAGAAACGAGCTGACGTTTCGAGTCCAGACGGCCCTTTGTCAAAGCTTTATTTGACAAAGGGTCATCTGGACTCGAAACGTCAGCTCTTTTCTCTCCTTACAGATGCTGCCAGACCTGCTGAGATTTTCCAGCATTTTCTCCTTTGGTTTCAGATTCCAGCATCTGCAGTAATTTGCTTTTAAACCAACAAAGACCTGTTTAAATTGATTTATCAACTACACATCAGTATCTTCAAAAGATCAAGATCAATTTAGTAAATAGGTTAAGGAGTTAAAATTAATTAAATGTTAATGAATTACTTTGCATCACGTATTAACATTAGAGGAAGGGGGGTTGGTGCCAGACATCTCAAGGGAACTGTAACTGAACCAGGGAAGATGACTCACCAAAATTAATGTGAGGAAAAAATAGTAAGGAAGAAAATAAAGGCACTGAAGAGTGAGAAACTCTCAGGACCAGATAATTTTTATCACACTGGGTAAGTGGGCAAGAGCTTTGCAAACACCCTACCACTAATCTTCCAAAGATTTGATTTGGGAACCATTGCTTTAGATTGGAAAATTGTGCATGTCACTTCTGCTATTCAAGAAAGGATGCAACCAGTTCAGCCAACATCTGCTGCTGAGTATATAATTAAGAGTAAAGAATTTCATGACAAGAGGTGGCACAGTGGTTAGCACTGCTGCCTCACAGGGACCCGGGTTCAATTTCTGGCTTGGGTCACTGTCTGTGTGGAGTTTGTATGTTCTCCCTGTGTCTACGTGGGTTTCCTCCGGGTGCTCTGGTTTCCTCCCACAGTCCAGAAATGTGCAGGTTAGGTCCATCTACCATCCTGCATTGGGTGCCAAACATACACTTTGGCCATCCATTTTCCAATCCTACAATAACCACATCACCCTCTCTAGTGCAATCACATCCTTAATTTAGATGTTTGGGCAGATCAGGCAGTGCTCTGCCATATGCACCGCGAGTGTGTACCAATGGCCGTTACCTGCTGTGTGTTGCACAACCTGGCCCTCCAGAGAGGGGAAGCCCTGGAACAGGACGGTTTGATGCAGACAGCCCCATCCTCTGATGACAACCTTGATGAAGAGTCATGCCAGTGGGGTGTACATGCCAGTCTGCAGGAGGCTCTGCATGTCTTGAGAGAAAGAGAATCTCTTACATTGTGAGGATTCCAATTGCTACACGTTTCCAGCACTGCAACACTTTCTTGGCTCTTGCCACCTTCTCGTCTTAGCTTCACTTAATATTTCCAATTAAAAACAATCACATCACACACAGACAATGCACGAGTGCGCCCAGAGCATCATGCAAAATTATTTAATTACAAAATGTATCAACATTTTTCATTACTCTCAAATATGAAAAGCACCCATGTGAACCTATGTGTGGCTAATGTGACTTTTGAGTTTTCTTAGGGGTGCTGCAGCACAGTGTTGCCCCCCTCACCCCCCCTGGCTTTCAGCTGTGCTGGAAACAGGTTTCTGACCCTCATGCCCCTTTGCCTGCGATGACTGTGGCAGGTGCCCTCTATTCCTCTCAGGCTGTGAGGGCCTCGGTGTGGTGGCACGAGATGTTGCTCTGGCACCCGGAGGCATTTGTGCCAATGGCAGAGGGGCAAAGGACAGGTTGTCCTCATCAGAAGTGCCCTGCGAGTGTGACACGGTGGCACAGTGGTTAGCACTGCTGCTTCACAGTGCTAGGGACTCGGGTTCGATTCCAGCCTTGGGTTACTATCTGTGCGGAGTCTGCATGTTCTCCCCGTGTCTGCGTGGGTTTCCTCTGGGTGCTCCGGTTTCCTCCCACAGTCCGAAAGACGTGCTGGTTAGGTGCATTGGCCATGCTAAATTCTCCCTCAGTGTACCCGAACAGGTGCCAGAATGTGGCGACTAGGGGATTTTCCCAGTAACTTCATTGCAGTGTTAATGTAAGCCTACATAGGGTGGGAAGCCTACATAGGGTGGGATCCCCCCCCCCCCTCCTCAGGCCCCCCCCCCCCCCCCCCCCCCCTCACCCCGCGGTGTGTTTTGCAGCAGCAGCCTGCTATTGGCCAGCAATGGGATCTCCCAGTCCCGCCGCTTGTCAACGGGGCTTTGTGTTGTTCACATTCTCCATGGCTGGGGAATCCGCCATGACGAGGATCCTTCTCTAAATTGGCGAAAATGGGAAAACTTAAACTTTCCTGAGAAGAACCGAGACATTACTGTGACTCCAGGCTCCACACCCTCTTCTTGCCCTGGCTTTGTCGTCAGAGCTCAGTGACAAGGTGATGGAGTGCAGGTTAGAATGCATATCCGGTATCCCATCAGCGAGCTACTGGGTTTGACCCTCCGTGACACTGGTTACTCTTTCAGTGGAGGAAGCCATGCATTCTGAAGAGTGGGTCATCTCAATGCGCATGGCCTTGATGGACTCCTCCGATATGCATGTTGGTGCGCAGATCTCCTCTGGAATGTTAGGTATATCTCCACCTATCTCGCACTGAAGGTCCAGCATCTACCGCCTGATGCTCAATTCCAGAGGCTCATCATCATCAGACTTCAGCATCAAGGTCACCTCCAACACTCCTTCGAGAACACTACCTCTGACAGCTGGTCCTGTGACTGTAATGTGCTCTCATCAGTGTGTGGATTCCCACCGGCCACATTGCGCACACTGACCGAGCTACTTGTCTCTGCCCTGGTGCTGAGTGTGGAGCGATGCAACACTGCACCCTCTGAGTCTCTGTCTTCCTTCTCACTGGTTGGCAAGGGTCTCTTGGGACTATTGGCTGCTGCTGCCAGTGTTCGCTCTGTGAGGAAACAACAAAAAGGGAGAGCCATTGTCATTTGAGCTGAGTTCAGAGAGACACGCTTCCTCAAAACACAATCAGTCACCATGAGGGGATGGTAATGCCATGTCCAGTAAGGCATGAAGACAATATAAATTTTAGACCGCAGCATGCTCTGAAGAGGCAAAGTATTGATCGTACCCAATCAACCCATGCGTCAAAAACTCAAAACCTAGGGTGGGATCCCCCCTCGCCCCGCAGCAGCAGCCTGCCATTGGCCAGCAGTGGGATCTCCCAGTCTCGTCGCTGTCAATGGGGCTTCGTGTTGTTCACATTCTCCATGGCTGGGGAACCCGCCACGACCAGGATCCTTCCTTAAATTGGTGAAAATGGAAAGTTAGTAATCGGATAAAACTAAATTGTCAGGGCATTGGTGTATCCTACATCCTTGGTGACCCGGTGTCGAACCACTGGCTGCAATTCAACTGTTTTCCCGGCCAGAAAATTTTGGCCATCGCGTCTAACATTAGATGTGGTTCCATGATTGAATACGCTGAACAATGCCGATTAAGCTAAGAATTACACAGATAACCAGCCATGAGTGGGGCTCTCACTGTGGCTCACTGATATGCATTAGATGCTATATTATGTTTACACACAGGGCCCTGTCTTTTGCAGAGAGAAGGAGCATCTCCATGTATTCTGCCATTTTCAACGAAACAGAGGATTGGGGGTTGCAATTCCCTGGTTCATGTCCCATGGTTATACCTAACCAATCAGAGTCGACCTGCCGGGTTTGAAATTAAACAAAAGCTTGGCAGTGGAAATGCCAATCAGATTCCACTGGAAGTTTAAAGTGTGTTTATTATTCACAAGTAAGCTTACATTAACACTGCAATGAAGTTACTGTGAAAATCCCCTCGTCGCCACACTCCGGCCCTTTTCGGGTGCACTGAGGAAGAATTTAACACGGCCAATGCATCTAACCAGCATGTCTTTTTGGACTGTGGGAGGAAACTGGAGCACCTGGAGGAAACCCACGCAGGCATGGGGAGAACATGCAGACTCTGCACAGACAGTGACCCAAGCCGTGAATCAAACTCAGGTCCCTGGTGCTGTGAGGCAGCAGTGCTAACCACTGTGCCACCGGGAATTGTTGTCGGTGCAGACTTGATGGGCCGAACAGCCTTCTCCTGCACTGTAGATATTCTATGATGCTATAATCCAGGAGTGAGCAGAGGAAATCACCCCTTGTAATTGAACCCGGGACCCTGGCTCTGTGAGGCAGCAGTGCTAACCACTGTGCCACTTTGGGGTTGGGACAAGGCTGGCAAAGAAGAAGAGCACTCTGGGGGAGGATGACCTCACTGGGCCTGGAGGTCTGGAGTGCTTATACTTCAATGCAAGGAGCGTAGCAGGTAAGACAGACGAACTTAGGGCCTTAATGCTCACGAGGAATTTGGATGTGGTTGCGGTGACGGAGACTTGGTTGAAAGAGGGACAGGACTGGCAGCTGAATATTCCGGGGTACAAGTGTTTTAGGCGAGACAGAGGAGGGGCCAAAAGAGGTGGGGGAGTAGCAGTATTAGTTGGAGAGCATATTACAGCGGTGCAGAGGGAGGACAATTCAGAGGGGTCGTGTAACGAGTCACTCTGGGTGGAGCTTAGAAACAGGAAGGGCGCAGTCACTATGTTGGGGGTGTACTACAGGCCCCCCAACAGCCCAAGGGAAGTGGAAGAACGGATATGTCAGGAGACACTGGATAGGTGCAGGAAAAATAGGGTTGTTGTAGTGGGAGACTTCAATTTCCCTGGTATAGACTGGAAATCGCTGAGAGCTGGGACTCTGAATGGGGAGGAATTTGTAAAATGCGTACAGGAGGGTTCTTTGGAACAATATGTAGATAGCCCGACTAGAGAGGGGGCTATACTGGACGTAATACTGGGGAATGAGCCCGGTCAGGTCTTCAAAGTTTCGGTAGGGGAACATGTGGCAAATAGTGACTACAATTCTGTTAGCTTTAGGATAGTGATGGAAAAGGATGAGTGGTGTCCCAAGGGTAAGGTGTTGGATTGGGGGAAGGCTAACTTTAGTGGGATTAGGCAGAAATTGGCAGCTCTTGATTGGGAAAGGTGGTTTGAGGGTAAATCCACATCTGGCATGTGGGAGTCTTTTAAGGAACAGTTGTTAGGGCTGCAGGACAGGCATGTGCCTGTAAAAAAGAAGGATAGGAAGGGTAGGATTCGAGAACCGTGGATAACCAGGGAAATTGAGGGACTGGTCAAAAAGAAAAGAGAGGCGTATGTTAGGTCCAGGCAGCTAAAAACGGAGGGAGCTCTGGAGGAGTACAAAGAAAATAGGAAAGAACTCAAACGGGGAATTAGAAGGGCAAAAAGGGGTCATGAAATGTCCTTGGCAGACAGGATTAAGGAGAATCCCAAGGCATTTTATTCATACGTTAGGAACAAAAGGGTTGTCAGGGAAAAAATCGGACCTCTCAGGGACAAAAGTGGGGAATTATGCTTGGAGCCCAAAGAAGTAGGGGAGATCCTAAATGAATACTTTGCGTCGGTATTCACAAAGGAGAGGGATGTGTTGACTGGGAGTGTCTCGGAGGGGAGTGTTGAACCGTTGGAGAAAATCTCCATTACAAGGGAGGAAGTGTTAGGTTTGTTAGAGAATATAAAGACTGACAAACCCCCAGGGCCTGATGGAATCTATCCAAGGCTGCTCAGAGAGACGAGAGATGAAATCACTGGGCCTCTGACGCAAATCTTTGTCTCCTCACTGGACGCAGGTGAGGTCCCAGAGGATTGGAGGATAGCTAATGTGGTCCCGTTATTTAAGAAGGGTAGGAAGGATAACCCGGGTAATTATAGGCCGGTGAGCTTGACGTCCGTGGTGGGGAAGTTGTTGGAGAAGATTCTTAGAGATAGGATGTATGCGCATTTAGAAAGGAATAAACTCATTAACGATAGTCAGCATGGTTTTGTGAGAGGGAGGTCATGCCTCACTAACCTGGTGGAGTTTTTTGAAGACGTGACCAGAATAGTTGACGAGGGAAGGGCCGTGGATGTCGTCTATATGGACTTTAGTAAAGCGTTTGACAAAGTCCCTCATGGTAGGCTGGTGAAAAAGGTTGGATCTCATGGGATAAAGGGGGAGGTGGCCAGATGGGTGGAAAACTGGCTTGGTCACAGAAGACAGAGGGTGGTAGTGGAGGGGTCTTTTTCTGGCTGGAGGCCTGTGACTAGTGGTGTTCCGCAGGGCTCTGTATTGGGACCTCTGCTGTTTGTGATTTATATAAACGATCTGGAAGAAGGTGTAACTGGGGTGATCAGTAAGTTTGCGGACGACACAAAATTGGCAGGACTTGCAGATAGTGAGGAGCATTGTCAGAAGCTACAGAAGGATACAGATAGGCTGCAAATTTGGGCAAAGAAATGGCAGATGGAGTTCAATCCTGATCAATGCGAAGTGATGCATTTTGGTAGAAATAATGTAGGGAGGAGCTATACGATAAATGGCAGAACCATAAAGGGTGTAGATACGCAGAGGGACCTGGGTGTGCAAGTCCACAGATCCTTGAAGGTGACGTCACAGGTGGAGAAGTTGTTGAAGAAGGCATATGGCATGCTTGCCTTTATAGGACGGGTCATAGAGTATAAAAGTTGGGGTCTGATGTTGCAGATGTATAGAACGTTGGTTCGGCCGCATTTGGAATACTGCGTCCAGTTCTGGTCGCCACACTACCAGAAAGACGTGGAGGCTTTGGAGAGAGTACAGAGGAGGTTTACCAGGATGTTGCCTGGTATGGAGGGGCTTAGTTATGAGGAGAGATTGGGTAAACTGGGGTTGTTCTCCCTGGAAAGACAGAGAATGAGGGGAGACTTAATAGAGGTGTATAAAATTATGAAAGGCATAGATAGGGTGAACGGTGGAAAGCTTTTCCCCAGGTCGGTGGTGACGTTCACGAGGGGTCATAGGTTCAAGGTGAAGGGGGGGGAGGTTTAACACAGATATCAGAAGGACATATTTTACACAGAGGGTGGTGGGGGCCTGGAATGCGCTGCCAGGCAAGGTGGTGGAGGTGGACACACTGGGAACGTTTAAGACTTATCTAGACAGCCATATGAACGGAGTGGGAATGGAGGGATACAAAGGAATGGTCTAGTTTGGACCAGGGAGCGGCGCGGGCTTGGAGGGCCGAAGGGCCTGTTCCTGTGCTGTATTGTTCTTTGTTCTTTGTTCACTGCTATAGCACAGTTGGGCTAAATTTCATGCTGTGAATTCTATGCAATATCCCTCTATGATTGGAATATTCCCTGAGTGCCAAAGTCTCCAGCAAGACATTGCCTGGCTATTCAGAACACCTCTCTGCCAGTTCTTGAGGACGCAAACTTCAAAACCCCAGTCTGTAACACTGTCAAGTTGACTTTGGAAGCAATCAATAAGCTGCACAAACTAATAATGTTACAAGATAAAGGTCTTTCAGGAAGCTACCTGCTATATACCCTCTCTGATCTGGAGCTTATAAGGTTATAGTTTTTTTATGGTCACAGCTGGAAGCTGAGCCGTCTCACAAAACTAATTGTTGCCATCATAAAACTTGATTAGCAATGAGAGGAAAGAGCTGTACTTCGGAGATCATTTCTATCAGGAGGGTATTAGACAAGGAATAGAGGTGAGCATTGAAGGTGATTCCAGGCATAGGAATTTGTCATGGTGAATGGATATGAAAGTTAGTCTTCTTTCTTTGAAAGAAGAGATTATGACTGAGCCAGGCAAATTGCTCATTATTGAAAATAATATAAGTACCAATGGACATGAACATAAAAATCAAGAAATTATGGCTAAAAAGGAAAGTCTTGAAAAACGTTTTACCCAAAAGTTAATGAAATGGCGTAATGAGTTATCAGGGAAGGCGCTGAAGCTGGAGCATAACAGGCTCAAGAAACAATTCTGTATATTTGTAGAAAGACTTGAGCTACATATCAAATCAAAGGGTCCATTCATGTCCTCAGTGGCGTTGTCTAGCTTTGGATGCCAATGTCCCTTATAATTGCCAACTCAGAATCTGATTTGTACTGCACATGTCAACTCTCATTACACTAAATCTTCACTGAATGTGGAAATGCGGCCAGCAGTCCGTAATATATTTAAAACATTTCAAGTGTCTTCCGTACATTGATCATGTGCAACAGAAGCTGGGGGTGAGTTGTACTCCCTCGCGAGTTCACTGTCACTATAGTCTGCTGTGAGGCAGCAGTGCTAACCACTGTGCCACCGTGCCCCCACTGCTGTAGCGCAGTTGGGCTAAATTTCATGCTGTGCATTCTATGCAATATCCCCCTGTGATTGGAATATTTCTAGAGCCACCAGCATCATCTTGCTTCTTCTCTTGCCTTCTTCAAGCTTCCCTCAGTCATGTCACAACGTTATCCACCCATTTGATTTTACTATTTCCTCCTCGATTATTACCCTCAATTTTTCCTTCAATTTTTGCCAGGACAAGGCTGTCGGGTCTTGTTTCCAATGTTTTTACTTGGCTAATTTTCTCTCTCTAACTGTACTTAGCACTGTTTTTTGACACCTGAACTTCTACTCTGGCTCTAACTCACTCATTTGCCTTTCCGTCCATCCAGCTGATTCTGAGCACTTTCTACCGTACTGTTACAGAGAGAGAAAAACTGAAATTTTGTATCCACTCCACCCCGACCATAAGTGAAGGTGTTTTTGAATTATTTTTGACATAGGCTATCCCCAAACCTTCAGTGTGGGGTCCAATTTAATAATTACACATGGCATATTTGCATTATAATTAACTCAGAAGGTTAATTTAACATTTCGCATTCAAACCTGGGGGCGGGGTGGAGGCAGTGGGGCAAGTGTTTGCAACCTCAAACATACATGCGCACACACGCACATGCACACACACATACACACACACACACACACACATGCACGCACACACACACACGCACACATGCACACACATACATGCACACACACATACACACACACACATGCATGCACACACACACACGCACACATGCACACACATACATGCACACACACATACACGCACACACACACGCGCACACGCACACACACACATGCACACACACATGCACACATGCACACAGACACACATACAGTAATCGCGCACAGAAAGGAGGAAGATTTACAATTATGGGCAAAAATAATAAAAGAAACACAGAAATTAATATTAGTTACATGCTTTCCAAAGTCCAAGAAGTCTAAAGTCCAGATGGTGCTTTTTCCTTGGCGAAGTTCAGTCCAGATAAGTTCTTGGTTGGAAACAACACAAGAATCCTTGAAATGAATGATGAAGTTACACGATGGAGTATCTGTGTTTGGAGTGCTTGGCAGGTCAGTACCAAATGTTTCAAGTAAGTTTAGCCAAGTAGCAGTTGAAATGTTGCATGTTGCAACAGTGAATCCTTTTAAGACCCTTTTTAAAATACTTGTACATGTGGTTGTTGTACAGAAGATATGAAAGTGTTAGCAGAAGCGATATCATGTAACACTTGTCAAAACCTCAGTTTTCCATTAGGGATGTAGGTGAGCCAGAATGGTGGAAAGTGTGTTATTTACAATCAGTGCAACCTTTGTGATGGAATTGAAAAAAACCATATACCCTCTGCTGTTTTCTTTACAATAATTTTAATAATTAAAATAGGTTCCCCAAAAATGCTGGTAATCTGAAATCAGGACAGATGAACACCAATCGTACCCAACAGACTTGCAGCACATGGAAAAGAGAGAATATTTAATGTTTTCGACACATCCTGCATCAGAATCCAATGAAAGAGCCCGTTTTTTGTTAACGTTAAGTGCATTTAAAATTTTATTAAACTTAAATATATTTATGATATGCACTAGTTAATTCTCTATGATGTTGTCCATGGTGACAGAGGTAAGTTGCTTCCACATATGCAAGCTGGCAAACAGGGAGACATTTTATTCCCAAATGGCATTCATTGGCCAGAATCTCCATAGTTACAGTCAACCCTTCACATGCAAGATTTAATTTCTAACTGTTTATGCAATCAGTTTTAAAGTTAAATGATGAAATTGAAGTGTGACCAAAAATGATGTCAAGTGTGTGTGTATGAGTGTTTTTTTAAATATATATGTGCATATATACATATATATTGCAAATTGGCATGGCATGGTGGCAAAGTGGTTATCACTGCTGCCTCAGTGCCAGGGACTCGGGTTTAATTCCAGCCTTGGGTGACTCTCTGTGTGGAGTTTGCGCATTCTCCCCGTGTCTGCATGGGTTCCCTCCGGGTGTTGCGGTTTCCTTCCACACTCCCAAGATGTGCAGGTTAGGTTGATTGGCCGTGCTAAATTGCCCCTTAGTGTCAGGGGATTAGCAGGGTGAATATGTGGGGTTATGGAAATAGGAGCTGGGGGGGGGATTATTGTTGGTGCAGGCTCAGTGAGCCCAATGGTCTCCTTCTGCACTGGAGGGATTCTATGGCCTCCTATAATGCAGCTACATCTCTCTGGGAATTCTTCTTGCACCATCCTGAATATCTTCTTTCCTCTAGCATTAAACAGCATCGGTGACAGAAGAGACCTGTGCCTGACTCCCTTCTGGAATTGGTTTGTATGCTTATTACCAACTCTGACTACCCTGTATAGCTCTTGCATTAGCGAAACAAGATGCTTGGGCGCACCAAGTGTCTTCCATAGACTATCATACTGGATAGTGTTGAAAGCTTTGTCAGAGTCTGAGAACAGGAACCGAAGCTAGGCTCCTGCCTTATCTTCACATTTCAGCATGAGATTTCTGAGCAGAAACAGAGCGTCGGTTATACCCTTTCCAGGAGTGAAGCCAAATTGCTGCTCTGGGTGGACATTTCCTCTCCGCAACCTAATTAAAAGCGCTGCAGCCTCCTTGAAAAGCAAGCGCAGGGAGGAAAATGCAAGGAGGGGAAATCCTCAGCCAGAAACTCACCCCAAGCTCAATCACCTGTGCTACTTTGTCTTAATTGCAGCAGAACTTTCTAGGCACTGATTGGCCTTAGCCATCAGCTATATACACCACCGCACATCCCAGATGATGGACATAATCATCTTCGCCTCAAGAACAAGAAGAGACTCCTGCACAAATTGTAGAGTTGCACCGGCTCATGTCCAATGTACTTGAAATAGAATAAATACAGAGCATTCCTGCCCCGGCTATAAAGTGGCTGTTATAAGCTTGCTCTGTGCGCTACTTGTTAAACCCACCCTCTCCTTATATTCAGTAACACATGATTTATTACAGACTCATTAAAAAAAAATGACAATGTCGGGTAGAAAATCCTTGAGACTCCCTATGTCCTTGATCATGAAATATGAGCATATCTTGTTGTTTTGTCAAATAAATCTCTTTGTTACCAATTATCTTGGACCTTGAGCTCATTATGAAAACCAGGTCAGAATAAAGATACATTGCAAGCGGACTTTGTACTCGCACTGAATTGGTTTTCCCTCAATCTGTTATAGATGTTGACATATTTGTGATCATATATGTGCCTTATAGACACCATTAAATCCAAAGTAAAACTGTGTTTGGTCAATGAGAATGGTGCATGCGTGTTTATTTGGTGGGAGATGCTGTTCTCTGCATTACACTGCTGAAGAAAGAGAAGGAAGAAGGAGAAGACAGGGTGGCACGGTGGCACAGTGGTTAGCACTGCTGCCTCACAGTGCCAGGGACCCGGGTTCGATTCCCAGCTTGGGTCACTGTCTGTGTGGAGTCTGTATGTACTCCCCGTGTCTGTGTGGGTTTCCTCCGGGTGCTCTGGTTTCCTCCCACAGTCTGAAAGACGTGCTGGTTAGGTGCATAGGCCATGCTAAATTCTCCTCAGTGTACCCGAACAGGCATTGAAGTGTGGCGACAAGGAGATTTTCACAATAACTTCATTACAGTGTTGATGTAAGCCTATTTGCGAATAGTAAATAAATTTGCTTAAACCTTTACAGCGATTCACTAGAGTGCATACCTTGCATCCTAACTAATGTCTTGGTGAT
Organism: Mustelus asterias; assembly: GCF_964213995.1. NCBI lineage: Eukaryota > Metazoa > Chordata > Chondrichthyes > Carcharhiniformes > Triakidae > Mustelus > Mustelus asterias. The sequence goes on along the minus strand of NC_135807.1, from coordinate 29,913,584 downwards.
CTGACACAAATTATTTAAAAAAATATCCTGCCTTGTTTCTTAAGCAATTTAGGATCATCATAAGAACCTTTAGTACTATCAGGTACACCTCGGTTTGGCACTGAGCCCTGTAGGCCAGAATGCTCCAGATTAGGGGGAAGTAATTGATCCCTGCCTAGAATATAACTGGCCTCATTTTCCCAGGCTAGGAAGAGGAAAATCAGCCAGAGCCCCCACTCCTGATTATTATGAAGTCAAAGAATCATAGAATCTTACAGTGCAGAAGGAGGCCATTCAGCCGATCGAGCTTGCACCAACAACAATCTCACCCAGTCCCTATCTCCGTAACCCCATGCATTTACCCTAGCTAGACCCCCTGACACTAAGGGGCAATTTAGCATGGCCAATCCACCTAACCCGCACATCTTTGGACTGTGGGAGGAAACCGGAGCACCCAGAAGAAACCCACGCAGACACGAGGAGAATGTAGAAATGCCACACAAACAGTGACCCAAGCTGGGAATCGAACCCAACTTTCTGGCTCTGTGAGGCAGCAGTGCTAACCACGGTGCCACCATGCTGCAACGTTTAGCATAACGTGTGTTGTGTGGAAGATAGGCTTGGGTTCATTTATGTTGTCTTGGCAGACATTCACTGTCCAGTCCTGAAGAATGGCCCATTGTATAACATACTGAAGACTACCTGTGAGCTGTGAACAAGCTGCAGTCTATTTGATAATGGCATGCTTTCAGATGGAGCAGAGTGAATGGAACAAAAATTAAACAAAAAAATTCATAAATATTTTCCCTGCATGCTACCTTACTTTGGGTGTTTTTTACCTATTTATAGGGCACAAAGGGGGCAGCATGGTGGCACAGCGGTTAGCACCAGGGACTCAGGTTCACTTCTGGCCACAAAGCTGTGCGTGCACAATGATCTTGGTAAATGCTCCCAACGTCTTCTCATGAGACTTTGCACACTTCCGGGCCATTCCGCAATCGCCCCAGACACGTAACATGCTGGATTGCCACTTATTTCAGATTTGCGAAATATGCTAAAAAGATGAATGACAGCTCTTTCTACAACTTGCCTTTCTTTATGCCAATTATTCCAGTTTCCTGAAAAATTTGACTGCCTGTTGGGGTAGGGTCTCTACGAAGTGGTGCTCTCCACCCCCTCACCATTAATTATACCTGAACAATCGGTTTAACGGGTGATTTAATTGTGGAAATCATCACAGTTAAGCTGGATCCTGGTTTCACCTGATTTGAGATCCATTCTGGTAATCATTCTGGCTGCTTCACTCCTCCATAGCCCAGAGGTAGTGAAATGTGGCTGTTATCAGTTCGCATTGTGCAGAATGCGAGTTGAATATAGGATCTTGGGGCTACATGGCTCAGTTCCACACTCAGTAAATTGATCCATTATCAAAGGAGACTAAGCTGGTACTTCTGAAATTGTGGATATTAATCATACTCAAATCACAATATGCTGCCTACAGTCTGCTTCAAGGGTTGTTGGGCTCAACTCTATGCTGAATATGAGACACTGAGGAAGGGGGATAATTTTGTATGCTTGAAACAGGCATTTTTTCTGGCCAGGGGAAGGAGGTGGAATGTGAATCAACAGGCAAGAAACCCAGACACAGCATGGCAATTTGAAATGAGAGCGGAATTTAAACAGAATCTATTTTTGCTCTTGCAAAAGTTTTAATCTGCAGTGTAAGACTCGTGAATTTAGAGAGTAGATGTAAACATTTTTTGGGTGTCACGAGTTGACATTTAAAAAAAATTCTCCAGCCCTTTAAACATGACAAAACCCAAAGCTGAAGCTGTTAGTTAAAGTTAAAAAAAAGCCACCTCTTTGATTGACAGGCTAGCTCACGTGGGTGAGACGCAAACCATTTACCATTTGTTCCTGCAGTTTTGATAGAATATTTTGTTGACGTTTCCCAAGGGCTGTTATGATAGCTGAGTTCATTGTGAATGCTTGACTGAGTTTCAAAAGCTACAAATTATCTCCGCGGAAAGGTTGAATTCACATTTTTATTGACAGTTTAAAGAGGATATTAAATGATTTGTTCCTTTTGATGTTGTTATTGAATAGAACTTTGGGGGCGATCTTATTGACTCATCAAGCCGGTCGATCGGTGAATAGTTTCATGAATAAAATTTTTAAAAAATAACAAGCCTGTATGAGTGATGGTTGAATTAGATTGTTAGAAGTTTTTTTTTATCTCCACAGGTCTCCTGAGGTCTGTCCATACTGGATAGTGATGAGTGGCTATGGAAGTGAAATAGGAGTAGGAAGAGACATGGAGAAAGGCATGGGGGCATGGAGGATATGAAGGGGAATCATAGAATAGAATCCCTACAATGCAGAAGGAGGCCATTCGGCCCATCGAGCTTGCACCGGCAACAGTCCCATCCAGGCCCTATTCCTGTAACCTCATATATCTACCCTGCTAAACCCCCTGACACTAAGGGGCAATTTAGCATGGCCAATCAACCTAACCCGCACATTTTTGGAGTGTGGGAGGAAACTAGAGCACCCGGAGGAAACCCACGCAGACACACAGGGAGAATGTGCAAACTCCACACAGATGGTCACCCGAGGCTGGAATTGAAACCAGGTCCCTGTCGCCCGATGGCACTATCCTGACTTGGAAATATTTTGTCATTCCTCCATCATTGCCAGTCAGAATCCATCTCTAACAGGGCAGTGGGTGCAGCTACATTGAGTAAACCGCAATGATTCAAGAAGGCAAATTACTACCTTCTTTGCAAAGGCAACTGGGGCTGGCCTTGCCATTGACATCCATTCCCATGAATGAATTTAAAAGATGCATTGGCATTATATAAAAGTAAAGAAGTGTTGTTGCAATTGTATAGGGCGTTGGTGAGACCACATCTGGAGTATTGTATCCAGTTTTGGTCTCCTTATTTGAAGAAGGATGTGGTGCCATTTGAGGCAGTTTAGAAGACGTTCACCAGATTGATTCCGGGGATGAAAGGCTTCACGTATGAGGAGAGATTAAACAGTTTGGGCTTGGTACTCGCTGGAGTTTAAAAGGATGAGAGTGGAACTGATCGAGGTATATAAAATTTAAAAAGGGGTTGATAAAGTAAATGTAGACCAAATGTTTCCTCTTATGGGGCAATCTAGACAAGAGGTCACAGGTATAGGTTGCGAGGCGATAGATTTAAAACTGAGATGAGGAGGAACTACTTATCGCAGAGGGTGGTGAATTTGTGGAACCCGTTGCCCCATAGTGCAGTGGAGTCTGAATCGTTGAATGGTTATAAGAGGGAGATAAACATATTTCTAATAAAAAAAAAGGGAAAGAGGGATATGGGGAACAGGTAGGGAGGTGGATTAGAGACCAGAGAGAGATCAGCCATGATCTGATTGAATGGCGGAGCAGGCTCGAAGAGCTGCATTTGCCTACTTCTGCTCCTAATTCCGATGTTCCTAAGTTCCTAACCTCCTTGGATTCCAAGCCTCTGGTGTATCACAGGCAGCTGCAACTCTAAGGACACTGACATTTCCCTTTTTGCTGACAACACTACTCTGAGTATGTTGGGTCTCTGAAGATACAAACACTTGGGGCCTGCAGTAGCTTTCTCCAGCAACAGTTGCCACACATAGAGACTAAAGTCACACCAGAAGAGCTAAATACTGTTTGCAGCTTGCTAATGTCACTGTGATGAATGTTTCCTGCAGTAGAATTGTACTGAGTACTGTAACTAATTAAATACAAATTCATTAGAAATTATTAGTCATAACTCAGCACTGTTGGCTTACAATGACCTCCCAGGATGTCATTATCTGGAGAAGTGGGTTCCATAATTCCTTTTCTTTCCACCAAAGTTTGAATTTAACACAATGTGGGCGTGTCCCCTGTCCACATGGATCATGAATTTTACTGCATGATTGATACGGAGCTACCGATGTTAGGAATATAGTCAGTAATGTGTGTACACCACTGTCCCCGGCAATGTTAAAGATTCTTTTATCCTTACCAATTTAGATGAGAAATTTATCGGAGGTGGGAATGGGTGTTGACGCAAAAACTGCTACGCTATGAACCTTTTTTTATTCATTTGTGGGACATGGGCGTCGCTGGCTGGCTGGCATTTATTACCCATCTCTATTTGCCCTTGTTCAGAGGACAGTTGAGAGTTAACCACATTGCTGTGGCTCTGGAGTCACATACAGGCCAGACCAGGTAAGAATGGCAGATTTTCTTCCCTAAAAGACATTCGTGAACCAGAGGAGATTTTCCGATAATTGACAACGATTTCATCAAAACATAAACAGAAAATGCTGGAAAATCTCAGCAGGTCTGACAGCATCTGTGGAGAGAGAACAGAGCCAATGAGCGGGATTTTATGGCCTCACTTGGAAGAGACCGTAAGATCCCACCCGAGGGGAACGGAGATTTCCATTGTGGGACCCTCGCTCGCGCCGATTCCGGGGCTGGTGAGCTGGTAGATTTCGAGCCAATGATTCGAGCCTGGATGACTCTTCGTCAGGGCAGAGACAATGATTTCATGATCATCAGTGGATTCTTAATTCCAAATATTTTATCGTGAATTCAAATTCCGTCATGTGCCGTGGCGGGATTCGAACCCGGGTCCCCAAAGCATTAGCTGAGTTTCTGGATTAATAGTCTATGAACTTTGAACTCCTTTAAATGGTCAAGACGGCAGGTGTGAGCAGAGTAGGAAGTTGGCAATCAGATCACTTGGCGCAATCAGGTGTAGCTGTTGCATTTCATTCCCAATTTTTGGGGCGAAGTTTCATTATTGCGAGTTAGTAGCAGCAAGATATCCAGAGAAAAACCTTCCAGGGAAAAACATGCGAGTGTAAAAGGGAAGCCAGGCTGTGATGAGCAGTCGCATGGCTGACAACTGCTGAGGAATTAGAAGCCTGTCAGTGAGGATTCGGATCCAAGTTCTTTAATAAACCGTTTCACTTTCGTCAGCAGAACCCCTGCCTCTTCTGTTCAGTAAATGAGCGAGTACAAAGGACTAAGTTTGGGAATCAAAGAAAAAGCTTATAAATAAAAGGTTGTTTGATCCCAGAGGGGGTCCATCAACAGCAATGAACCCACAGGGCTTTCTGACTTGGATCCCTTATTTTCCGTTGATTTTTAATTGCCTGCCACTTGCTCTTAATACAGATTACTTTATTGATCTTTATGCTGATGACACCTTTCTGACTATCAAATAACTGGAACCTGCTGGAGTTTAATCTCATGATTGGGAAGGTGGAGAACTTCATTCGAATCAAACTGGGAGAGCTGCTGCGTATAAAGTGACTTTAGAAGGGAATTTCAGAGGCAAGCGGGGATTATTAAATGGATCGGGGCCAGGGTTGGAAGTGGGAAGGCGCACAATTTGGCAATCCTTGCCTCCGTGTCAGTCCCTTGCCATGATCCTGACCCCCCAAGCTGTTTTGAATTAGTGAGGCTCGGAATCAGGTTGGCTGCCCGCCAGGAAGCAGTGGGCAACCAATTATATTTAATTGAGGGGCCTATTCATGCCCCATTTCATCACCAACTGGAACTTCCAGCCACCAATACGGGCGATCTATGGCCTGAGCCACATAAAAATAAATTTACCTTCAATTGTCTCCCATTATCTTCATCTTCAAATCAGCCAGTGAGGCCGCAGATCAGAGGTCTTGCTTTGGATCTCCAGCGTCCCACCATCCCTGATTGGGCAGCGAGCCCACTGCCTACCATTAATTGGCCTTTCAAAAATCCAGCTGGGCGTATCTATAACCGGCCATGCAGGGTCACAACTCCCAACTGAAATGGCGGCTGGTTTCCAGCCCCGGGTTGATAGCCTGGTCAAGCAGGCCGTGTTCTAGACAAGATTGGAAATGGGGACCAGTGCTCATCAATCATAATGACTACTCTGCTCTTAACTTACACACGGAACCCAGATCTTCGGAGAGTCAGACCAACTCCTTCGAGATTTAGAAATGGTGGGCAGGCCCCAATTCTGTGAATCACTTTCCCATTCTCAGCGACCACAATCTTCGCTGGCTCAGAGAAGCATATGCCCACACCACGCACTCCCGACCTGGCAGGCTCTATTGTAGGGATAGTTTATCTCATACTTTCCCCACTCCCATACAAAATTTCCATGGATTTAGTCCAGTTCTGGATGACGCTTGGGCCAAAGCTCCTCAGTGGAATAGTGGCACCGACTCTCCTTTGAGTCATATTCGAAGGGTTAACTCCATTTCTTGCTCCACAGATGCTGGCAGACCTTGTCAGTTTCTGCAGCACTTTCTGCTTTTGTTTCAGATCTGCGGGATCTGCAGCACCATAGTTTTATTTTAGTAATCCGGAGGCCCAGACTAATACTCTGAGAGCATGGACAGCTGGTCGAATTTAAATTAAATGAATTAGAACAAAGAACAAAGAACATTACAGCACAGGAACAGACCCTTCGGCCCTCCAAGCCTGCACCGACCATGCTGCTCGACTTAACTAAAACTCCCTACTCTTCCGGGGATCATAATCCTCTATTCCCATCCGATTCATGTATTTGTCAAGACGTCTCTTAAAAGTCATTACCGTTTCTGCTTCCACTCCCTCCCCCGGCAATGAGTTCCAGGCACCTACCACCCTCTGTGTAGAAAGTCTGCCTCGTACATCTCCTTTAAACGTTGCCCCTCGCACCTTAAACCTATGCCCCCTAGTAATTGACTCTTCCATCCTGGGAAAAAGCTTCTGACTATCCACTCTGTCCGTGCCTCTCATAATCTTGTAGACTTCTATCAGGTCACCCCTCAACCTCCGTCGTTCCTGTGAGAACAAACCAAATTTCTCCAACCTCTCCTCATAACTAATGCCCTCCATACCAGGCAACATCCTGGTAAATCTTTTCTGTACCCTCTCCAAAGCCTCCACATCTTTCTGGTAGTGTGGCAACCAGAATTGAACACAATATTCCAAGTGCAGCCTAACTAAGGTTCTATAAACCTGCAACATGACTTGCCAAGGTAGTCAAGAAGGAATGCCATATGCCTTCTTGACTACCTTCCCCACCTGCATTGCCACTTTCAGTGACCTGTGTACCTGTACACCCAGATCTCTTTGCCTATCAATACTCTTAAGGGTTCTGCCATTTACTGTATATTTCCTATCTGTATTAGACCTTCCAAAATGCATTACCTCACATTTGTCCGGATTAAACTCCATCTGCTATCTCTCCGCCCAAGTCTCCAACCGATCTATATCTTGCTGTATCCTCTGATGGTCCTCATCGCTATCCACAAGTCCACCAACCTTTGTGTAATCCGCAAACTTACTAATCAAACCAGTTACATTTTCCTCCAAATCATTTATATATATTACAAACATCAAAGGTCCCAGCACTGATCCCTGAGGAACGGCACTTGTCACAGCCCCCCATTCAGAAATGTACCCTTCCACTGCTACCCTCTGTCTTCTTTGACTGAGCCAATTTGAAATTAAAAGCTAGTCTCAGTGATGGTGATCATGAAACTATTGTTGATTGTCATGAAAATACATCTGGTTCATTAATGTTCATGATGTGGAGATGCCGGCGTTGGACTGGGGTAAACACAGTAAGAGTTTTAACAACACCAGGTTAAAGTTCAACAGGTTTATTTGGTAGCAAATGCCATTAGCTTTCGGAGCGGTGCTCCTTCGTCAGATGGAGTGGAAATCTGGGTCACTGTCTGTGTGGTGTTTGCACATTCTCCCCGTGTCTGTGTGGGTTTCCTCCGGGTGCTCCAGTTTCCTCCCACACTTCAAAGGTTGATTGCGGGTTAGGTTGATTGGCCATGTTGGATTGCCCCTTATTGTCAGGTGGGATTAGTGGGGTAAATATGTGGGGTTACGGGGATAAGACCTGGGTGGGATTGTTGTCGGTGCAGGCTCAAGGGGCCAAATGGCCTCCTTCTGCACTGTAGATTCTATGATACTATAATACTCTATTCCGAAGGGAAATTTACCTGCTCACGCTGACAAAGTCTCTTGCTGGAATTTTACCGCCTCGCCTGCCCGAGGCTTGTAAGAACGGAGAATGCCGTTCTGCAAGCCTCTTCTGCCCCAATTCCTGGGCCGGCGTGCTGGTAAAATTCCGGCATCTAACTCTGAGTTAGATTCGGAGATTCTGGACAGTTCCAACATATTTATCTGAATAGTTACCCAAGAAATGTTAGACAGAAAAATTCTCAACTAACTTCTGGGCAACCATACCACTGAACACCCAACCACCCGTACTGACCCCGCTTGTCTACCTTCCCCCCTGCCCCCGACTTCACTCTCAACCCCCTGACTACACCCTCTCCACATCCCCAACTCTCCTTGACGCAACCTGACTACTCTTCAACACCCAGATCCCCACTGACCCCCAGACTCCCTCCCCCGATGGCCCCCCCAATTCAACCCTACTAGCCCCGGCCACTTCACTCTCCTCAACCCCCTGACTCGCCAGACCCCCGACTCCTGCTGACGCGACCTCACCAAGCTACCTCGCACCACCTCACCCACCCTTTCCCCTTACCCGTCTACTTCACCCACCCACTTCCCTACCCACTTACCTTTCCAAAGAAGCTTTTGAACATTCAAACTCACTACTTATGAGAATAAAAGGGGCACAACCTCTGCCTGAATTTTCTTAGTCGACATTGCCAAGGTTTCCTGTGCCGATTGACTTTTGCAGGGTTCTCTGCTGGAAGATTGGCTAGAAAATCTGAGGAAGGTAAGTGGATATTTTCTTTGTCAGATCGAGTTTGGAGACAGAGGTTCAAACTCTGATCAGAAGATTTGGGCCAAGATTAACATGGCCTGCCAACATTCCACGTTCGAGCCAACTGGGCCAAGGCCTTGATGGGAACTATGATGTGGAGATGCCGGCGTTGGACTGGGGTGGACACAGTAAGAAGTCTCACAACACCAGGTTAAAGTCCAACAGGTTTATTTGGAATCACGAGCTTTCAGAGCGCTGCCCCTTCATCAAGTGAGTGATGAAGGAGCAACCCCTCGAGAGCTCATGATTCCACATAAACCTGTTGGACTTTAACCTGGTGTTGTGAGACTTCTTGGTGGGAACTGGGAAGCCATGTGAGTATCTGAGACTATGAACTCTCCCGCAAGAGCGGAAGGTGAGAAAAAATATCCCGTTTTGGATAATGACAGGAGGGAGTTGCAACAGGGGATAAACAGATACAAAGTCAGCTGGAGCCTGTGTAAGCAATTTCAGATGTTTCTGCCTCAGTTGACAATGTCTCGACGGAGGAAAAAAATGAGAGGATTTAAAGAAATTTCCTGACCTAACTTTTATTTTTTAAACAGATTCCTGACAGGAAGTCCAAGATTTGAAAAGTGAACCTATTTCGGAAAATACAACATCCCCCCCCGAGGGTTTCTGGACCTTCAGTCGACTTGCAGTAATTTGAGATGACTGTAGCCTCAATTTTCAGTTTGCTGAGAGAGACTATAGCAGCTGGGGTACTAAAGGGAAGGAAACACCACTGCTGCAGATAGAACATTTGAAGTTCCATTAACTGCCTTTGCTTGAAAATAGTTAATGGGTTTGAACTTTGGTCCTTTACCTGTGGCCCTTTCCTCCCCCCTTTGCTTAACTCAATTTCCTTAGGGAGCCTCTTTAGCCTAACCCACCCAAACTCCCACTGCGATGTTAATCTATTCTTGCCTTTATAGATGTTGAGTGAAATGCTGTGTTTTTAACACAGCAGTATGTTCCAGAATTTTTTGTGTTGTGGGTGAATGTGGTCAGGTGATTGAACAAGTGTGTAGGAGAAAATAGAAGCTAGTAAAGGAAAAGGGTGGCTGGAACGCGCTGCCGGGAGAGCTAGTGGAAGCAGATACGATAGTGACTTTTAAGGGGCGTCTTGACAATTACATGAATAGGATGGGAATAGAGGGATACGGTCCCCTGAAGGGTAGGGAGGTTTAGTTCAGACAGGCTGCGTGGTCGGTGCAGGCTTGGAGGGCCGAAGGGCCTGTTCCTGTGCTGTAATTTTCTTTGTTCTTTGTTCTAAAGTCACCATAGCACCAGATGATGGTAGGCTGTTCTCCCCTTTGAAGGGCAGAGCTAACTGGTGGTGATTTAACCTGAGGATCACCACAGGGCAGCGAGCGGCAAGGTCGAGAAGGTGGGGCCTTCATAAATAACCTCAGTCGGTATGGGAATTGAACCTGCGTTGCTGGCGTCACTCTGCATCATGGTGAAGTGTGGTCAATAGGGTTTTAAAGAGGTCTTTAAGGGTTGAACAGATATAGCGAGGCAGAAAGTAACAGAATGTGGGTCCATCATGGCTGCAATCTCTGCCCGTTATCACACATTGAGGATGGAATTTATACACTATCCTAAAGTGAAAGAAGTGGAAATGGAGGAATGAAGAAATAGGATGGAAGAAAGGATAAAAGCAAATTACTGTTGGACTTTAACCTGGTGTTGTGAGACTTCTTGGTGGGAACTGGGAAGCCATGTGAGTATCTGAGACTATGAACTCTCCCGCAAGAGCGGAAGGTGAGAAAAAATATCCCGTTTTGGATAATGACAGGAGGGAGTTGCAACAGAGGATAAACAGATACAAAGTCAGCTGGAGTTTGGGTGGGTTAGGCTAAAGAGGCTCCCTAAGGAAATTGAGTTAAGCAAAGGGGGGAGGAAAGGGCCACAGGTAAAGGACCAAAGTTCAAACCCATTAACTATTTTCAAGCAAAGGCAGTTAATGGAACTTCAACTGTTCTATCTGCAGCAGTGGTGTTTCCTTCCCTTTAGTACCCCAGCTGCTATAGTCCCTCTCAGCAAACTGAAAATTGAGGCTACAGTCATCTCAAATTACTGCAAGTCGACTGAAGGTCCAGAAACCCTCGGGGGGGGATGTTGTATTGTCTTTCATCACTGACTTGATGAAGGGGGCAGCACTCTGAAAGCTCGTGATTCCAAATAAACCTGTTGGACTTTAACCTGGTGTTGTGAGACTTCTTACTGTGTCCACCCCAGTCCGACGCCAGCATCTCCACATCACAGCTTTGACAAAGGGTCATCTGGACTCGAAACGTCAGCTCTTTTCTCTGCTTACAGATGCTGCCAGACCTGCTGAGATTTTCCAGTGTTTTCTCGTTTGGTAATAGGATGGAAGAAACTTTGGATGGGTTTTCATGAAAATGTGATCAATGCTTTAGTGTATTTACTAACTGAGTCCCTGATATTCTTTATTAATAAAAGTTGACACAAGAACGGACTTCGGATGCTGTTTTCTCTGCCTAGCTTTTGTATTTAAATTAATATAAGTGTGTAGGAGGTGGGATAGGGAGAGAGCAGCAGCAATAGATGCAGCAACTGTAAAGACAGATGGGATAATGTTAACTTCTGGAGATTGTGTGAATCAGGCAATAGAAATTGGTTACCATTACAAAAATCTGCCCTGTTATGCTTTCCATTCATGTCAATAATAAACAAAATCAGATGGGTTGTACAATGCGCAATCAATCGATACTGCCTGTTTTACACCATTGGCCAAAGTCATAAACTCTCCCCCACTGAGAGAGACAAGTAGCAGTTAGTATTGTTTCTTGGCCTTCTGTGACTCACCGTTTGCCAACATCCAACACATGGGATTAGTGAGGCTGTGCTTGTGCATTCATTATTGCACAGCACTGGATACTGGGAGCGCTGCTATCACTCTGTCACTGCAGCTGTTGAGAGCAGCCATTTTTTCTGACTATTCCCAGCTGTGTTGGAGAGAAACAGCCAGAATGTTTTCTTTGCTGCCGTAGAGGCAGATTTTTGTCCGCTTGTTTTTCCCAAACATTATGTGCATTGAAGTGAGAGATGTTAGTGTTCGGGAATGGAACATTTTGTGCTCTGTATGCCCAAGAGTCTTGGGTTAGACACTCATCCAGTGATGTGCCTTAAAGGAATATTGATGCAGTGGAGGTATCCTTAGACAGGGTGAGTTCCTAGGCTCGCACGCCACTTCAAAGAGCCATATTGATTCTCAGGTCAAACCTGTTCTCTTGTTAAGAGCAAATTACTGCGGGTGCTGGAATCCGAAACCAAAAGAGAAAATGTTGGAAAATCTCAGCAGGTCTGGCAACATCTGTAAGAAGAGAAAAGAGCTGACGTTTCGAGTCCAGATGCCTTTAAGCTTTGACAAAGGGTCATCTGGACTCAAAATGTCAGCTCTTTTCTCTCTTAACAGATGCTGCCAGACCTGTTGAGATTTGCTGCCTCGGAAAAGCAGCCAGCATAATTAAAGCCAAGCACCCTGGACATTCTCTCTTCCATCTTCTTCCGTCAGGAAAAAGATACAAAAGTCTGAAGTTACGTACCAACCGACTCAAGAACAGCTTCTTCCCTGCTGCCATCAGACTTTTGAATGGACTTACCTCGTATTACGTTGATCTTTCCCTACTCCCTAGTTATGACTGTAACACTACATTCTGCACTCTCTCCTTTCCTTCTCTATGTACGGTATGCTTTGTCTGTATCGCGCGCAAGAAACAATACTTTTCACTGTATGCTAATACATGTTGTGGCGATGCCGGCGTTGGACTGGGGTGAACACAGTAAGAAGTCTCACAACACCAGGTTACATGTGACAAAAATAAATCAAATCAAAAGATTTTCCAGCATTTTCTCTCCTGCTCCCTTGCTGACGCTGTGTGCATTACAGATTTAGGCACTCGTGTAGTATTAAATACAGGAACATGTGGTACTGTGATATGTGGCTAATATTGATTTTTACACATTTTCTTTACTTTCATTACTAATTTAGTCAGTCCACATTTCATTATCCCCTTCTCTTCCGAAGACATTAACCCTTTGATCAACAGAGGGATGTTTGGTTATTTTCTTCCCCAACCTTAAAGTAGTGCTGCTGAAAATAAATGTGAATTAAACCTCGATAGTCTATCTCCTTAAACTCTTTCAGCTGGATAAACGTCCAAACACTGGGGAGAAAGTTATTTTTGAGACTTGTGAATTAAACACCAACTTGCAGTGTTGCAGATCTGAGTTTAAGTTTATTTATTATTGTCACAAGTAGGCTTACATTAACACTGCAATGAAGTTACTGTGAAAATCCCCCAGTCACCACACACTCTGGTGCCTGCTCGGATACACTGAGGGAGAATTTAGCATGGCCAAAGCACCCAACCAGCACATCTTTCAGACTCTGGGAGGAAACCAGAGCACCTGGAGGAAACCCATGCAGACACAGGGAGAACGTGCAGGCTCCGCACAGATAGTGACCCAAGCCAGGAATCGAACCCAGGTCCCTGGCGATCTGAGGCAGCAGTGCTAACCACTGTGCCACCATGCCATCACATAGTCTATAGTTAAATACGCACCAATTTCAAAACCATTGCGCTGAGACTGTGCTGTGAGAAAGTAATGAAGGCTTAACATATTGTTATTTTAGCTGTACTCAGTATTTATTGTAAACTGGCTAACAACTCTGCTGAAATACTAGAGAGAGGGGCAATGTTAAATGTTCTTGCATTACCATCCCTTGCTATAAATCCAAGATCCCAATAAATTGTGTTTCCACCTCCCGGGCATGAGGTATTGACTTCTGTGGGAAACAGTTTCACAGATGTTGACAGAAACTTCTGGAAAGGCACAGCAAGGCTGTCAGTGCTTGGAATATTAAAATTTCAGAAAGGGATTACTATCTGTCTATCATTTTAATTCTAACTTCCACTCATTTCATGGGCATGATGGTGGAATATTTGATTTTACACTTGCAAATGGCTAGCTATTTTAACTGCATTTTAATTGCCCCCCCTCATCTGGTTTGCATCAAATGTGTGTGTGGGGGGATGTTAAAGACTATGTTGTTTTGACATTCAGCTGCTAACCTGACATCTCAGTAGACAAACCAGATACACATAATTGTTGAGTCTAATTATGAGGCAACTTGTCAGAAAAGCTCACCTGGTTCACTAATGGCCTGTCAGGAAGGAAATCTGCCATCCTTACCTGGTCTGGCCTACATGTTGACTCCAGATCTACAGCAATGTGGTCGGAGGACAAGAAATGCTGGCCTTGCCAGTGACATCCAGATTTGATTTGATTTGATTGATTATTGTCATGTGTATTAGTATACAGTGAAAAGTATTGTTTCTTGTGCACTATACAAACCGTTCATAGGAAGGAAAGGAGAGAGTGCAGAATGTAATGTTACACTCATAGCTAGGGTGTAGGGGAAGGATCAAGAAATTGAATTAAAACATTGTTAGAAAGTTTAAAAGAGTTAGAATAAAATTTCAGAAGCATAGAACGAGAGTAAAAGATAGAATTAGAAGGTATGCTGGGCACAGCTTGCAAGAGGTCGCCATGCTCCAGTGCCATCTTGGAAAAACTTGAACTTTCAAGCGACACATCAATTATTTCATTCTCTGTTTTTAAGGATTGGCAGCTGCCGCCCAATATGGCTTGGGATCTCAGTGTGGCCGTTTTAACAGGCTCAATCCTGAGGACCACCATTTTAAACAAAGAACAAAGAAAAGTACAGCACAGGAACAGGCCCTTCGGCCCTCCAAACCTGTGCAGATCATGATGCCCTAACTATACTAAAAAAAACCCATCTGCCCTTACTCGGTCCGTATCCCCCTTTTCCCTCCCTATCCGTGTACTCATCCAGATGCCTCTTAAATGTTACCAATGTGCCTGCTTCCACCACCTCTGCTGGCAGCGTGTTCCAGGCACCCACCACTCTCTGCGTGAAAAACTTCCCTCGCACATCTCCCTTAAACTTTCCCCCTCTCACCTTGAACCTGTGCCCCCTTGTAATTGACACTTGCTCCCCGGGAAAAAGCCTCTGACTATCCATCCTGTCGATGCCAATCATAATTTTGTAGACCTCTATCAGGTCTCCCCCCAGAACAATCGAGAGATTGAAACTGAAGGTAATGAAGCACAATTCTGTCAGGACAATAGTTAATATTTTAGAAATGATCTAACCATCTCACTGACCATTCCACATCAACAATGGAAAATGGGGGAAGTAGCAGCAGATCGCAGCACCTGTGGATCTGGAGGCCAGAATCAAATCAATGGCTTCAGCACGAATTGTAATGTTGGATCATTAAGCTCCAAAAATCCATCATTAAGGGTGGCACGGTGGCGCAGTGGTTAGTACTGCTGCATCACAGTGCCAAGGACCCGGGTTCAATTCCCGGCTTTGGGTCACTGTCTGTCCAAAGTCTGCACGTTCTCCCCGTGTCTGTGTGGGTTTCCTCCGGGTGCTCTGGTTTCCTCCCACAATCCGAAAGACATGCTGGTTAGGTCTGTTGGCCATGCTAAATTCTCCCTCAGTGTACCCGAACAGGTGCCAGAGTATGGCAACTAGGGGATTTTCACAGTAACTTCATTGCAATGTTAATGTCAGCCTACTTGTGACACTAATAAATAAACTTTATCCTCCTTGGCTGCCATGGTGGAACAGGACGTTCCCTTCATTGGCCAATTATGTGACTCAACCCATCAGAATTTTAGGGTCAGACAATTGAAGTAAAGTTAATGGGTGAGCCGGCATCGGTGCAGTCGGGCATCCTCTGGGTTGGGAGGGTGCTTTGAAGCAAGACCCCACCGTGCTCAGCTGTTGTAGCTCAGTGCTGGCACCTCCTCTCACTATAGATGAATGCAGACCTCAATAATTGACCCTTTTCCAGGAAGATTGGCTGATCCAAGGAGAATTTCTTTCTAAAACAGTCATTGACCTCTAGAATAGATAATTCAAACACGCTGCAAATATTGATTCATTCCAATGCTTCAGTTGAGAGCTGGATGAATGCCGGATGCTCCATGTTATAGAAGCACTATGTGAAATGTAGCCCTGTAATGACAGTCTTCTGACTTGTATTGAACAAATAACAATGAAAAGTACAGCACAGGAACAGGCCCTTTGGGCCTCCAAGTCTGTGCCGATCATGATGCCCTAACTAAACTAAAAAAAAACCTTTTGTCCTTACTCGGTCCATATCCCTGTATTCCCTCCCTATTCATGTACCCATCCAGATGCCTCTTAAATGTTGTTAATGTGCCTGCTTCCATCACCTTCTCTGGCAGCACGTTCCGGCCACCCACCTCTCTGTGTGAAAAATCTCCCCCACACATCTTAAAACTTCTCCCCTCTCACCTTCAATCGGTTCCCCCTTGTAATTGACACTTCCACCCTTGGAAACAGCCTCTGACTATCCACCCTTTGCCTCTCATTGTTTTGTAGACCTCTATCAGGTCTCCCCTCAGACTCCGTCTTTCCAGTGAAAACAATCCTAGTTTATTCAACCTCTCCTCATAGCCAATGCCCTCGAGACTAGGCAACATCCTGGTGAACCTTCTTTGCACTCTTTCCAAAGCTTCCACATTCTTCTGGGAGTGTGGCGTCCAGAATTGCATGTAGTGATCCAAATGCGGCCTAGCCAAGGTTTTATATAGCTGCAACATGATTTGCCAACACTTGCACTCAATCTTGTGCCAAGGATTCCCGAAAAATTTCCAAATCAAAATTAAACTGGCCATTATTCAGTCAATCACTAGAGCCTTTACGTATGTCAATGAAGGCCTGTTTTAGGATGATTGTGTTTGCTACCAACACCATGCATGCATAGTTTTACTCAGTTACACCATTGAGATGGATGGTGTAGGTATCAGCCAGGACCAAAGATGGTGCTGCCCAAATCATCACAGCTGGGCAGCTGAGTGAATGGTTAATTAAAATTTCTTCCTTGTTGAATTGCTGGGCTCAAGGCATAATATTAAAACCTTCACACTTTCAAATTCAGAAAATTCAGGTCACCAAGGAACCTTTTCTCCATACCAGTCTCAGTTTTTCAAAGTTTTGATCTTCCCAAAGACCATAAAGCCATAAGATCTGAATCATAGAATCCCTACAGTACAGAAGGAGGCCATTCAGCCCGTCGAACCTGCACCGACAACAATCCCACCCCATCCTGTTAGCCCCCCATACTTACTCTGCTAATCCCCCAGAAACTAGGGTCAATTTAACCCGGCCAATCAACCTTACCTGCACGTCTTTTGATTGTGGGAGGAAACTGGAACAGCTGGAGGAAACCCACACAGACACGGGGAGAACGTGCAAACTCCACAATGACCCAAGTCGGGAATTGAACCCAGGTCACTGGCACTGTGAGGCAGCAGTGCTAACCACTGTGCCACCGTGCCGCCCCAAATAGGAGTAGAAGTAGGCCATTCGGTCCATCAAGTCTGCTCTGTCATTCAGTGAGATCATGACCGATCTGATATGATAACTGTGATACTACTGTGCCTTTAAGAAATCTCTGTCCACAAGATCTGGCGAAACCCAGAAATCCCAATTCTCACCAATGTGATCGCGATCTCTGATTTTCGCCACCCTTCACTGGCGATGTAATCAGTTTCACGCCTCATAATAGGCAAGAATCTGATTTGATTAATTTGAATAAACTTTAAGCTCATTAAAGGCTCCCCTCACCAGATCTTCCCCGGTGTGATGTCATGTCAGTGAGTTTACAACAAGTTTACCCAGACATAAAGGGCAAAAGAGTAACTAGGGAGAGAATAGGGCCTCTTCAGGATCAAGAAGGTCATCTATGTGCGGAGCCACAAGAGATGGGTGAGATCCTAAATGAATATTTCTCATCAGTATTTACTGTTGAGAAAGGCATGGATGTTAGGGAACTTGGGGAAATAAATGGTGATGTCTTGAGGAGTGTACATGTTACAGAGAAAGAGGTGTTGGAAGTCTTAAAGTGCATCAAGGTAGATAAATCCCAGGACCTGATGAAGTGTGTCCCAGGATGTCGTGGGAGGCTAGGGAGGAAATTGTGGGTCCCCTAGTAGAAATATTTGAATCATTGACAGCCACAAGTGAGGTGACTGAAGATTGGAGGGTGGTAAACGTTGTGCCTTTGTTTAAGAAGGTCTGCAGGGAAAAGCCTGAGAACTACAGATCAGTGAGCCTAATGTCTGGAGTGGATAAATTGTTAGAAGGTATTCTGAGAGACATGATCCACAAAGATTTATAGAGGCAAAGATTTATTAGGGACAGTCATTAAAGTAAAGTTTATTTATTAGTCACAAGTAAGGCTTAAAGTTTTTAAAGTTTATTTATTGATAGTCACAAGTAAGGCTTACATTAACACTGCAATGAAGTTACTGTGAAATTCCCCTAGTCGCCACACTTTGTTGCCTGTTCGGGTCAATGCACCTAACGAGCACATCTTTCAGACTGTGGGACGAAACCCGGAGCACCCGGGGGAAACCCATGCAGACACAGGGAGAATGTGCAAGCTCCACACAGACAGTGACCCGAGGCTGGAATTGAACCTGGGTCCCTGTGAGGCAGCAGTGCTAACCACTGTGCGCCGTGCTACCCACAGCATGGCTTTGTGAGTGGAAAACCATATCTCACGAATTTGATTGAGTTTTTGAAGGGGTAATCAAGAAGGGAGATGAGGGCAGTGCAGTCAACGTTGTCTACCTGGACTTTAGCAAGGCCTTTGGCAGGGTATCACATGGTAGGTCGTCGCGTGAGGTTAAATCTCATGGGATCTAGGGTGAGGTAGCCAATTGAATACAAAATTGGCTTGATGACAGAAGACCGAGGGTGGTTGTAGAGAGTTGTTTTTCAAACTGGAGGCCTGTGACCAGTGGTGTGCCCCAGGGATCAGTGCATTAATGTATTCTATAAATATGTTAAGGGGAAGAGGTTAACCAGGAAAGAATCGGGCCCATTAGAGACCAAAGGGGTAAAGTGTATGTTTCAGCCACAGGACATTGGAAGGATGTTAAATGAATACTTCTCATCGATCTTTACTCAGCGAAAGGACAGCTTTGGGGCAGAATTAGGGGTAGAATTCAGGAAAAGGGATTGCGAGGAACTTGCACAGTTTGACATAGAGAGCGAGACGGTATTGGAGGCTCTGACAGGCTTAGAAATGAACAAATCCTCAGGCCCGGATGAATTTGATCCCAGATTGCTGCAGGAGGTCAGGCAGGAAGTTGCAGGGGCTCTGATGCAAATTCTTAATTCCTCTATAGTTAATTCCTCTCTGGGAAGTGCCAGAAGACTGGAGGATGGCTAATGTGGCTCCATTTTGTAAGAAGGGTGGTAGAGAAGAACCAGGAAATTCACGTTAGTGGTAGGAAACGCTTGGAGCAAATTCTGAAAGAGAGAATTAATCTCCACTTGGAAAGGCATGGGTTAATTAGGCTTGGCTTTGTCAGAGGAAGGTCATGCCTAACAAATGTGATGGAATTTTTTGAAAAAGTGATCGCGTGTGTGGATGTGCAATTGATGTAGTTTATATGGATTTTAGCAAAGCCTTTGACAAGGTCCCAAAGAGGAGATTGAGAAGGTTGAAGCACATGGAATTCAGGGATACTTGGTGAGCAGGCTCAGTAATAGGACATAAAGGGTAGTGGTAGGAGGTTTTTTAAGTGACTGGAGGCCAGTATCCAATGGTACGTCCAGGAGGCTGGGTCCCTTATTGTTTGTTATAAAGTTAATTTATTAGTCGCAAGTAAGGCTTACACTAACTGCAATGAAGTTACTGTGAAAATCCCCCAGTTGCCACACTCCAGGTACACTGAGAGAGAATTTAGTATGGCCAATGCACCTAACCAGCACATCTTTTGGACTGTGGGAGGAAACTGGTGCGTCCAGAGGAAACCCATGCAGACACAGGGAGAATAGACAGACTCCGCACAGACAGTGACCCAAGCAGGAATCGAACCCAGTCCCTGGCACTGGGAGGCAGCAGTGCTAACCACTGTGCCACCATGCTGCCCCACTTGGATTGTTATCTTCAGAGCAGAGAAGGCTGAGGGGGGACATGATTGAAATGCACAGACAGGGTGAGTAGGGAGCAGTGTTCCCCTTGGTTGAGGGGTCAATCATGATAGTTTTAGGGTAATGGGCAGGAGATTCAGAGAGGATTTGAGAAAAAACATTTCATTCAGAGGGTGGTGAGAATCTGGAATGCACTGCCTGGCAAGATAGTTGAGGCAGGAAACCTTACAACCTTTAAAAAATACTTGGATGAGCATTTGAAATATCATAACATTCAAGGATATGAAACATGCTGAAAAATGGGATTAGTGCAACTTGAATGGTGGTTATTGTTGGTGCAGATTCAATGGGCCAAAGGGCCTTTACTGTGCTGTCCCACTCTATGACTGTACGTAAATAGGTCATATAAATGTGAACAATAAGTTTTTAAAAGTTAAGTCATTGTGAAGAGAATTGAATAATTCCATACCAATTTTTCAAGTAGCCATTTTGCAAATGTTGTTTCTGTCAGAATTCCTCCTTCCAAACCTCATGAAATGGGATGACTCCCTGGCATTAGCTCTATAACTTTCTGGTGAAGAAACTTTGTCAGAAGTGGTTAATTGGGCTGAATTCACACCAGTACTGCATTTCCTGAGTGGACCCAAATGGAGAAGCACAAAATAACCCACAGCAACTTCAGGATTTACACATTCCGGAAATTTCTGTCAGTTCCAGTGGATGGAATGATGGTGAAGGCTGACTGTTTCCCCCATCACGCCCAACACAAAATCTGACAAATAGGTGTACAGATCCTTCAAAGTCTCACACACTAAGAAGTCTCACAACACCACGTTAAAGTCCAACAGGTTTTTTTGGTAGCACAAGCTTTCAGAGCACTGCTCCTTCATCAGGTGAGTGCTACCAAGGAGTGAGTGAATTGGTGAATTGGTGAGTGCAGGAGCAGCGCTCCGAAAGCTCATGCTACCAAATAAACCTGTTGGACTTTAACTTGGTGTTGTGAGACTTCTTACTGTGGCCACCCCAGTCCAACGCTGGAATCGCCACATCAAAGTCTCACACAGCAGCTTGTCAATTTGTTGTATGGTTGTACTGGATGCTCATGTCGAGCGTCCCTATTCTGTTGCACTGCCAGTCCTCGCAGAGCTCATCTGAACATGCACTCAATATTATCTGCTGAGCTTAAGGAATTCTGTGATTAAAAAAAAAACAGAGGCAACATGAACTTTTGAGTTTAAAATGATGTTTTCAATCCCCCCAGCTGCTGCTCACATTTATTGAATGTTACACAACAGATGGTTAAACCCTTGTCAGAGATGACAAATGGGAAAGTGGCGGCGGAATGCTGAAACTGTGTCTCTTCAGCGTGGACCTAGCTTTCTCAAAAAATTGCTTTCAAACGTTTCACCCTATCATTGTTCATCCATTTTACACATTAATTATTGGGACTCTCGCGTGTGGAAAAACAATGTGGCTGCAAGCCTTTTGACAGGAGTACTTCAGCTAAGTTTCACTTCATTTATTTTTGTAATCTCTCCGTTCTTTCTGCCTACGTGACCACAGTGATTAGACTCCACAAATAATTAATTGTTTGTGAGATGCACTGTGCGGTTCTGGATCTAGGGTAAGGTTCAATGTAAGTGCGAGGTTTTTCTTCAGCCTTGGCTCACTGTTACATTCTTGCCGATGAGTCAGAAGGTTGTGGCTTCAAGTCGCACTCCAGAGATTTGAACACATAATCTAGGCTGATGCTAAAACCCATTATCTGTTCATTATCCCATTGTTGCTTGCGGAGCCTTGCTGAGCGTAAATCGGTTGCTGCGTTTCTTTCAGCAGTGACTCCACTTGGCTGTAAAGTGCTTTGGCAACTTTTGAGGGCAGGAAATGCACCATATAAATTCCAACTATTTTTCTTTTCTCTGTTCTTCCTTTCTCCGCCTACAGTCACCTGTCTGACCTACTCGCAGACAAGATTGAAAGGGTGCAGAGGTGATTTACAAGGATGTTGCCTGGATTGAGTGGCATGCCTTATGAGGATAGGCTGAGGGAGCTCGGTCTTTTCTCCTTGGAGAGACGTAGGATGAGAGGAGACCTAATAGAGGTATATAAGATGTTGAGAGGCATAGATCGGGTGGACTCTCAGAGGCTTTTTCCCAGGGTGGAAATGGCTGCTACGAGAGGACACAGGTCTAAGGTGCTGGGGGGTAGGTACAGGGGAAATGTTAGGGGTAAGTTTTTCACACAGAGGGTGGTGGGCGAGTGGAATCGGCTGCCATCAGTGGTGGTGGAGGCAAACTCAATAGGGTCTTTTAAGAGACTCCTGGATGAGTACATGGGACATAATAGGATGGAGGGTTATAGGTAGGCCTAAAAAGTAGGGATATGTTCGGCACAACTTGTGGGGCCGAAGGGCCTGTTTTGTGCTGTAGTTTTCTATGTTTCTATAACCATCAAATGAATGCCACTAATCCCACCCTGCCCCCCACCCTACCTTCCGTCCAATCCCAGTAACCAGTTTCCAGGGGGCACCAGAGTCTACCCCCTCCAAAGTTCCTAACTCCCCTTAAAAAATAAAGCCTTCCATTCATATAGTGTTTTTCCCAACCACTGGATATCTCAGTGTGTGTTTTTGACCTTCTCCACTCTGCGCCATTGGGAAGTCACTATGTGTCCCCATTCGGAACAACTCTGCAAATTGAGGAATAATCAGATTCAAACTTGCTTCCATCCTTACTGCATAGATTAAGCAGGACACTCTAACATTGTACAGCATCACAATGCATCAATCCAATCCAATGTGTTTTAGTGCCCATTTTACAGCATGATGCTTTGGCAAACTTCAGGCAAAAGTACATGCAAATAACAGACATAGTTAGGTCATGAGTTTCGGATAAATCCACATGGATTCGGGAATGATTAAGATTCTTTTTGGATACAAATAAGACCGCTCAATGAGGAGCCTGACACTTTAGGAAAATGTGGCGAGATGTTTTGGGCTTGTTAGTTACTCTTCATTGATAGTAGCACACCAGATGTTTGCGCTGACCCCTATTCATTCAAGGCATGTTTTGCTTCTGTTGTCAACAGCTGGAAAGGAGTGACTAACATGATGTTCTTGTTGAAATGATGTGTTGCTCTGTGCGTCCAATTTATCTAACTGGCTTGATGTTCTGTTAGCTGAGTTGTGGCTGTCTCCCAAGCAGGCTGGACCTACCCATGTTTTGGAATTTCTCGTGTGGGGAGAGATGTAAAATGGAGTAGGAATATCTGCCTGAGGACTTTGTTTATCTAGGATCTAATATCCGGTGTGTATGTCAATTACTTACTGAGTGAAGCTGCAGAGGAAACTAATTCTTGACAGTTGCAAGATCCCCAAATTGCAGTTTCAATGGAAGTTTTTGAATTGGTTTATTGTTGTCACATGTATTGATATACAGTGAAAAATATTGTTTCTTGTGCAAAATACAGTCAAAGCATACAGTTCATAGAGTACATAGGGGAGAAGGAAAGGAGACGGTGCAGAATGTAATGCTACAGCCATAGTTAGCGTGTAAAGAAAGATCACCGTAATGTCAGGTAGGTCCATTTAAAAGTCTGATGGCAGCAGGGAAGAAACTGTTTTTGAGTAATGAAATACTGTACGATGTGAACTCAGTAATTGCACTGGGATCGTGTTTCATAGAATCCTACAGTGCAGAAGGAGGCCATTCGGCACATCGAGTCTGGACCGACCACAATCCCACCCAGGCCCTATCCCACAACCCTAGCTAATACCCCTGACACTAAGGGGCAATTTAGCATGGCCAATCCACATAACCTGCCCATCTTTGGACTGTGGGAGGAAACTGGAGCACCCGGAGGAAACCCACGCAGACACAGGGAGAACGTGCAAACTCCAATATAGGCAGTCACCCAAGCCGGGAATTGAACTCAGTCCCTGGCATTGGTGTTGGTATCCTCCAGTGCTATCCTTGTCAGAGTTTGGGTAGTCAGCAGGGCTGTGCCCACTTTACAAGGACTGGTAGGCAGACACCTGTGCCACCAGTGGGCACTTTTCTGGCATCGGTCAGCCGTATCCAGCTGAATAGTCCAGTATCTGGGCTACTTTTGAACACAACAGTGTTATTCTCTTTAATTATAAATCTGAGACTCATCCTTCGAACAAGTTTGAAATCGGCTTACACTGCCAGCCACCTGATCACTTACTGGGCCGTACAGTTGGGATAAAGGAGAATCAATCCGAAGGCAGTCGAAAAATTCTGCAGAAGATTTGCAAAAGAAAGTGGAAGGACAGAATTATTTCAGCACAGAAGGAAGCCATTTGGCCATCACTCTGTGCCAGCTCTCCGCATGACCAATTCACCTAGTGCCGTTCCCTCGCCTTCTTCCCTGAACACTGAAGGTTCTGCCTTTTCAGATAACAATCTAATTCCCTTTTGAATGCCTGGATTGAATCTGCCTCCACCACATTCGCGGGTAGCGCATTCCTGACCTTAACCACTCGCTGTGTGAGAAGGTTTTTCCTCATGCCATCTTTGCTTCCAATTACTTTAAATCCGTACCCGCTTGTTCTTGATCCTTTCACGAATGGGAACACAGTTGTTGTCTCTCAAGCATAAAAGAAAAGCACTTTGTTTTCCCACCGACATATATTTCAAAGCCACTTCACTGGAGTTTCCAAAATTAGGTTTCACAAAAGGAGGTGAAATTGCTTTCATTGACAAAACATGAAGGAAAATTTATTTTATTTTGCCTTGTTCTATGGTCCAATAAACAGAAGGACAGAAATAATACCAATAACAACAGTGTGGGTTACGGTTTGGGAGATCTGAAGAAGTCTTTAGAGTCATGCGCAGATTAACTGCCAGTCTATATTGACTCTTGGAATTATTTTCAAATACATAGTCAGGAATAGAAGCTAGGAGCTATCTCCATGCTTACCGACAGCCCTGTCCAACACTCGATTGACCCTAAGTGTGCCCTATATGTGTGGTACTATACTCAGCCTCACATTAACCTTATATGTGCCAGACCCTTATGCTGCAAGAACAAAAGTGGGCGGCACGGTGGCACAGTGGTTAGCATTGCTGCCTCACAGTGCAAGGGACATGGGTTCCACTCCCACCTTGGGTCACTGTCTGTATGGAGTTTGCATGTTCTCCCCGTGTCTGTGTGGGTTTCCTCTGGGTGCTCCGGTTTCCTCCCACAAACTGAAAGACGTGCTGGTTAGGTGCATTGACCCGAACGGGCGCCGGAATGTGGCAACTAAGGGAATTTCACAGTAGTTCCATTGCAGTGTTAATGTAAGCCTTACTTGTGACTAATATTTTTTTTATTTTAAATTCAACAGCTGTACTAAAACAGAAAAAATGATTTAAGAGATGGGATATAATTTATCAGGATTTTAAAAAGGCCTTTGATAAGGTACTCCTCAATAGACTAATCATAGAATCCCTACAGTGCAGAAAGAGGGCATATGGCTCATTGAGCCTGCACCGACAACAATCCCACCCAGACCCTATCCCCGTAACCCCACGTATTTACCCGGCTAATTTCCCTGACATTAAGGGGCAATTTAGCATGGTCAATCAACCTAACCCGCACTTCTTTGGAGTGTGGGAGGAAATTGGAGCACCCAGAGGAAATCCACACAGACATGGGGAGAACATTGCAGACTTCACACAGACAGTAACCTGAGAACGGAATTGAACCTAGGTCCCTGGTGCTGTGAGGCAGCCGTGTACTAACCACTGTGCCACCGTGCCATGAATAAGTTTAGAGAATGTGGAATCGTAGGCTAAGCGGCAGAATGGGTTGTTGGCAAATCAGTTGTAATTAATGCTTTCTCAGAGCAATGTGACCGCTCAGTAACACAAAATCCCCATGCAGGTGGTGTACAAATCATCCCCGTTTAAATTACTATGTGTGCCCAGCAGCACAAAGGAAAAAAATTTAAGGGGCCGCCCACTTAAACAAATAACCCCGAGAAAAGGCATCGCTTGTAACTAAAGCAAAAAAACCCACAGCTAGCAACCATGGTATTAGAACGGAGAATTTGAAATCGACTATAATTGAGTGCCATAATTTACCGGGCTGTGCACGGATGACATTCAGGGAACAGTAATAATAAATCTCAGTGGTTAACTATGATAGGGATTAGAGAGAAAAGACATGGGCCATTTTATCTGGCAAGCAGAGAATTTGAGGAAACATCAAACATGTATTCTTAAAGTGCACTTCTTATTTGTTGAACTCAGTCAAACAAAACTAGGGTTTCCAGACTTGATTACTAACCCACGTGGGATTAACTGGTCATACGTTAGAGGTCGCGCTTACTAAGATTGCTTGGTTCAGTGCCACTGGGCTATAGAAGAGCAAAATGAACAACATGATTCTTGTTCATGGTCATTATGCAATAATTACTGCTGTTAAGAATGGAGGTGCATTGCCATTAGTTAAAGTCATGATGTGGAGATGCTGGTGTTGGACTGGTCTGGGCACAGTAAGAAGTCTCACAACACCAGGTTAAAGTCCAACAGGTTTTTTTGGAATCACGAGCTTTCAGAACGCTGCTCCTTCATCAGGTGAGTGATGAATCTGATGAAGGAGCAGCAGTCCGAGAGCTCGTGATTCCAAATAAGTAAAGTTTATTTATTAGTCACAAGTAAGGCTTACACTAACACTGCAATGAAGTTACTGTGAAATTCCCCTAGTCGCCACAGTCCAACACCTGTTCAGGTCAATGCACCTAACCAGCACGTCTTTCAGAATGTAGGAGGAAACCGGAGCACCCGGAGGAAACCCACGCAGACACGGGGAGAATGTGCAAACTCCACACAGACAGTGATTCAAGCTGGGAATTGAACCCGGATCCCTGGCGCTGTAAGGCAGCAGTGCTAACCACTGTGCCACCGTGCCTGTTGCACCCTTTGGACTTTAACCTAGTGTTGTGAGACTTCTTACTATTAGTTAAAGTCAATATTGTATTTGGCAGATTTGCACAAAGCAAACCCCGAACCAACAGCAACATGATAACGACCAGATAATGTGTTTTATTCGGGAGACTGGGGAGACCTCCTATGTTCTTCATTGGAATAGTGTTGTGGGATATTTTACTTCCACTTGAGAGGGCAGACGGGCCATCGGAAGGATAGCGCCGCAGCACTCCTCTGTACTACACTGGATTGTTAGCCTAGGTTTTGAGCTCGAGAACGGGACTTGAACCCACAGCTTCCTAACTGGAAGGAGAGAGTCGGAAAGTCTCCACTCCAGAGACTTGAGCACTAGATCGATATGACACTCCTCCAGAGCATCATGGTCAATTAACACTCAAAACTCACTTTCCAGTTCCAAGTTAGTGTCACAGGGCGTGATCTTACGGGCCGTTCAAGCCATGCTCCCACTGCAGCAAGGTTGGAGAATTTAGTGGCCAGCCAAATCTCCATTCACTGCAACAGGATGGGAAAATCCCGTCGGCGTGAACGATGGTAAGATTCCGGCAATAGAGTCAGAGTTTTGCAGCACAGTAGGAGGCCCATTGCCGAAGTTTATAAGAAACTCCGTACCAGGTGATGTTGAACAATGATGTGTGACTCACTCTTATGTCGCTTCTTAATTGAAGTTCATCAGTGAAAAATATCTAATCATCCTTACTACTGCACAAAGGATTGGTATAATTATGTTTCATGGAGCCTAATCCTACAGCTTTGTAATAAAAGGGCATTAAGCTTCGTACTAATAACCAGATCATTAAGTATGGGAAACCTGAGATAGTAAAATAAGTCATTAGGCATGACATTTAAGTAAAAGACATTTCATTAAAGCGATTAGAGAACAGTGGTCAACATTTTACTCCACATTTTTGTTCTATTCAGTTGTATTGGTGAAGAATGTGCACGATTTCCCACATGCTGTCTTATCATTAACTATCTCGTGTTAGTCTTCTTGCTTTTTGCTTTACCCTGGGCCTTTTCTTCAAGAGCATTTTGGGCAGCTCGGGGTTGGAACTGGAGAATGGAACATTTTTACATCAAGCTCTCTCAGGTCAGCTACATAACTCAGACAGCGGCAAAGTAAAACTTCCTCAGCTCCACATCCAAAATATGCCCCTGGAATGATGGCCAGAAGTTTACCGTCCCATCTGCCACGGGGATCGGAGTGGGCGAGGGGCAGGCCACGGAAAGGTCCATTGACCTCGGGTGGGCTTTGGGACGAGCAAGGCCGTAAAATCCCGCCTGATGCCTCTTCTACGTCAGAGGTGACATTTCTGATCTCCGCACTCATGGCCCCTTTGAGTAGATGGAGAGCTGATCGCTAATTAGTGTAGAGGTAGTCTTGTGCTTTGGGTCCAGGCCCATTAGAAACCGTTGGTGAGGCTGCTCATGTTCACTCAATGGGGTGGATATTTGGATTCCTCTTCAGAGTGGATCTCAGGCGCATGTAGGCTGGGAAGATGACAAAACGAAACACCCCATTTGTCCTGCACATTGGACAATTTTTCTTGAGGCAGTGAGCACGTTGCCCAGAGACATTTGCACGTTTGATGCAGGAATTTAGATACATCAAATCGTATGCAAAGCAGCCTAATGTGCAATGCAACACTGCTCAACAATGGTTGGCACTTTGCACTCATTCTGCTTGTCATGAAATGTACTTTGTATCAAATAATGACTTTAATGCGCCTGAAACCTGGATTGATCCTTTTAAAATAGGGGGCGGGATTTTCTGGTCCTGCCCGCCACCAGGATCATCCGGTCCCACCAAACGCAAATGGACTTTTGGCTCTGCCATTGAATCTCCCACGATGAGTCCCGCCATGATGGGACTGGAAAATCCCAGACTTTAAAAAAATCTGAGCTTACAACCAAAGATGGCTCCCTCAGTTTGCACGACTGTGCATTCCACATTCCATTCCATTGGACTGGAGATATGTCTGCAAAATCCGCCAAAGACAATGACCTCAGGGGAATGTGAAGGACCTACATCTTCTGTCCCATTAGGAAAGGATTAATGGATTAACCTGTGGTAAGCTTTTTCTATCTGTTACTCATGAAAAGCAGGTGAGGCAAGGTTGAATTTCAATGAATCATAGAATTCCTACAGTGCACAAGGAGACCATTTGGCCCATCAAGCCTGCACCGACCACAATCCCACCCAGGCGTTATTCCTGTAACGCCACTTTTATACCCTGCTAATCCTCTGCCACTGGAGTCAAATTAGCATGGCCAGTCAACCTACCCCCGCACATCTCTCTCTCCCTACACTTCAAGAACATCTTGTAAGCTGAAAAGCACTTGGGACATCATGAGACTGTGAAAGATACTACATGAATGCAATTTTGTTAAAACAAGGATGAGGGACTTCGATAAGATAAATTCTGAAGATCTATTTCTACTGGATGGCGAAGGAGTAACTAAGTGGTGTTAATTTAAGAGCATCACCAAAAGAACACTTGAAGAGGATAGGAGAAAATTTGCTTTTCAATGCAGAGAGTTGCTTTGACATAGAGTTCTTAAAAAAAGGGGTAAATGTGGACTCATAATAGCTTTTAGAAATGAAATGGATAAATATTTGAATGAGGTTAAGAGTGTTCAATGAAGGGTAGAGGAACTGGGAGAGCCCTTTCCAAGAGTAAACATAGGTATAATAGAACAAATTATTGCATTCCATGCTCTAACGTTCAACAAGTCCATGATTTTAGTGCTTCTTCAATTCAGAGTTAAATAGAATGTCTGGTTGCTGGATGTTTCTGGGATCCATTAGCGCCAATTGTAAATGGTTCTTCCATGTCCATTGGTGACAGAACTGCCTGGATTTTCTGTTACGTTCAACCTTATGTCCCTCGGTGGACAGACCTGTGCTGATGCTTCTTCTCTGTGGAGTGGTTTGGAATGTTAACAATGATATAGGTGCTCTTCATCTCCATGGCTCACAAGGTAAACTCACTAAGACACTGGGGAAATATCCAGACAACCAGTCAAAATGCATTTATTTCAATTCAAAGCACAAGCTTTAGTGGCAGCACGGTGCCACAGTGGTTAGCGCTGCTGCCTCACGGGTTCGATTCCAACCTTGGGTCACTGTCTATGCGGAGTTTGCACGTTCTCCCCGTGTCTGCGTGGGTTCCCTCCGGTGCTCCGGTTTCCTCCCAGAATCCAAAGATGTGCAAGTTAGCTGGATAGGTCATGCCCCTTAGTGTCCCCGAGATATGTAGGTTAGGGGGATTAATGGGGCAAATACGTTGGGGATGGGGGGGTGGAATTGGTGGGCCTGGGTAATATGCTCTGTCGGAGATATGGTAGAGACTCTACCATATTCAACCTTCATCATGCTAAAACTCTTGAAGCAGCAGGTATAACATTGAGATAATCTCCAAAGGCTTCCAATAAAGCAGAGTGAGTTGGTGAAAGGGTTAATGAAGAAATTCTTCTGTGGCAGTTGCAAATAAGAATTTAATTTTTGTTTTAATTATTGAAAATGACTAATTACAGATTCACGCTGTGATTATTTAATAATATTTCTGACAGTATTTAGTCTGAATTAGCAATCAGATTAGTTGCACGTGGATTCCTTATATAGGCAACCCTTGGGAGAACTAAGTCACACAGTGGGATAGGTTGTTAGCATAAATGGTTCGTATTCCTGATGCTGAGTTGGTATAAACAACTTGTTCAGGTGTTGGTGTTTGGTTCATCCTGAGCTTCACTGCAGCAGACTTACCATTGAAAACATAACATGTTTAGTCAGGTTATGTCAGATAAATACAGATAGTCTATTTGAAATGATGTTCTCACTATAGGTGGGTCAATCTTCCCTCCATCCACACACACATACACGCACACACACTATCAACTTGTTTTCTCCATCGCTCTGTGTTTGAAGACAATCCCTCAGATAGCAGCTTCATGTATTTCATTTTGCTGCAGCACAACTTTCTTAAGCAAGAGAACTGACAATTTTGGGTTTATTGCTGATCCACTGGGGCTTCTTGTCAAAGCAGCCGAGTGTTAGATTAAAATGCTGGGTAGAACTTGCTTTTACTGAAAGTGATGTCCCTATGATAAGAAGTGTGTTTTTTATATAGGAAATGAAAAGCCTTTAAATCTTAGTAGATGGAATTCACCTACCCACTCCTCCTGCCTACCCCTTCACTCCTAGGCACGGTGGCACAGTGGTTAGCACTGCTGCCTCACAGCGCCAGGGACCCGCTTTCGATTCCTGGCTTGGGTCACTGTCTGTGCGGAGTCTGCACGTTCTCCCCGTGTCTGCGTGGGTTTCCTCCTGGTGCTCCGGTTCCCTCCCACAGTCTGAAAGATGTGCTGGCCAGGTGCATTGGTCATGCTAAATTCTCCCTCAGTGTACCCAAACAGGTGCCGGAGTGTGGCGACTAGGGGATTTTCACAGTAACTTCATTACAGTGTTAATGTAAGCCTACTTGTGACACCAATAAATAAATGAAACATGGGGCAGATTTTAATGATTGGGTGCTTGACGGTTTTGTGGACCGGACCTGATTATTATTATGTTGGTTGGCATCAGGCAGAAATGGAGGACAAACCACTGACTAGTCAACCTGGTTGACAGGAGGTCTGGGTGGCGGGGGGGCGGGGGGGGTGGGGGGGGGGGGGATTCTATTACTCAGACAAGGGAAACCTGGAGCATCAACAGCCCAATTGATTTTGTGGAGCCTGGAGGATATCATCGTGGCCCCATAAAAAAGTCAACTTTACCGATTGGGTCCTCTTCTGGCGCACCGCGTGCTGATCCTGGGCAGAGTGTGTGCACTGTTTATCATACAATGGGCTAAGTGGGTGCCTACCTGTGTCATGGGACCCTGAATTGTTTTGCAAATCACTTATGGTTGGCTTGGCATCTTGACATGCTTCAACTGCTGGGTAATAGACAGTGCAGGACACCCCTAGCATAAAGTTAATGTTGTATTGTGATGTGAATGTCACTGGGCTGTGAAATTTGCTTGTTAAGTAACCATAAAGAGCTGAAACATGAAGAACAGGCAGATTTGATGCCAGCTTCCATTTTGGATCTCAGTGCTCCAGCTAACACCCTTTGTAAATAAATTAACTTATACGCTGTGGGCATTACTGGCCAGACCAGCATTTATTGTCTATCCCTAGTTGCCCTCCTGAAGGTGGTGCTGAGCTGCCTTCTTGAACCGCTGCAGGTGTAGTAGGTACACTCACAGTGCTGTCAGGGAGGGAATTCCAGGATTTTGACCCAGTGACAGTGAAGGAAAGGCGATAAATTTCCAAGTCAGGATGGTGTGTGGCTTGGAGGGGAACCTCCAGGTGATGGTGTTCCCAGGTATCTGGTATCCCTTGTCCTTCTAAGTAGTAGCAGTCGTGAGTTTGGAGGGTGCTGTCTAAGGAACCTTGGTGATTTCCTGCCGTGCATCTTGTAGAAGGCGCAGCCACTGTTCATTGGTGGTGGAGCGGTTGAATGTTTAACCTTGCACAGCTGAATATACGTTCAGCAGCAGGAAGGAACCCCACCGATGCTATTTGAAGGGATAATCATTTAGTTTCTGGCTGATTGTTGATGTATGCCTGCGGGTTCTTTCTGTGTTTGGAGAAGTATATGTTGCAGTTTCCAGATTGCTTAAAGTTGTTGAAGTCTGGGATAGGTGACGTGGCACATGCTGATTGTTTTTGTCCTGACTTCGAGAATTCTGCACTAATCACTTTGCCTAGAAACCCCTTGAGCTACGGCACTACAGGAAGAATGAGCAGAGGTGATACAGAGCAGAACCAGTCGCTGAAAAGGGAGGGGGGCACGGTGAACGTGTGGTGCGGGGTACGAAGAAGGGGTCTCAGCAGGAGGCTATATCTTCACAGAGAGTTCAGCGAATGAATCTCTGACCTGAACCTCAGTGAGAAATGGTGTCTTTGCTTCCACAAGAAGGGCCTCACTAAAATCCACCACTTATTAGCCACAGCTTCAGACAGAGAGCAAGCCAAGAACAGCATTGCCAATAACTATGAAGGACAAAAACTTGGCAGATGGAATATAAGGTAGAAAAATGTGAAGTTGTGCACTTTGGAAGGAAGAATAAAGGAGTTGAATGTTATTTAACTGGAGAAAGACTGCAGAAAGCCGCAGCTCTGAGGGATTGAGATCCTGGTGCATAAATCACAAAAAGCTAGTATGCAAGTTCAGCAGGTAATAGGGAAGGCAAATAGCACGTTGGCCTTCATTTCAAAGGGGATGGAGTATAAAAATAGGGAAGTCCTGCTAAAACTATACAAGGCACTAGTTAGACCATATCTAGAATATTATGATGTGGAGATGCCGGCGGTGGACTGGGGTGAACACAGTAAGAAGTCTCACAACACCAGGTTAAAGTCCAACAGGTTTATTTGGTAGCAAATACCATAAGCTTTCGGAGCACTGCTCCTTCGTCAGATGTCCACTCCATCTGATGAAGGAGCAGTGCTCCGAAAGCTTATGGTATTTGCTACCACATAAACCTGTTGGACTTTAACCTGGTGTTGTGAGACTTCTTACTGGAATATTGTGAACAGCTTTAGTCTCCTTATCTAAGGAAATGCATACTGGCATTGGAAGCAGTCCAGAGAAGATTCACTTAGGATGATCCCAGGTATGGAGGGATTTTCTTTGAGGAGATTGGAGTTTAGAAGAATGAGAGGTGACCTTATTGAGACATAAAGGACTCTCGGGGGCTTGACAGGGTAGATGCTGAGATGTTGTTGCCTTTTGTGGGAGTGTCTAGGATCAGAAGGCATAGTCTTAGACTATGAGGTCATCCATTTATGAAAGAGATGAGGAGGAAATTCTTCCCTCAGAGGGTAGTGAATCTGGGCTGCAGAGGGCTGTAGAGGCTGGGTCATTAAGGCTGTTCAAGGCTGAGATAGACAGGTTTTTAATCTGTAAGGGAATCAAAGATAATGGAAATAAGGCTAGAAAGTGAAGGTGAGGATTATCACATCAGGTTAGTCATGATCTCATTGCATGGTGGAGCAGACACGATGGACCTAATGGCCAACTTCTGCTCCTACATCTCATGGCCTATCCATGGTGACCATATCCATGATCTTTTATGTGCCTGGTTCCTTTCAGACTGAAACACACCAGATTTCGAACATTTCTTACTTGCTGTCTATCGTTGAGGCAGGGGGCAGAGGCTCCGTGTTTCAAGAGAGCTGAATACATTTCATTCTCTCGTGCCAGACTGATGCTGACAGAGGAAGCACATGGTTTTGCAAAGGTTGCTGGCTTGCCCATTATGCAGGGCTTCCCTTTGACTGCACGCATGTTGTTTCTTTCGTGGCTGCCTGTCAACTCTGAGTTGTACCAGAACCCAAAGAGATTCCACTCCCATCATCTCCAACTCATGTGTAGCCATATGCTGCATATCATACAGGTCCAGTGAATAGTATCCTAGTCATGATGCCATCCTTCTGCAGCAGGCCACTGTGTTTGAGCTACCATGGCAAAACAGAGTGTAGCTACCAAGCAACAAGGGCTATCCATGACCACATGGGTGATGACTCTGCTCCTCAACTTGTTCACAAAAAGGAAGCATTCATATTATGAAAGGCATGCTGCCAGATAGTCTGTAGTCAAGCAGACTATTGGGATGCTTATACAATGTTTCCACTGCCTGGAGCCCACTGGAGACGTCTCACAGTAATCAGCAGATCACATGCCAAGATTCTTGGTAATCTGTTGCATTCTGTACAGCCTTGCTAACCTGAAAACCTTACCGCCCCATACCCAGCAACCAGCTGAGGAGTGAAAAGGGGAAGACGAAGGGATGAGGCAATCATCACAGCCATTTCTGGCCTTGCTATCCATGATTGACTCATCCGACTGTGGTACCAGTGAACGCAATGCTAATTAGCCATTCACTACAATTTCCATTTCAAATCATAGAATCATAGAATCCCTACAGTGCAGAAAGAGGCCATTTAGCTCATCGAGCCTGCACCGACAACAATCCCACCCAGACCCTATCCCTATAATCTCACATAGTTACCCTGCTAGTTCCCCTGACACTAAGGGGCAATTCAGCATGGCCAATCAACCTAACCCGCACATCTTTGGAGTGTGGAAGGAAACCGGAGCACCTGGAGGAAACCCCTCGCAGACACAGGGGAACAATCAAACTCCACATTGATGGCCACCCGAGGCCAGATGTAGTACCTGTTAATTCTTAGATACTTTCGACCAGTTTGCTTACTCTAAGGTTTTACTCCAGTGTCCTTATTTGCAAGATGGACAAAGGACAAACACAAGTAAAGGTTCAACAAGTTTATTAATAATAACACTATTAACCCTTAAATTACCCACATAAAACAAGAGGATACCCCAGATTCAAGTATACTACCTGTAAAGATGGTTTGGTTGAACTGCAGGCTCGATTCTCTGAGTCCCTCTGGTCCGTCGTCACGAAGGTGAGTCTCGATGGCAGCTTCTTCCTTCCTTCCTTCTTCAGTCAGTCTTCCGAATGGGCAAGGCCGTCTCCTTCGTCGCGTCTTCACTCCTGTGTGTCTCAATGTGTGTCCCTTTATCCCCCAGCTTGCTTGCCTTTCCAGAAACTTCTCTGGCTTCCGGCCAATGAGGTTCCAGGAAGGGGTTCCAATACCCAGTGGGTTTCTTGATGTCTGCCTGACAGGACACCAGGGTCCGACCCCCCAGGAGTCCATCTCCATGCTGTTGCTCACGTATAACTTGTTATCAGATAAGGTATCTGCAGGAACTCTTGGTGACAGAAAGTCTGACCCGATCTGGGCTTCTAACAATAGGCCGGTGCATTTCAATGAGGTGCAATGATCTCCTGCTAAGTATCAGTAGATTGTAATGACCTTTGATGGGTGGTTGATGGGTCAGGCGCAGACATGTTTGTGTATTTGTACAATTGGCCTGCCTGAGGTTTGGCTGTGTTTGATTTCAATGTGCCCAATTCTTTAATTTAGGATATCCAATTTTATCAGCCTTAAAACTAGGCTCTGTTTATATCACCACACAGAGTTGAACCCGGGTCCCTGGTGCTGTGAGAGAGCAGTGCTAACCACTGTGCCAACATGTTACAGATCATCTTTTGGCCACAATATTGAAATAAAAGCGACCACAAAAAAAAAACTAAATTCATAAATGAAATCATTCGATATTACACATAGAAGTCAGCTGAATGTCCTTGTGTGCTCCCTTGTTGCTGCCTTCGGCTGTCCTAGTGCTCCTATGCAGTGCTACTCCAATGACTGTAGAATGGTTAGTAACTTTCACTGGAGGAGCCTGCAGACAGCCTTGCAGAGTGACTTTGATCATCTCTGGCTCATAAAGACCTTGCCTTGGCTCAACCTGGGTGGCAGAAGTCTGAAGGAGAATCATATTGGGCTCAAAAGCTTAATTATGTGACCCTTTCCCCAGATGCTGCAAGAGCTGCTGAATTTTTGTTCTAGCACTTCTGTTTTTATTTCAGTCCTGCAGCATCTGCAGTATTTTACTTTAATTATAATGGCAGAAGTCTGGGCTGGCTGTCTACCCGGCAACAGAAGGGCACTGGCTGAGTGTCAGTGGTG
This sequence comes from Mustelus asterias, assembly GCF_964213995.1. NCBI lineage: Eukaryota > Metazoa > Chordata > Chondrichthyes > Carcharhiniformes > Triakidae > Mustelus > Mustelus asterias. The sequence goes on along the minus strand of NC_135807.1, from coordinate 29,877,228 downwards.
GGAGGTACAAATGCTGTCATCCTGAGAGAGAACAGCAGGTTTGTGCTCCACCATGCCACTGCCACTTCACAGGGTGGCATCTCTCTGTGCACTGGTGTCAGTCGCAATAATGGCAGCAGTCTAGGCTTGTATATGAGCAACTGGAGGTTCAGTGTCACATCCAACCTCAGGGCAATTTTTGGACACAAAGTCATTGGCTACCAGGTGTCTCAACTTGGATGGGTTCACAAGTGTGTTAGTGGAGCCCGTCATCTCTTTCATGGGGTGGCACGGTGGCACAGTGGCACAGTGGTTAACACTCCTGCCTCAGAGCGCCAGGGCCCCAGGTTCGATTCCCGGCTGGGTCACTATCTGCACGGAGTTTGCACTTTCTCCCTGTGTCTCCTTCGGGTGCTCCAGTTTCCCCCCACAGTCTGAAAGACGTGCTGGTTAGGTGCATTGGCCATGCTAAATTGCCCCTTAGTGTCAGGGGGACTAGCAGCATAAAGATGTGGGGTTACAGGGATAGGGGCTGGGTGGGATTGTAGTTGGTGCAGGTTCAACAGGCCAAATGGCCTCCTTCTGCACTGCAGGATTTTATGATTCATGCCTGATCTGCGCAAAGTCAAATGGGTGCCAGACTCCTCTGGGCTTCTTTGGAAACATCTTTTATACCTTTTTTCAGGGATGGACCCCAGCTTGTTAACAGAGCCTTATCGTCCTGTAAAAGTCGTCCTTAATCTGAAGTATCCAATCAAGTTGTTTATTTGGAATGACAGCCTACCCTGACATTGTCTATCCTCCACGAGCTTCTCGAGCCATCACATGCCTGTCTTTGAAGCTTTTACACTGTCTTCCCCGATTTCATCCTAGGCCGTTTTCCACAAGTTTCTTGGAACATGTCATCTCTGATTTGTAATCAAACTTCTAGAACTTTCTTGTTCATATTTGCCTGTGGTCACTGTTCTCATATTGGTGATCCATTCCAAATGGTTTAATCAGATGAACGTATCTTTACTAATGAAGTATGGTTGTGTTTAGCTGTCACTTACAACAATGGGCTTTCACCGTTAAACATAGCATGGCCTCAAATATGTTGCCTCATGTCGCAGTCCAGTGGCACTGTTTGTCTGCGATAAAGCAGCCTGCAGTGCTTGACGAGTTACTTCTTTGAAAAGTCTCTTTGGCCTACAAAGCGACTGAATTTGCTCACGTTTCCGTACAACTGGCTACATACAATAATTGAAACCTCTCATGCCCCGGGGTTGGATATCTGCAAATCTCAACCACAAGCTCTGAGGTTAATTGAGAGTGTTACAGTTACTTACATATTACCATTTCTTACAGGCCTGCCAACGAACAAAGCATTTCAGCCTTGTTCTATAGATGCTACATTAAATTCCACATCTCCGTCCTCTGCAGTAGATCTCGCGTGGGCCTTGCCTTCTGATGAGTTGGAACCTGCACTGTCCTGTTCCCCCGAGCCTGGTTGATCCTGCCTCTAAGCAATCATCCAAAGTTGGCACATTATCAGTCATTGAGCTGGTGGCTGTGAGTGCCAGAGTGAGTGATGCAGTTACTTCTTCATCATTAACTTCCAGCTTTGCCACATTTCTCTTCCACTACTGTCTGATCAGGTTATAGTGCTTGGGTATTTGGAAGGAGAAATTTGTGGTGAGGGGAAGGAGGGGAAAATGAGTGTTTTCTTGCACCATCTGCAGCTTCCAGCTTAGAAAAGATTAGAGGATGAGGGAAAAACAGGATGTGAGAAGCAGGATTTTGATTTGATTTGATTTGATTTATTATTATCACATGTATTAATATACAGTGAAAAGTATTGTTTCTTGCGCGCTATATAGATAAAACATACCGTTCATAGAGAAGGGAACGATACAGTGCAGAATGTAATGTTACAGTCATAGCTAGGGTGTAGAGAAAGATCAACTTAATGCAAGGTAAGTCCATTCAAAAGGCTGACAGCAGCAGGGAAGTAGCTGTTCTTGAGTCGGTTGGTACGTGACCGCAGACTTTTGTATCTTTTTCCCGATGGAAGAAGTTGGAAGAGTGAATGTCCGGGATGCATGGGGTCCTTAATTATGCTGGCTGCTATGCCGAGGCAGCGGGAAGTGTAGACAGAGTCAATGGATGGGAGGCTGGTTTGCGTGATGGATTGGGCTACATTTACGACCTTTTGTAGTTCCTTGCGGTCTTGGGCAGAGCAGGAGTCATACCAAGCTGTGATACAACCGGAAAGAATGTTTTCTATGGTGCACCTGTGTGCAACCATCATCTTCAATAGTTTCAGCCCCAGCACCCGCTACATAGTAACTCTAATGATGGCAAGCACTCATAGTCAATGATTCAGCCTCCATTGCTTTCTGGACGAGAGAATTCCAAAACATAACGACCCTCTGAAAGAAGAAATTCTCCTCAACTCTGTCATAAATGAAATGCATTATTTTAAAACCGTGCCCTCCAGTTCTAGATTCCCCCTTGAGGGGGTAACATCCTGTGTTTCTCTGGTTCTGGTCTTGGTTCACATTGCCCTGTCACTGGTGGCTGTACCTGCAGTAATTTAGAATCATAGAATCCCTACAGTGCCGAAGGAGGCCATTTGGCCCATCGAGTCTGCACCGACCACAATCCCAATCCTCTCAGCTGTTAAGCTTCTTATGGCCAGTTGGTGAAGGCGATTATTTATAAAATGAGACATTACAAATATATAGCTCCCAACTCTACAACCCACCACCAGTTTCACTACGTGTCTGTTTATATAATGATCCCGAACAGGCGCCAGAGTGTGGCGATTAGGGGATTTTCACAGTAACTTCATTGCAGTGTTAATGTAAGCCTACTTGTGACACTAATAAATAGACTTTATATGTGTACAAGTAATCATCCAATGAGTGCCCACCAACCCTGCCGTCGACACTTAACCTTAATTTATACAATTAATAGGTTTATTTTATCCTTTAATTAAAACTTCAATAATATTCAAAACAGTAACTCAAAGCAAATCAAAAAAGAAAATAATGATTTCCCGTATTCTCTAAAAGCATTACAATATGCCACTCTTCTAGGACGCTCAATAGTCTTTTGGTACAAGCACTCCTTTTTTGTGAAATGATCAGATAATTGGTGACATGCGTCAACCTATTTGATCCAGGAGATTTCTTTTTTTCCTAACATTTGTTTCACGCTAGAAGGGTCATTCCTTAATCTTTCTTCACTCACCCATGTTGTTCAATGAATTTTATCTCTCAAGTGACGATGACCTATTTAATAGGAACCTGTTCTCAGTACACCCCTTGTAAAGAATTTCTCCTAAAATATCCGACAAGTAAAATCCTCTCTAAAATAAAATTTGGTGGGGGACAGGGGGACGGCACGATGGCACAGTGGTTAGCACTGATGCCTCACAACGCCAGGGACCCGGGTTCAATTCTGGCCTTGGGTCACTGTCTGTGTGGATTTTGCACAGTCTCCCCATGTCTACGTGGGTTTTCTCTGGGTGCACCGGTTTCCTCCCGCAGTCCAAAGATGTGCAGGTTAGGTTGATTGGCCATGGTAAATTGCCCCTAGTGTCAGAGGGATTAGCAGGGTAAATATGTGTGGGATTGTGGTCGGTGCAGACTCAATGGGCCAAAATGGCCTCCTTCTGCACAGCAGGGATTCTATAATTCTATGAATATCCCATCTCCACTGCTCTCACAAAGGCCAGTGTTTGCACAACTAAATTATTTCTAATAGTCCTTCATTATTTTACATAACATCCAAAGCTAAAAGGTAACATTTCATCCACCGAAAGTATTTTGACACTCATTGCACATGGATACACATCAAGAAGATTAGCACATGAAGCATTGCTCAAAGCAATTAATTTCATGATCGTAGGGTCACCCAAGAATGGAAATGCATTCTCGCATTTCTCCGTATTTAATTATTTTATGTTTTATTTTTCCTTAAAACATCCTTGACTTTCACACACTTCTTCATAGTACTTAGTTCCAATGCACCAAACTAGCGTCCTATCTTGTCTGAATGCAGGACCATTTCAACTGATCAATCAAGCTTCACAACTGTTCTGTTTCTGCTGTGAAAACCTAGCACAATTAACCAAGATAAGAGCAACACTCAGTAAAGAAGATTGTTGATTCAAACTTACTCCAGGCCTGTTCTGCTTATCATCTAAACCATTAAATTTAAAAGCTCCTGAAGCCTGGCTTCCAATCTTAAATTCCATCTTAATATTATTAATAATGCATTTTGCAAATTCCACTACACCACCCTATAAGAAATTCGCAAAATGCATCATGAAGATGCCTGAAAGTTTCTCTTTGTGATATCAATAAAACGTTGCAGGATTCACTTTCAGCTGAACAGAGTCTACTTTCAGCATAAACAGATCTCACTGAAAAACACCACACTCTCGCAGCTTCATCCAGACTGAAAACATAGTCGTTTAGTTTCCATAGATTCCCTTCTGCATTGCTTTAAGTGGTTTCAGATACATTTCCCTACGATTTTTTTTCACCCCGCAGAAAAGCAGCTTTTATGTCGATCGATCTATAATCCCAGGAATGTGTGGCCAAAAGGATTTATAAGGTTTTCAAGAATACTTTTCCCATTCCCACCCTAACATCTATACCACTCAGTTGCCCTTCAAGACACTGAGCAACTAAGTTTGGGGCAGCATGGTGGTACAGTGGTTAGCACTGCTGCCTCACAGCGCCAAGGACTCGGGTTCAATTCCAGCCTCGGGTCACTGTCTGTGTGGAGTTTGCACATTCTCCCCGTGTCTGTGTGGGTTTCCTCTGGATACTTTGGTTTCCTCCCACAGTCCAAAGATGTGTAGGTTAGGTGGATTGGCCATGCTAAATTGCCCCTTAGTGTAAGGGGGATTGGCAGGCTAAATATGTGGGGGTACGGAGATAGGACCTGGGTGGGATCATTGTCGGTGCAGGCTCAATGGGCCGAATGGCACTGCAGGGAATCTATGATTCTATGAACTAGCCTCCCCTGAGCATTATGAATCCCACCTGCAGGATCTTTTCCATTCAGGACCCATCACTAGCTGTTTTGTTAGGGTGAGCATGCAATCCCTGCGTGAGGTACCAAGTCCCTAGGCAAACAATATCACAGAAGAGTCAAAGAACCCACTCCCAAACCTAACTTAACCTTACACTTCTCTCGATGGAATATGCATGATACACTATGTAAGGTACAGCATGGTGTTTATGAAGTAAATCGCTTTGGATAAATGTGTCTGCTAAATGTGCTGTAAACCTCTATGACTCTATAACTCTAAACCTGTAGAAAGAAATATTCAGAACATCTTCATTATTGTTATTACTGTTAGTTCTAATGTAAATGGTACATCACAATTGCAGTTGCCATAGCTACAACATTGACTGAACCGGGTGCGATGTAGACCATATGCAGGTCTGGTGTAAAGTGAAAATGGCGCTGTCAAACAAGTGTAATTGCTGCTTTAACAACCAACTAAAAAAGGATTTTCCCTATTACAGAAAAATGGAAAAGAAACTTCTACTTCTATTATATTCAATATGTCAGTTAGTATTTTTCATTTTGTGTAGGAGCAGGACATATATAGAGGAACACAAAGGTATTACTGATCATAAAGCTGCTCTTACTCTGTGAGGAACTGTCGCTCAAATTCTGTTACTAATAATTTTCACAAAGATGATTCAACACAGACAGATCCATATAGACAGTTAGTCCAAAAAAAACTTTCCCATACAGTGTTAATATTTTATTTATGAACGGGTCTGAATGTTCTTCGGTAATGTTGTGCGGGTTAGGTGGATTGGCCATGCTAAATTGCCCCTGAGTGTCAGGGGGACTAGCTAGGGTAAGTGCATGGGGTTATGGGGATGGGGCCGGGGTTGGAATTGTGGTCGGTGCAGACTCGATGGGCTGAATGGCCTCCTTCTGCACTGTCGGGATTCTGTGATTCTATCTAATGTGATGCCACATCCATGGTAATAATATGCACATTTGTTTTCCATTTGTCATGCATGTGAGCAACTGTTAAAGTATAGGCTACGAATAAATTTTGCTTTGCCATGCTGCGCAGCATGCATTTTCTGCTCAGGTTGCTTTGCTACACTTTCACCCAGTATGTCCCTGGCGTTGGTTCAAAAACGATGCTCACCCTACCTTGGGGACGTTTCATGAGCATAGGTAAAGAAGGAGGTCGGACAACAGTTCACTTTCCTATTGTGGGTCTGCTCCTATTACAGATGCCATCCCAAGTCTGATCACTAAAGTTTTAGGTTTATTTATTAATGTCACAAGTAGGCTTATATTAACACTGCAATGAAGTTACTGTGAAAATCCCCTAGTTGCTACACTCCGGCGCTTATTCGGGCACACTGAGGGAGAATTTGGCATGGCCAATTCACCTATTCAGCACAGCTTTTGACTGTGAGAAGAGACCAGAGCACCCAGAGGAAACCCACGCAGACACGGGGAGAATGTGCAAACTCTGCACAGACAGTGACCCGAGCCGGGAATTGAACGCGGGTTCCTGGTGCTGTGAGGCAGCAGTGTTAACCACTGTGCCACTGTGTTGCCCTAAGGGGAACCTTGAAAATTGTGCAGCAATGTAAAGTGAATGGAGGATCAACGTAGCAGCTCTCCACCGCCCCTCACCTTCACAGTTCTTTGGGACTGAGTGATGTGGGAACTGCACAGAGATCTGCGAAAGGTTTTACAATGCACAATCTGATCACACTTGTGGCACTGCTCTATTCTACTGAAAATGCTACAGTGGAGAATGCTGGAAATAAAAAATTGACCAAGATTAACTTGAAATGCAAAGGTCAGAAGAAAGATGGCAAATAATTGAACTGTAGCATCTAAAATGAAGGTCAATAAAGAGGGAACCTCACTAAAGTATATCAAATATTAAATGGTCACGTGTAGTGGAAACTACCACTTCAAAGTTTATGGAAAAAAATTGCCAGAGAAGATAAGTTACATTTAGTGAACAGTAGATTCTAAATGTAGGAATAACTTTTGTACTCAGTGTATAAATGTTTGGAACCATTGACTGAGTAAAGTAATAGAGGCAGGATCATTGGGAGTATTCAGAATACATTAGATGTAATAATCTGAGAGTTATTGCCTGAAGGTTGAGCTTTTAGGGACCAGTGGTCTTCTTGCATCCTTGATTTTCTTGTGCTGTGCTGTGAACTCACTGCCACCAGTGCTACCATCTGAGCTCAACACTATTCGTCTTTAGGCTCTCTGGAAGGCCCATAACCCTGTCACTATGTCTCTCGCACCTCGTGTTCTGTACTGAATTCATAGGAGTGAAACACAATGTAGCAAACTGAATTGCCAGGATGACAAGTGTTCAACAATGATGCAATGTGATAGCTTCAATGTCCCAAAGGAGGAATCAGGGTCCCGCATCTCTTCACTTCGATTTCTTACCGTTTGAGGGTATGATCATTAGCTGTGGTATGGTGCCGTCGGTAAGCCACGGACATATCTGACCCGAACATCTTCACTTATTCAGACAATTCTGTTTAGTTTCATTAGCTTTAATGCCTGTTGTTTTCTGAAAGTTAAACAGAGATATTTTTATATTGGTGTCGGCCAGGCAATATTTATTACCCATTCCAAGCTAGCCTAGGAGCAGTAAGAGTCAAGCACATTATGTGGAATTAGAGTTACATGTAGATCATACAGGATAGGGGGCGGGGGGTGGTCCCAGTTCCCCCCTTTTTTTGAAGGTTATCGAGTTGTGTTTTTACAACAGTCCAGCAGTTTTTATGACTATTCCTTTCTGATGCCAGCCTACAAATGAGCAGAATTGAATGAATTCGATTTCACAATTTGCCAGGGCAATAAAAACAGTCCACATCCCAGGAACAAAATCCAAACCCTGTTTGTTTTGGATGCAAAGCGTTTTTAAAAAAAAACCCAACATGTCCTCAATCTATTGAAACCATGTTCAAAACAATCCTAACCAGATGACCGCACTCTCACACCACTCCTGGCACAAACATAGAGGAAGATTGTTTTTTTCCGTCTTTATTTAAACCACTTGTTTACGAGTTTTGGAAGATGTTCACACTTTCACTGACAATAGTCACCAGGGAAAAGTTTCCTCATTAGGTTGTCACATCTGCTCTTTGTTTTTCTCCGGTCCACCTGCGCCGTGGAGGTGCTAACCCGTAATAAGATCCAGGCAGTCCGCTTGAGTGACCGCTCAATAGATGGGACCTCAGACAATGCATGTTGACACGGATCCTGGAGTTGGGTCCAATGCTGTCCTGGTCTCACTTCTGCACACTTTCCAGAAGGAGTCACTGGGCCATGTGGCCACGTCCTGGGCAATTACGCCAACTGTACCTACCTCACTGCCATTGCTTGAAACTGGGCTAACCCATCATGGTGCAGGTTGTTCAGTCCCACAGTGAGCAATGAATTTACCAACGGAGCTGCATCTTTATCCCTTGTCACACTTTAGTACCGACCAGTCTGATGCAGGATAAAGATCCCCTGACTCTGCTCCAACAATGGGGATGAAATTGTCTTGGAGTCATTTGGAAAGGAAATTGGGCAGTGTGTAACATGGGCTGCTGATTTGTTTTTGCCCCACTTGTACGATGAAAAAGTTGGACCACCCCTGTCCCAAACCCAAACTTAGAGGATTGCCATCTAGAACAAAGGACAAAGAACAGTACAGCACAGGAACAGGCCCTTCAGCCCAGCAAGCCTGCGCCAATGACATTGTCCTACCAGAACCAACCGCCTGTATCTCTCCATACCCCGCCTGTTCATCCAGATAAATCTTAAACTAACGTGTCTGCCTCAACCACCTCACTTGGCAGTGCATTCCAGGCCCCCACCATTCTCTGTGTAAAAAACTTCCCCCACAAACCTCTACTGAACCTTTCCCCCCATTACCTTGAACTTGTGCCCCCTTGTAATGGTCATTTCTGCCCTGGGAGAAAGCTTCCAACTGTTTATCCTATCTATACCCCTCATAATGTTATAAATTTCTATCAGGTCACCCCTCAGCCTCCATTTTTCCAGGGAGAACAATCCCAGTTTATTCAATCTATTTACTGGGCTATTTCTCACACCTGTCTGAATGACATTGTCAATTCACCCAATCACACAGCACAGAAGGGAGGCCATTTGGTCCATTGTGCCTGCGCATGGCTCCTTACAGGAGATATCCAATTTGCACCAGCTCCCCTGAACTTTCCACATAGTACAGGCAGCACAGTGGTTAGCACTGCACAGAGACCCAGGTTCAATTCCAGCCTCAGGTGACTGTCCATATGGAGTTTGCAAGTTTCATCACTCACCCCCTGCCACCCCCCCCCCCCCCCCCCCCCCGCCACCCCCCACCCCCGCCCCACTGTCTGTGTGGGTTTCCACCCAGTGCTCTGGATTCACCCCTCGTTCGAAAGAGGCGCGACTTAGTGTTGATTGGCCATGCTAAATTTCCCCTTAAAATCAGGAGGATTAGCAGGGTAAATACATGGGGTTACGGGGATAGGGGACTGGATGGGATTGTTGTCAGTGCAAGTTCGAAGGGCTGAATGGCCTCCTTCTGCAGTGTAAGAACTCTATGCTTCTATGACACTGCAATTTTCTTCCCTTCAAATATTTCTCCAATTCCCATTGATAGTTGCCATGGAATTTGCTTCCTTCACCCATTCAGGCTGTGTAATGAGGGTTAAATTAGGGGCAGTTTTGTGTTGAAGCTCCATGTCTACTCGGAACTGAACTGATCCTCCCCAGTGCACATTTCGTAAATGTCACACACTGCCAGCAGATACCCTCTCCTCATCTGGGTCAGAGTTGAATAAAGATGAAGTGACAGTGTTTATTTCATCCATTACACCAGTTTTTTTCCTCCAGCTTTTGCTTTGGTTGTCTCAATTTACATTAATTTCTCTACAAATTTTATTTCTAATTAGTTTTGTTTTTGCTGATTGTCTTGCATTCCTTCTCCTTACAATGAAGGTATAGGTCCCTTGATATTTAACAATTCCATGGGTACTGGTTACCTTCTTTACCCTGTCCACCTTGATAATCTTTCCGTGTGAATCTGAGTTGAAAGAGGCACGGTGGCACAGTGGTCAGCACTGCTGCCTCATGGCGCCAGGGACCCGGGTTCGATTCCTGGCTTGTGTCACCGTCTGTGTGGAGTTTGCACATTCTCCCCGTGTCTGCGTGGGTTTCCTCCCCGTGCTCCAGTTTTCTCCCACAGTCCAAAGATGTGCTGGTTAGGTGTATTGGCCATGCTAAATTCTCCCTCAGTGTAACCTGAACAGGCACTGGAGCGTGGTGACTAGGGGAATTTCACTGTAACTTCATTGCATTGTTAATGTAAGCCTACTTATGACAAATAAATAAAGTTTACTTTCATAGTCAAGCCTGATCTGCACTCACCTGTGAAAGTACTTTCCAGCAGGTGTCATGGATAGTGAAGCAAAACTCAGACTAATCCTCTCACCTATAGTCCAGAGACACTGCAGTTGGCTAAACACGCAAGAGTCCGGGATCTAAACTGGGAGGTGTTTTGGTCTGTGTAGATTAAACAATTATTGTATTACTAATTTTTTGGGGGACCTTACTATGACTGACATCTTTCTGATAGTACAACAATGACGGCACTTCAGAAGTCACTGAATCGCTGTAAAGTGTTTTGACATACTGTGGTCCTATAAGGGTGTTTTTAATTAATTCAACTTCATGCCAGTTTACTGCAGATCAGCCAAACTGACTTCATCACCAGGGCCGTTGGGCGAGAGAAGTGTACTTTGTGATTTGTTTATCTTTCGTCTGACTGATTTGTATGCAGACATTAATTATAATGGGGTGTGTTTCACATAATCCTCGTGTTGTGCATCCTGAATCTCATCTGACACTACGCCAAAAGCCTTAATCCAATTGGCAGCCCAGGACGATAACAAAACATCAAGTAGAACGGCGTTGCTGTGACATGGTGACAGTTTGAATTATGTCAATGTTCCAAGACCGTTACATCCAAGGTTCTAAATATAGGAGTCGGTTCAGCTTCCTTCACCAATTTTCAAGAGACAAAACTTGGAATCAATGAGTTCAAGTGGAACAAAGTTAAGTGATTGTGATAACAGTTCTTCAGATGTTTTACAAATAAAGTTGAACTGAATCTGCTGACAGCGGATGAACAACTGCATCTATTTTGGATTTATAAAGCACCATTTAAGGAGGGGGTCTGTTTTTAATCTCTGCATCCTGGTCTTGGAATTAACTGGTGGGACTCTCAAGTGAAGTCGAGTGAATAGAAGAGAATAATCATACGCTCCCCACATTTGATACTGGCCACGAGAAAAATTGTAACCACTGAGTCCTCTTTATCATCAGATTCAATGTGGGTAATTTTCCTGTCCTGGTCGCCACAGAAATCGTAGCGGGTGGGACACAGACCATGCAAAGGTCCGTTGACCTTGGGAAGGATCTTCCAACGTTGGGGTGAGTGCGGTGGAAAATCCTGCCCAATGGCTGGAATTTTACCGCACCTCCCGCCACGAGAATCATAGCGGGTGGGACACGGACCATGTGATGCACTATCAATCGAGCCGAGACTAGCTGTGAGCAAGACAAATAGGCTTTTATTAGCAAGAACTTGGAGCCATCCCTGTTGGTGATCTGGTCTGAGCTGAGAACAAGGGGGAGGAGCCGCCGCCTTTAAACCCAGACCAGGGGGAGGAGGCTTGGGCGGAACTGACAGGGATGCGCCACATATACAGGCACTGAGAAATACTAACTATGGTGGTTAACCACTACAGATAACATATAACAGTGGTTTACCACACCATGTAAAGGTCCGTTGACTTTGGGAAGGATTTTCCAGCCTTGGGGTGAGCGCGGCCGGAAAATCCCACCCAATGGCTGGAATTTTACCATCCCGCCTGCCACGGGAATCGTAATGGGTGAGGGGCGGAACATGGAAAGGTCCATTGACCTTGGGTGGGATTTTACAGTTTTGGAACGAGCGAGGCCATTAAATCCCACCTAATGTTTCTTTTTTCCCCCAGAAATCTGTAATGGATGTTATATAACTTATTTTTAAATGCCTCTATTGAACCACAAGCCATATGGAAAACCCTTTATTGAAATCTTGGGTTTGGCTATGCAACATTTTAATTAAAATAAAAGCTGAACAAAGTGCTCTAACTGTAACAGGACAATCAAAGGATAGCCTGAACTCTGGCTTTGATTACCAGTAAAGAAATGTGTCTCAACAGATCCAACAGAGACTTTGGCATAGAGCCCTGGCAGTGAAATACGTTCTGTTAATTGTGGTGGTTGCAAGCTTCTGGCAGATTACTGAGCCAAAGGTCATAAATTGGAAAGTAATTAGAAAGAGAAAAGGAGTTGGATGTGTCCCTACAAATTAACACGTTCCAAGGAATTGAATGGAATCTAAAGGATTAGACAGCCATTATGGGGAGCAGGGAAAACTGGGTGGCAGTGAATGGGTTGAGTTTGCTTACAATCCTGCCGATTTTGTTTTTAAAAAAAATCGAATTCTGTGGAAAAACAATTCATAGGGATGGAAAATGAGTTTCTGATTTGCTAACACTGGCTCTGCATAACCAGATCAGATGGATTTACACCGCAAGGCAGACAGCATAAATGGGAGAGGTGTGTTTGCGTCTGCTTGTGTGCGCATGTGTGTGTGTGTTCATAGAATCTTAGACTCCCTACAGTGCAGGAAGAGGCCATTTGGCCCATCAAGCCTGCGTCGACAACAATCCCACCCAGGTCCTATCCCTATAACCCCATGTATTTACTCTGCTAAGGGGCAATTTAGCATGGCTAATCAACCCAACTCACACATCTTTGGAGTGTGGGAGGAAACCGGAGCACCCGGAGGAAATACACGCAGACATGGGGAGAATGTGCAAACCCTACACAGTCAGCGACCCAAGCTGGGAATTGAACCCGGGTCCCTGGCGATGTGAGGCAGTAGTGCTAACCACTCTGCCACCGTGTGTGATTATTTGCGTGTGTATCTGCTTTTGTTTGTGTTCTGTGTGCGTGCGTATTTGTGTAGGTATGATTATTAGGTGCATTTGTGTGTGTTTGTGTACGTCACTGTGCATTTGTGTTTCTGTGTGTGATCATTTGTATGTAGGTGCGTGATTGATTGTGTGTGTGATTGCTAATCTATTTGTGTATGTGTGTGAATGTGTATGCAATTGTTTGTATGCATGTATGTGTGTGAGAGAGAGAGAGTAGAGGGTGTGATCATTGTGTGTGTGTGTAAGGTGAGGGAGGGAGGGGGGGTGTGCGTTCGATTGTATGTGTGTGCGCCTTTGGGTGGGATTTTCTGCACCCCCTGTCGAGGCGGAGGCAGCGGCGGCAGCCTTCTATTGGCTGGTGGCAGGATCTTCTAGTCCTCCCGCTGTCAATGCGGTTTTGCATTCTGTGTCCCCCTGTCGCTGGGAACCCCAGAGAGAAAGGCTGGAAAATTCCAGCCTGTGCATGTGTCTGTGTATGGGTGTGTCCAAGGAGGGAGGGGATGGTGTGATGGTGAGTGATAGTGGGAGGGGAGGTAGGGATCTTGATATTCAAGAAAGAAAAGTGGAAAATTGTTAGGAATGCAGAGCAGATGAGTCAACATCTGGGAAAGGAAGTCATGACACATGTTCTCTTGTTTTTTTCCTGTCGCTTTTCTCCCACTCTTTCGAAGGCATTTTCTGATTTTAATTTCGGTTTCCTGGCATTTAAAATTTTCAGTGTTTTGGTACACAGTAGTTAAACTTCATTTCAGTAAATTAATCTGGTGAATTCTTAACATGAAAGGGAGAAGCTGCAAATTCCCAGGATTCAAGTGCTATGCTTTCCAAGTCTGTCAGTTGCTTTTTATGGCATAAAATGTCATCTCTTTTTGATGTATGTCTCTCCTAATAATAAACACGGCCTTTAAATGAGTTCAAAATCTGTGTCATTCCCGCTGATCGTAAATATCCTTCTCAATATTTACTCAATTTTTGACAAATTTTGAGTGCCAGTCAAAACAATCCAAAATCCCAGTGGAAGCTTCATGTCTGACTGGTCACAATAGCTGTTCCCAAAATAGACATAGGCAAGGAAGACTGTTCAGTCCATCTTTGGCTTGTGTGACTTGAAAAACTAGCCAAGGCCATCCCCACATCTCCACTTCTTGCCTTCAAACAACGGCACAACCTCAAACAGATCATTGTCCGCAGCAAACTGCCCAGCCTTCAGGAGAACAGTGACCACGATACCACACAACCTTGCCACAACAACTTCTGCAAGATGTGCCGGATCATCGACACAGATGCCATCATCTCACGTGAGAACACCATCCACCAGATACACGGTACATACTCTTGCAACTTGGCCAACGTTGTCTACCTGATACGCTGCAGGAAAGGATGTCCCGAGGCATGGTCCCAAGGCGAGACCATGCAGACACTACGACAACACCGCTCGACAATCACCAGGCAGGAGTGTTCTCTTCCTGTCGGGGAGCACTTCAGCAGCCACAGGCATTCAGCCTCTGATCTTCGGGTAAGCGTTCTCCAAGGCGGCCTTCACGACACACGACAACGCAGAATCGCCGAGCAAAAACTGATAGCCAAGTTCCGCACACATGAGGACGAACTCAACCGGGATCTTGGGTTCATGTCACACTATCTGTAACCCCTACGACTTGCCTGGGCTTGCAAAATCTCACTAAGTGTCCTGGCTGGAGACAATACATACCTATTTAACCCTCTCTCCACTCACGTTGTCTGTACCTGTAAAGATTCATATTCCAACCATTATCTTGTAAATTGAGTTTGTGTCTATGTATGTCCTGTTTGTGAACACAGCTCTTTACCCTTCTGAAGAAGGAGGAACACTCCGAACGCTCGTGCTACCAAATAAACCTGTTGGACTTTAACTTGTTGTTGTGAGACTTCTTACTGTCCAGAAAAAATCCATGGGCCTCCTTGCCCCAAAACAAAACTGGTTTGTAAATGGTTCCAAGGCTTTTCTTGTCTCTGATTCCCCATTTGGAAGTCCGTTCTAATTGTTAATCACTGATTTGATTTATTACTGTCACATGTATTAACATACAACGAAAAGTATTGTTTCTTGCGCGCTATACAGACTAAACATACCGTTCATAGAGAAGGAAATGAGAGAGTGCAGAATGTAGTGTTACAGTCACAGCTAGGGTGTAGAGAAAGATGTCAGATGTGAAACAGATCCAAAAGGTTTCAGCAGAAGAATTAATCATAGAACATATTGAATATTAATATAATAAATATGATTGATAGAGTAAATAAGGTAAGTGGTAATATTAGTGCTGTGATGGAGTTTTAGGCTTCAGAGAAGAAACGAGATATTTGATAGAGCTCCGTAGCCTCAGGCTTTTCAATCCTTAAATAACCAGACGCCGGGATGATATTTTATTGCTACGGTGAAATATTCAGTAGGTAAGTGTGAAATTTCGACAGGTTAAGATGGATTTCAATTCGCTAGGTGATGAACATCAGTGGCCAATGCTGTTCACAACTGGATTTCTTGGCTTTTGATACTTCTTCCTTCCTTCCTGGAAACAGCAGTAAATAGCAGATAAATACTGTTCAGAATCAATTAATATATTGGAAAACCTTTAGGCCCAGAGTGACTCCAATAACATTCGACAATTGCATACCATTATTATTGTTAGCATGTGCAGTAATCACCAAGTCTGAGTCCTCCGCTGAATGTTGCCTGGGGCAGTCTTTAGTGATGTGAGTCATTGATTGGGGTGCAACTGCCGTCTGGGTTTTCTGCAAGGCCGCACTTGTGCCAATTTGCTGCACAAAGCCTTGGCCAGTGCAGAAATGCTTTTTCTTATTTATTCGTTCATGGGATGTGGGTGTAGCTGGCTGGGTCAGCATATATTGTCCATCCCTGAGGGCATTTGAGAATCAACCACATTGCTGTGGCTCTGGAGTCACATGTAGGCCAGACCAGGTAAAGGTGACAGATTTCCTTCCCTAAAGGACATTAGTGAACCAAATGGGTTTTTCCGACAATCAACACTGGTTTCATGGACATCATTGCAGATTTTTATTGAATTCAAATTTCACGATCTGCCATGGCAGGATTTGAACCCGGGTCCCTTGAGCATTACCCTGGGTCTCTGGGTTACTAGTCCAGTGACAATACCATTACGCCACTGACTCCCCAAAGGTTAAGGAGTGCCCACTCTTGTCAATGCAGGTTGAAGCCAGGTGTGGACTGTGGGATCTGTTAGGAGAACATGTTTTTTACTGTGTTGTTTCCAATCCAGCTGCCATTAGGCCTCTGCTGTTATTCCTTGGCATGGTGGTCTTAGCCATACAGGCTGAGGTAATGGAAGATGAGCAGTAGGTGGATTGATACGGTGCTTTTGTCGCAGCAGGTTTGCAGCAATGTAAACCTTCTCCAGGAGCTTTTTTGTTGCAATCTTCCTCCTTATGTGAGGGGGTGGGATGTTGCTCAGGACAGGGAGCCAGGGGAATTGTGTTGATCGGCGGATACCCAAGACGATACACATTGTTATGTTGAGCTGGGGATCTAAAAGCTACAAGGTGCACACTATATTACTGAGTCAATCGTCTGAGAAGCACTATGTAATAAAGCCTGGTTGTAAGTTCATGAGGTGGTTTTACGCCAGGAGAATGGGAAGGCTGCAGTTGATAGCAAAATATATTGTAAGAAGTTGGGATAAATGGGCTTGACCTCTAACAAACAAAAGCAAGCTTTATCAGGCATAAAGTTTTAGCCCAATTACAATGATTCATAGAAGTACAGCAATATTACTGGCTGGTGGAGGTTCTCACTGAATGGGTGGAAATAATCAAGGAAACATGGGCATTGTATAGAAATCATTGTTAAGCACTTCAGTGCAAATTTTCTCCGGCTCTTGAAAAATAAACGTTAAACCACTGCTGTTGCTCTGAGAAAGGTGAAGACATTTGGGGCTATTGTCTTTTTCTTGGCCCTGGTTTCTGAGGAACATAACAGGACTTTGCATCACCAAAAGTTGTTGAAGTGAGCAACCGGAGATTGAACGTTGGAGACGTATATTCTGGAGACTTGCTTAGGAGGTCAGGGAGTAATTTTGTAAAAGATTTTCTTCATAGAATTAAGCAAATAAAATAAGAGTCCATGATAGGGTGGATTGCACTTGTCTTTGGAAGGAGCAGACTTAATGAGCCAAATAGAACAAAGAACAAAGAACATTACAGCACAGGAACAGGCCCTTCGGCCCTCCAAGCCTTCTCCGACCATACTGCCCGTCTGAATTAAAACCCCCTATCCTTCCGGGGACCATATCCTTTTATTCCTATCCTATTTGTGTATTTGTCCAGATGCCCCTTAAAAATCACTATCGTATCTGCCTCCATTACCTCCCCCGGCAGCGAGTTCCAGGCACCCACCACCCTCTGCGTAAAAAACTTGCCTTATACATCTCCTTCAAACCTTACCCCTCACACCTTAAAACTATGCCCCCTAGTAATTGACTCTTTCACCCTGGGAAAAAGCTTCTGACTATCAACTCTGTCCATGCCCCTCATAATGTCCCTTCTATATTCTCAATCCCTTCTTTATTATGTTCTTTGATATTAAAATTTGAATCAGAAATTCTTGAAGCTTGAGTGAGACACACCTGACATATGATTAATCCCTTCTACAGCCTCTACGATACACTGGGGGAAAGTACGTTATAGCAAGGGCAATTATGCCGCTATATTCAAAGCTAATCTGATTTTGAACTGTATTTCAATCTTTATGGAAAGACATTCCTGGCAAATGTTCAATTTTTCTTTAATTTCCTGAACATTGGTAGTGAGATGGTATACAAGGCCCTCGGGATTGGGTCTTTGAGGAAGAAATTTTTAAACTACAGAGCCTATATTCGGATTTTCTTTGACAGAGGTAGAATCAATTCTGACTTGCCTCATTCACTTGCCACACTCTTCTTGCAATGACATTATAATTTGTTCAACAATGGAATCATAGAATCCCTACAGTGCAGAAGGAGCCCATCCGGCCTATTGAGCCTACACTGGCAACAATCCCACCCAGGACCTATCCCTGTAAGCCAACCTATTTACCTGGCCAATCCTTTCGACACTAAGGGGAATTTACCTTTGTCAATGCACCTAACCTGCACATCTGCGGGAGGAAATCAGAGCACCCGGAGGAAACCCACGCAGACACGGGGAGAACATGCAAACTTCACACAGACAATCACCTGATGCTGGAATTAAATCCGGGTCCCTGGGACTGTGAGGCATGGTGCTGAACACTGTGCCACCATGCTGCCCAAAATCCTGTGCCTGGATCCAGCCAAAAACATAAGTCGCTCTTACAAATAGTCAACAAGTGCTATGCCTTACTTAAAGTGATTCACACTGCATGTTCCGTGCCGCTTCTATCAGCTGTGTTTGATTCCCTAACAAACTGGTTACCAAGGCTGATTTCAGAGTCAAATCCTTATCGGTTTACTTATGAAAGATTTTATCGTAAGATCTTACAGTATTTTGGAGGGTTTTTTGCATGCAATTTATCAGTAACTTTGAGCAAAAGCTTCATTAGAATTTCATTATAGCATATCAACAAAAGTACATGCTGCCCATTTTATTCATGGGTCATACATTAACTGTCAATCAAACGTTAAGAAGGCTCAGGTTAACTATCATTCCCACACATAAACTGATAGGCTACAGTGGAACTGATAGCTGACACGTAACATCGCACCATTAGCTAACTTTCCATAGGTAGTGGATGGCAGTATTTGTGATTTCACTGGCGAAAGTCACCTGTTCATATGCTTGAGGAGGGATCCCATAAGGAGGAAGGACAAAAGCATAGCAAGGTTGGCACGAGCAACTTTATTTCCTTCTTTCAGAAGGTTCTATGTCATGTAAGCTAGCTAACATTACACTGGACCATCCAAACAAACAAATCAGGGCAGTATAAATCTTTGTTAATTGGAAAGCCATTCAAAACTATTGAACTCCTTACCCCTCTTCTAAAATTTACGATACTGTGTTATTTACTTTTTGACTCTTCATCTCTGTTGGACTCCTATGCTGCAGGTGTGACTTTCTTCTTCCTCACATACTCCCAGAACTTTAGATTCTAGCGCCCCCTACCGCCCTCTCTTTTGATAATCTCCAAATTTTTAAATGGAAGCTTGCTTACTTGACTTACGGATGGGGGTGCAGGAGAAGAGGAGATGATTTCCAATTGCCATTCCTTGTCTGAACAATGGGAAGCTGGCAGTTGAAACTCAGGGCAGATGGGTGGCCACCCAATGATGACAAAGGCCCACTTGACCGGCCTTAAAGGGGTGAGAATCCACTTGCTGATTTATAATAAGAGGCTGCTTAAGGCTGTAAACTGGGTTTCCTCATTGGTCCTAAGGCGCAGTTATAACTTCAGGCTCAAGTAGGTGGAAGGGTACAGTATATGTGCTCTGCTCATTGGCACTGGCTGTGGAGTGGCCTAACCAGTGTTGACTATAGAGGCTGCTCGGAAAATGGCCCTGGAAATCTTCCTTTTGTATTTATTTGGGGCCAGGAAGGACATGAATGTTCCCACTGGGCTGACTAAACAACTCTGGTATCTTGCCAGCTCATGAAACCCCCTTACCCTGGGAGCAAAACATCAACTGAGGCTTGGACTGAAAACTCACGTCATCTCCATTTCAGATGGAAATGGATGATCATTGCCCCATGCTGTCACCTGTTCTCCTGAGTCAGGTCAGTACTTTGTACCTGGGTCTTTTACCCAAGTTTCTCAATAATAATTGGTATTCTGTTCCTGAAAATTAGGGGGAAAAAAATAACATAAGCATTCCATATTCCCTTGAACCTATGAGAAGCTATTGTAACATGGCACATGGGGGAACCGGGGACATTTATTTTCTAACACCACTTAACCAGTCATTTTTTTTTATTGCCATCTGTTCACCTGTGAGACCTTTTTCTGTTAATCTGTTTAAACATTGCATCTTGGGTTAGCTGTCAATTCAGACATGTCACATATATTAACTAAAGTAACAGATGTTAGGACCATGTGAGTTCCTCACTGGTTTTAGGCTGCATATTGTGTACTTCTCTGTAACATCTCAAAGGGTATCTATCCATTGCTGAGTGCGATATGCAAAAAACAGTCAAGGGTATGATAGCATAGTATGTTACTGGACCAGCAATCCCTCAACTAATGAAATATGAGATCAATTTTTACCATGGTAACTGGAGAAGTCAAATTCAGCTCATTAAATAAATTTGTAATTGTTGGATTGTCATGAAAACCTGTCTGGCTCACTAATGTCCTTTATGGAAGGAAATCTACTGTCCTTACCTGGTCTGGCTGATATGTGACACCAAGCCCACAGCAACGGCCCTCTGAAATGGCCCAGCTAGTGACTCAGTTGCACCAAAGTAAAATGCTATGACAAACATAAAGCAACACTATGGGAAGACTTTCACTTCATAGACCGTAGTAGTTCAAGAAGGTGCCATATCCCACCTTTGCAAGGTATGGCGATTATCCCTTTAAGGGCAGCACAACAGAGTAAGGGTCACCATGGCCTGTGTGACCAATCGGTATTCAGAGGGTGGGATTTTATGGCCTTGCTCGTTCCGAAGCTGTAAAATCCTGCCCGAGGTCAACAGACCTTTCCATGGTCCACCCCTCACTCCCTCCAATTCCTATGGTGGATGGGATGGTAAAATTCCAGCCAGAGTGTGAAATCATCCCATGGTGAGAGAGACTCCTAAGCAGAGACATCTTGGGAGCTTGCTACAGCCATGATGCTGCTGTAAAATTCTTATTAATAAATATGTTTTGTGTTTACTACTGAAGTCTGTGAAAGTGCATTTTTATATCTGGTGACGAGGATAAATTATCCTGATACTGCCTCTGGCCTGACAACTGTGAGTATCTTCACAGACCTATAACTTTATTTGCAATCTTACAGCCTCAAGCATGTCCAACTCTAAATCATTTAGTGAGTTTGTGGATTTAGTGAAGACTCAATTGCAACGTCAGTCATCAGCCATGCTCCAGAGATTCAAATTTAATTAGAGAGAGAGTCCAGGTGAATCGATCGTGACTTACATTACTAAACTAAAGCAATCATCAGAGTATTGTGATTTTGGACCCACCCTAAATGACATGTCACGGGATAGGTTGGTCTGAGCCGTGAACAATGACTCCAGTCAATTGCTTGCAGAGGTCAACATAAATTTTAAACAAACAATGGAGATTGCGCTGGCCATGAAAAGTGATGAAAAAGGTGCACCAGAGCTTCAGAGTGCACAAAATGGCATGGTTAACTAGTTAGGGAAGGAACCTGCAGCTAGCCATGTCGCCAAAACCACTGAAGCAGCTGCAAAGTGGGAAACAATTTCAGCCACCAACAAAACGAAAAGGTACAGAATAGGCAATCAGTCTGTAATGGATAACAGGCAATGTTACTGCTGATGTGGAGTGACCACACTCTTGAATCATGTCAGTTTAAGGAGGCTGAGTGTTTTTATTGTTACAAAAGAGGACATTTAATAAAGCAATGCAGAGCGAAGCTGAAATTGCCGAGTAATCGATCAACTAAGATATAAGTATATCATATGGAAGAGATTAGGACACATGATTCTGATATTCGCTGTCTATTTTATCTAAAAACAGACAAGTTAGACCCTATTACTGTAATCGTCTGTGTAAATGCGAAGCCTCTTAAGATGGAAGTGGATACAAGAGCATCAACCACTGTGATGGACAATCATATATTTCAGTCCCTAAGAGAGGGGATCCAATCATTGAATTTTAGGAGCACTTCTGAAGACTTGTATAGAGAAGCAGTAGAAATACAAAGCACCACAATGGTACCTGGAAGCTATGGACAACAGTCTATCCAAATCTCTGTGATAATGGTGATGGGTGAAGGACCTAGCCAGCTCGGCCACGATTGGCCTTAAGAAATCAGATTGAATTGGGCTGAGATTTTTTCAAATGCAGGAAGGGGGACTGCCCGAACTGATAAGGAAAAAACAACAGCATCTTCTGTGATGAATTAGGCAAAATCAAAGGGCAACAAGCTTAGGTTTATGTGGATCCAAAGGTGAATCTCCAATTCTTTAGGGCAAGAAAGGTACAATATTCCTTACAAGAGAAAGCAGATACTGAGTTATACAGGTTGGAATAACTAGGCATTATCCAGCCAGTTCAATTCTTGGAATGGGCAGCACCCATTGTCCCCGTATTGAAACCAGACAAGACCAACTGCATTTGCAGAGATTATAAGATAACCGTTAATCAGGTAGCAAATCTGGATAATTATTCAGTCTCGAGAACTGAAGACCTCAGTGCAAAGCTGGTAGGAGGTCAATCTTACAAAAGCTGGATATGAGTCACACATACCAGCAACTCAAATTAGATGACGCTTCCAGTGAGGTATGTCACAATAAACACACACAAAGGCCTGTTTCATAAGAATCTTATGAACCATAATGTCTAGGAGTAGGAGTAGGCAGTAGTTTCAGTACATATGCCTGCCTTTTGGTATGTCTTCGGCATGTACAATATTCCAAAGGAAATGGAGAGTCTGCTACAGGGGTTATCGTGGGTTGTAGTATACCTTGATGATAGCCTTATAACTGGATCAACAGAGGCTGAGCATCTAGCAAACTTAGCAGAGGTGTTCAAGAGATTGCGGGAGGCTGGAGTTCACCTCAAGGAAGAGAAGTGCACCTTTCAAGCCACTGAGGTGACCTACCTGGGGCACTGTGTGGATGCACCATGATTACACTCCATGGAAGACAAGGTCAAGGCCATAAAGGAAATGTCTCCCCCACAAACAAAACTGAAAGCATCATCCACTCACCTCAAAGTCATGGAAGAGTGGAAGCTTGCGAGGTGTGCACCACTTCTATGGAGATGTAAAACTGACCGTTCTAAATTCTTGCTGGCACTCAATTTGGAGGGCAACACATTATCCTTAACTTGTTAGAAACCTTGGGTGAGATTTCCCCACCCTGCCCTGATGATGTCTTCTGCAGTTGGAACTGGAAAATCCTGGCCCTTATTTTTACCCAAGGCTGAAAATAGCTCTCATGAGTAGCCTCAGTGACTGAGTTAATTGCTGAATGACTGATTCACACTGATCAGCAATGGTCCAGGCTTGATCCCAAGTCAGTGTTCTTTGATTTTAACTGGGGTGGAGTTGGATATATTACATTTGGCCCCTGAAACAAGGAGAGGAAAATTACTCACTGTTCCAGATCTGATAACTATAGAGTCTTAGAGTCATAGAGATATACTGCAAGGAAACAGGCCCTTCGGCCTAACTCGTCCATGCCGACCAGGTTTCCTAGGGGAAAATGGGACTAGACAAACTGAACTAGTCCCATTTGCCGGCGTTTCGCCCATATCCCACTAAACCTTTCCTATCCATGCACCTGTCCAAATGTCTTTTAAATTGTACCTGTCCAAATGCCTCCTTTGGCAGCTCACTCCATATATGCACCACCCTCTGTGTGAAAAAGTTGCCCCTCAGGTCCCTGTTAAATCTTTCCCCTCTCACCTTAAACCTATGCCCTCTAGTTTGAGACTCCCCTATCTTGGGGAAGAGGCCTTGGCTGTTCATCTTATCTATGGCCCCTCATGATCATATAAACCTTTATGAGGCCACCCCTCATCCTCCTACGCTCCAGGGAAAAAAGTCCCAGCCGACCCAGCCTCTCATAATTCAAGCCTTTCAGTCCTGGTGACATCCGTGTAAATCTTTTTTGTACCCTTTCCAGTTCAATAAAATCCAATGACCACTTACTGGAAGATTGCATGGCCGGGCATTGGTTGGATCGGACTGGGCTCGACAATGATGTGCCCAAGTGCCAGTCAAGGTCCACTTGAATAATAGCAACTTAGCCATGGATTAGGCTGCACATCCTTTGAGTTAGCAGCTGTGCACTTCCAACAAGAGAAAATCACCAGGGAATTAAAAAGCTTTGAAGAGGTTGCAAGTAATGCAGGTGGTGGTCCCTCATTACCTATCATGTTACTTCATGCGTAAACAAATAATATGTTGCAGAACACTTTATCAAAGAAGAATGGATTTTTAAACACAGGGAATGATGACAACAGCACTTTTTCTTCTGGCTTTGCAGTCTCTGCATAAACAGAGCAGACAATTAATCATCCGAATGCTAACCTTTATAAATGCGGCTGTTTTAATTGTTGCCTTAACCGGCATCTTTGCCCAAAGAAGGCGTAAAGGAAGTTCTTCCCTGAATGCCACAAGAGATTCATTCATGTCAACAAGTTGTGAAGTAGCAATGCCGAGAGAAATCTCACAGCTGAGACTCCTCTAAGCCTGTACCAGGTGTCCACCATTTTTGGGAGTCCCTGTGGGGTGGTCTAGTAAGAGCTAGAACCTGTAGAAGAGGGAGTAGGGTGGAGGTTTCCAATACCAGGAGTTAACCAGCTCCTCAGCCTGCGAGGGCTCACCAATCCCAATAAGAGTCTGTTCCAAAGGGGTGAAGTAAAAGAGAGTGGATTTCCTTTCCTTAAGGAGAAGTGGTCCTTTGAACAAGGGTAGCAGGGGGTTTGAGGGGATTGTCCATGGGGAATTCATTAATTTGGTTTCTGGATGTGACTTTGAAAGAACCATGAGACATGTGTAGCGCTCAGTGTAGTTTCTTAAATTGAGAAGTCATAGAAACTCTATAGTGCAGAAGGAGGCCATTCGGCCCATCGACTGCACCAACAACAATCCCTCCCAGAGCCTATCCCCAAAACCCCATATATTTAATCCCTCTAACATATGCATCCTGGGACACTAAGGGGCAATTTAGCATGGCCAATCAACCTGACCATGCGTCAGATGTGCTGCTGAAGTGTCAAAGGCCTGCTTTATGTAATTGTGCTCCCTCAATCCTCAAACTGGCTGGGTCATCTCAGCACTTCGGTGAAGCATGCCCATTCAGCAACCTTTGCATCCTTTGTCTTTTTCCAATCAAATTGATGGCAATTCTTCTTTCGCACTAAAATCCACTTAAACAGAATTGCAAACTGTGTGTTATTTTAAAGAGCTAATCTCTCACAAACACCATGAAAGGACTTCAAACCTCTTTATCAAGGGGCCCACATCACTGTGGGTGACCACTAAAAAAAGGATTAAAGAGGAATACTGCGTGGTGTAGGGGATGTGGAATGTTTTTTGCTTCTGCGCCTTCAGTTCAAAACAAGACCAGGGATGAAAGTCTCTTGTATCTGGAAGGATCCAAATTGAATTGAGACTTGTGCGGCCTTACCCATGTTTCCAGTGAAACAGAGTGCAAAAATTGACCTAAATTGGCAACTTCACAACAGGTCACTGATGTGAGGATGGAAATGGGAATGTGAAAGAGCCTCCACTAAATCCGGGACTGAAAGATACATTCCTTGGCCAGAGCAGAAGGGTTGTCACTGCGCACTTAACTACAACTGTACACCTGAACATGATCGAAAATGGTCAATGTGTCCAATGTACAAGCAGTAACATTGCGATTGCCAGATGATAACCCCGTTGCAACTTTCACATCCCAGCACTTTTAGGGGAGTGGGAACCGGGGCGTGCGGGGGTTAATGAACAATGAAAACTAAAGCCTGAGGGAATCAGAAAAAAAGGCTGTGCCCACTTAGATTTTTCCCGCTGTTCAGAGGAAGTATCGGCAAGTTGAAATGAGGCTTCCTTAAAGAGGAACGGCTCTGAAGATAGTTAATTATCCAATCTAATCCTTTAACTATGTGATAAATTGTATCCTTGACTACTGTGCAACATTTGTTAAGGTCAATGTGCAAGACATAAAAGTATGCTTCCATGTCCTCTGGTAATAGACTACATAAAAGTGCTGCTCATTTACATTAATGGCAAAGATTAGTTTTGCTCTGCTACTGTTTTACAATTACATTGGTTTTATAGGGTTATTAACTACACTGTTTCAGCAGGGTGGCGGCGGGGAGTGGAGACAAACAATGGATTGTGATGGGGCTTACGTGAGGATAAGATGAGCCAGCGATTGCATGCTGAGTACACAACGTTCTGTAAATGTGCAACCTGAAGATAAATGAAAGTCAAATGGCAAAGGTAAATGCAGTCCCAGGTTAGCTGTGTGCAAGGACGTCTTGCGATGTACTGGCTAAAGAGGCTTGATCGCTGGTATGTGCTGAATTTAGCTCTTCCAGGCCTGAGGAGTCTCGAGGTGTCATAATTGGTTTTACTGTTCCTACACCGGGAAAAGCTAATTTTACATAGTCCACAGAACTGATTTACTTCACTGGTAATATGAGCTTGTCATAATTCATATTTTATATTTGAAATAGTTTAAAGAGTCATTATTAATATATACATTATAGAAAGGAAAACTTACACTTAGATAGCACATTTCCACAAAATTAGGATCTTCCGAAGTGCTTTACAACCAATGGCAAACTTTTGAAGTGTAGTCACTGTTATAATGTGGGAAATATGGAGCCAAATTGTGGCCAACAAAGTGAAAACGAGTAGATAATGGCTGGAATTCTCCCACTCCGCCCGCCACGGGAATTGTAGCGGGGCGGGGGGGGGGGAGGGGGGGGCGGGAACCATGCAAAGGCCCATTGACCTCGGGTGGGATTTTTCGGTTTTGAGGCGAGTGCGGCCGGAGAATCCGCCTAATGTGTTTTTGATTGAGAGAAATGTTGGTCACGATACTAGGAAGAGCTCTCCTCCTTATCATTCTAATCATATGCCATGAATGGTCCCCTTCTGCCCTGTAGGGATTCTATGATTCTATGATCTTTTATGTCCAACTGAGCCCCTTATTCCCTCAGTTCCACTTTGGAGAATCAGCCTAGATTTTATGATCAAACCTTTGGTGTGAGACTTGAACCTCCTGACATAGAGGCGAGTGATATTACAAGCCCATTTTAATCCAAAATAATACTTTGCTCCAAGTGAACCAAGTTGCATGTGGAATCTGTACAGAGCTCTTACCAATGTGTAATTCAGTTTAGTTAAAAAGGAACTAATGTCTGGAATTAAGGGGGAGAACAATGATTGCTAAGGACAGGGAAAAGCCAAGAGAAAAATATTAAGTGTCAATGGTGGAAGGTTTGGAAAAACCTAGACTCTTGGTCTAAATGGAAAGAGGCATGCAAGAAGATTTTCTAGTGGAATGTAATGTAATAAGTCGAATAGGAATGGTTGACTCAAATTATGTGCTAAAGTTAATGCACAACTACAGGACACAGGGACATAGGTCGAAGCTGATAAACCTGACACAAAATATATTTCACAGTAGGGGTGATTAATACTTGTTACAGCAATACCATACATTTGAAAAGGACCATTAACATAAAAATCTCTGAAGGGACTTCATAAAGTAGAAATAAATAAGGAAATGGATATGGAGGCAGGAAAGGAGAGAGCAGGAGGTTTTTTAGGTAGAGAAGTGGAGGTAAACACTCTGAGATCAATCATGAGGCAAACAATGCAATTAGAGCTGTCGCGATCTGCAGGGGGATGAGTTAGATGCTTCTCACATCCGTACTGAACTCTGTAATTAAAATGAGCTTGCGTTTACTGTCATTCACGGCTCTTTACCATAATTACTATAATTGGCTCTCATTTACATGGGTCAAGTGACTCTTTTCTCCACATTAGTGCTCCATATTTGCATAATTTACACTATTATGTGGTTGGGTGGGAGTAATGCACTTCTTTGGGATGCAGTCTGACAGAGAAGGATTTCCAAAGCCCTTGTTGTCTGGCCAGAATGTGACCAATTTTGCTTTGTTATGAACAGTGAGTTTCCAGTGGGATTTCTGTCATTGAGATAAAGCCCACCAGTGTGAGTAAGGAAACTCAGGTGCTGCTGAAATATGAGAAAATGCTGCGACAGACCTGAAGGGGGCAATAGTGCTCGGAGTATCAGAAGCAACGCTCTCAGTGATGGCTTCAGCTGAGGTCGAGGCCTTCAGTAGGTCAGTGTTTGGGCTAGGTTGCAGATCAAAAAGACTCTCTCCATCCAAACTCTGGGTTTTGTTTTTAATAGTAAGAAGTTTAACAACACCAGGTTAAAGTCCAACAGGTTTATTGTTTTTAATGCCAGTTCCCATGAACCAGCTTCACGCGGCAGCCCCAAAAAGTGTTAGTAAAATGGAGCACAAATATGGGAAATGTTCCAGGGACCCGGACCTGTGTCATGTCTTTATTAGCACATAAGGGTAGAGAAAGGAACGGCCAATGTCAGTCCCCATCAGCCAGTGGAGCAAAATCTTGTTTGCAGCAGTGAGGTCGGGGTAGGCCCTCCTGCCTAAACCTTTGGGAATTCTGCCCCGTGATCGCACCCAACTTTAGGTTGGATTTTGGAATAGATTTCCCCTCCATCCAATAGCCTGCAGCTGACAGTAATGAAGACACACTTAATTGTGAGGAGCAATGCTTCCATCTTGAGTGAGAATGAAGACCATTCTCAGCAAGCAGATTGTTGACATTCCTGACAGTGTTGACGTGAATTTGAAAGGCCGCACTTTCACTGTAAAAGGAGCTTGAGGAACATTACACAGGGAAGTTAGCCACATCAACCTGGAACTCTGTCTTGGCACCAAGAAAAAGAGGCTTTGAGTTGACAAATGGTGGGATAAGAGAAACGAGTTGGCCATGGTGCGGACAATCCGCTATCACATACAGAACTTGACCAAGGGCTTCACAATAGGTTTCCGTTATAAGGTGAGACCAGTAAATGCTCATTTCCCCATTAATGTGGTTGTTCAGGAAACAGGGTCTCAGGTAGAAATCCATGACTTCCTGGGAGAAAAGTATGTTCGTAGAGTTCGTAGAGGTGTTTCATGTGCAGTTCCCCAGGCCCAAATAAATGAGATTGTACTTGATGGAAACCATGATGTGGAGTTGCCAGCGTTGGACTGGGGTAGGCACATTAAGTAGTCTCACAACACCAGGTTAAAATCCAATGGGTTTATTTTGTGTCACGAACTTTCGGAGCGCCGCTCCTTCAGGCACTCACCTGATGAAGGAGCAGCGCTCCGAAAGCTCGTGCTACAAAATAAACCTGTTGGACTTTAACCTGGCGTTGTGAGACTACTTGATGGAAACAACATTGAATTGGTGTCAAACTCTGCTGCCCTGATCCAACAGGCACCAACAGTCAGAAACAAGGATATCCAGAAGCTCTTGGATGGTATTTACGTCTCTGAAAAGGGGGCAGTTGATGAGACCACAGCGTAGACATGCTGGGTTAAAGCTGCTCTCATTCAACAACTGGCAACAGTGAAAAGGAAGGATAACCTTTGACAATAGACATACATTATTGCTGCCGAAAGGCAATTTAAAATGCATTTATGGCAACTACTAAAACAGATAACAAACTGATCATTACAAATAAAAAGAATTACTTTAGATTTATATGACACCTTTTATGGCTTTAGTACACCCGAAAGCACTTTACAGCCAATAAAATATGTTTGATAAAAAGTGCAGCTACTGATATAATAAAGAATTGGATTTGTTACATCAAAATACATCCAAATTATTTAAATGTAGTTATGCTTCTGAACATACATGGGCTAGATTTTGCAAGGGGGTGTATTTCTCACCCTCCTCATCCCACCAGAAAAGTCGGTTGTGAACAAAATAACTTTAGAAAATGGTTGCCTGACAGCGATAATACAATGGGGGCAGCCTGGACGAGGTGAGTGTGGGACCTCCGCCCTTCAGGGAAAATAAGTCACGCCCTCGAGAGCTGTCTGCCAATATGATTGGCCCGTAGGTGAGTAGCCCCAACTGTGCCAGAAGCACCAAGTGGCTGCTGCTCTGACTATAAAAGACGAACACCAGACTAAGATAAGTCAGGTTTCTTGGGTAGGGAGGAATCTGGGACTGTGGGCGGAGGGGAGCGGGGTGGGGTGTAGTGGTGCAGGAAGGGAGGGGAAGCAGAGGTGAGATTTGACTTTGGAGGCCTGGGGTGGAGACGCAAAGTTGGAAGGGGGTGCTCCAGATGTGCATGGAGGACCCCCATAGGAGGTGAACCACCTCCCCCCTCCCCTTTCTACCCATCTTTTTGCCAGAGTTGGTGAAAAAGCGGGTTGGTCTCTTTCCTCCACCTTCCACTGCCCTCCATATTACAGCAGCAGAGGTGAAATTCGGCCCTAAATGGACCAGTTAATGACCTCCTTAGGTCTAAGGTTGGGCAGGCTGTCTGATGCCTTACCTGCCGATTGTATTATGTGGGACAGTGCGGGAATGGGCGGTGGGCTAGCTTATTCTATGTGCCCCTCCCCATCTCAAACACATTCGACAGAGGCTGTAAATTCTCCCTCATAGTCACAATCCTATTGAAGTTAATAGGGCTGTGTTTATAACAGTGAGGCAGATTATAAACTGACGGAATTGAAAAGATCTACATTATTACAGTGCGGCAAATTGGAAACTCATTGATGTAAGTCCAATTTTACAAGGAAACAAAAGGAGTTTTGCTGCCTTTAGCTACGACAGCAGAGTCTGTTGAAAACTCGGGGGAAGTTGACAAGCACGTGCCTATTGATTACCACCACTTCTCCTATCCTCTCCTCCAGGATCATGCTCGATTCCTCATTGCAATCGTCTCAGATTCACTGGCTTTGAGCTCCTGATTGTGTTAGAAATTACTTCAACACACTGAATTATCTATTTGACTTTCAGCCCATGTGGCAAAGTCTTGATCGATCGGCCTAATTTTCCCCTCCCCTCCCTACCCCGAGTGACCACTGCACTGTTTCTCTGTCTACAATTTGTAAGCTTTTCATTTATTTTTCATGAGTACATGATACTGTATTCCCTTTGAAAGAGAGACTTGCATTTATAACCTGTCTTTCACAGCTCCATCGCTTCTCAAAGTTCTTTGCAGCTAATTATAGTACTTTTTTGAAGTGTAGCCACTATTGCAATGCTCCTCCACCAATTTGTGCACAGCAAGCTCTCACAAACAGCACTGAGACAAGGTATTGGCTAAATATTGAGCAGGGCATCAGGAGAGAACGACCCTGCTTTTCGTTAAATTGCACCATGGAATCATCCGAGAGGGCAGACAAGGCTTCGGTTAAATGTTTTCCTGGAAGATGCTGCCTTTGACAGTGCATCATGGCTTCAGCACTGGGCTGGATTATTCATAGAATCATAGAACCCTTACAGTGTAGTAGGAGGCCGTTCAGCCCATCGAGTCTGCAATGACACTCCGACAGAGCACCTCACCCAGACCCGTAGCCCCACACATTTACCCTGCGAATCCCGCTAACCTACACATCTTTTGGATACTAAGGGGCAGTTTAGCATGGCCAATCAACCTAACCTGCTCATCTTTGGAGTGTGGGAGGAAACCAGAGCACGCGGTGGAAACCCACGCAGACATGGGGGGGACGTGCAAACTCCACACGGACCGTCACCCGAGGCTGGAATCGAATCCGGGCCCCAGGCACTGTGAGGCAGCAGTGCTGACCACTGTGCCACCGTGCCGCCCCAAATTAATTGAATTTAAATTCTGCCAGTTGTCATGGAGGGATTTGAACCCATGTTTCTACAACACTAACCTGGGTCTGCACACTACTGATATTACCACTACTCCACTATCTCCCCTTAAAGAGAGTATAGATTATCTGCTCAATGTTCTGGAGTGAGACTCAAAGCCACCACCTTCTGACTCAGAGATGTGTGCTACCACTGAGCCAAGGCAAACGAAAGGTTTATTTTTACTGCGGCCCAAAGAATTTCTTATCTGTGTATGTTACATCTTCTCTTTCTTTCTATTCCTGACACCAGTGTCTGCCAATTGGTCACATTGCTGGGCTGGCACAGTCTGTAGAATGGAAGAAAGGCTCGCAGGTTGACCTACCTCTGCAAGGTTTTGACTGCACAATTCAATAGTTCAGAGCAACACCAAGCCCAAAAGTGGCTAAAGCTTGAAGAATTCATAACCAACAGCTCCAACAGTATGCACTTCAATTTGCTTTGCAAACACCTATGTCCCAAGAACAATTAAAGATTGGCACAATCTCCGTGCCCCCTAAGGATTCATTTCAGGAAAATCTGTTGAAAGTTATTAATTAATGTGACCACTGACTGCACACATTGCGCACCTCCTGTCAACATTCCCCCAGTGGAGAGCTACAGAGGGAGATTTTACCGCGATATGGCAAGTTGTGCTGCTACCCTATTGGGTAATCAAGGTCAAATACCAATGCTAGAGCACTGAAAGACCACTGATGTTGTAAAGAATAGAGAAGAGGAAATAATAAGGTTTAATCTTAGAATTTTGGTAATGCCAGTCAGGTGTCGGCACACTGGTTAGCAATGCTGCCTCACAGTGCCAGGGTGACTGTGTGGAGTTTGCATGTTCTCCCCATGTCTGCATGGGTTTCCTCCGGATACTCCGGTTTCCTTCCACAGTCCAAAGGTATGTGATTTAGGTTGATTGGCCATGATAAATTGACCCTAATGTCGGGGATTAGCAGGGTAAATATGTGGGGTTGAGGGAATAGGGCCTGGGTGGGTTTGTGGTCGGTGCAGACTTGATGGGCCGAATCGCCTCCTTCTGCAATGTAGGGATTCTATGATTCTAAATTGTCCCTTAGTGTCCAAAGTTCATAGAATCATATGTCATAGATATGTCAGTTAGATGGATTGGCCATGGTAAATGTGTGGGGTTATGGGGTTAGAGCAGCGTGGTTCGGGGGGGTGGGGGGGGGTTGGGTGCGGTGGACAGGCCTGGGTAAGATGCTCTTCTGGACAGATGATGCAGAATCGATGGGCAGAATGGCCTCCTTCTGCACTATAAGGGTTCTATGGATTCTATGATGTTTAACCACCACCATTGAACTCTTTCATTCTCTACTGTTATTTATATAAATGTTCTTCGGAGAATATTAGGTTCCATTGGGTAGTGATCAAGAACAATAATTGTCACTGCTGTTTTTCGTCCCAGGCCAATTGTAATACTCAGTCCAGATGAAATGATTTAACTCTTTCTGTGTGAAGTTCTGTGTGAACTTCCAACTTTCTTGCTTTCAAATGTTTATCTACTCTATCATTGAAACATCCTTCTGTCTTTCTCTCATACTTTCTGTGACAAAACATTCCATTTTATAACCATTCTCTACGTAAAGACATTTATCTTCACCATCTTCATAAATTTAAATTAATGGCCTTTTCTCACTAACCTTCACCAACAACACTCGTCTCTTTTTAACAATCTGCTGCTAAATATCAGCAGCCTTCCCTGCTTGCATGGAAATAGTCTTGATAGTCCTAGTCCTGGACTTTTGGCCTTAATGTGGAGTCAGACACTTTAGGAACATTTAAGCGGTTATTGGATAGGCACATGGAGCACACCAGGATGGTAGGGAGTGGGATAGCTTGATCTTGGTTTCAGATGAAGGTCGGCACAACATCGTGGGCCGAAGGGCCTGTTCTGTGCTGTACTGTTCTATGTTCTATGTTCTATGTTCTATGTGGAGATGTGGAGATCCCTCATGGTAGGCTGGTGAAAAAGGTTGGATCTCATGGGATAAAGGGGGAGGTGGCAGGATGGGTGGGGGAGAACTGGCTTGGTCACAGAAGACAGAGGGTGGTAGTGGAAGGGTCTTTGACCGGCTGGAAGCCTGTGACTAGTGGTGTTCCGCAGGGCTCTGTATTGGGACCTCTGCTGTTTGTGATTTGTATAAACGATCTGGAAGAAGGTGTAACTGGGGTGATCAGTAAGTTTGCGGATGACACAAAATTGGCAGGACTTGCAGATAGTGAGGAACATTGTCAGAGGCTACAGAAGGATATAGATAGGCTGGAAATTTGGGCAAAGAAATGGCAGATGGAGTTCAATCCTGATAAATGCGAAGTGATGCATTTTGGTAGAAATAATGTAGGGAGGAGCTACACAATAAATGGCAGAACCATAAAGGGTGTAGATACGCAGAGGGACCTGGGTGTGCAAGTCCACAGATCCTTGAAGGTGACGTCACAGGTGGAGAAGGTGGTGAAGAAGGCATATGGCATGCTTGCCTTTATAGGACGGGGCATAGAGTATAAAAGTTGGGGTCTGATGTTGCAGATGTATAGAACGTTGGTTCGGCCGCATTTGGAATACTGCGTCCAGTTCTGGTCGCCACACTACCAGAAAGATGTGGAGGCTTTGGAGAGAGTACAGAGGAGGTTTACCAGGATGTTGCCTGGTATGGAAGGGCTTAGTTATGAGGAGAGATTGGGTAAACTGGGGTTGTTCTCCCTGGAAAGACGGAGGATGAGGGGAGACTTAATAGTGGTGTATAAAATTATGAAAGGCATAGATAGGGTGAACGGTGGGAAGCTTTTCCCCAGGTCAGTGGTGACGTTCACGAGGGGTCATAGGTTCAAGGTGAAGGGGGGGAGGTTTAACACAGATATCAGAAGGACATATTTTACACAGAGGGTGGTGGGGGCCTGGAATGCGCTGCCAGGCAGGGTGGTGGAGGCGGACACACTGGGAACGTTTAAGACTTATCTAGATAGCCACATGAACGGAGTGGGAATGGAGGGATACAAAAGAATGGTCTAGTTTGGACCAGGGAGCGGCACGGGTTTGGAGGGCCGAAGGGCCTGTTCCTGTGCTGTATTGTTCTTTGTTCTTTGTTCTTTGTTCTCTATGCCAGCGTTGGATTGGGTTGGGCACAGTAAGAAGTCTCACAACACCAGGTTAAAGTCCAACAGGTTTATTTGGTAGCGCAAGCTTTCGGAGTGTCGCTTCTTCTTCAGGTGAGACACTTCTGAGTGTCACTCCTCCTTCAGGTGAGTCACTTCGGAGTGATACTCCGAAAGCTTGTGCTACCAAATAAACTTGTTGGAATTTAACCTGGTGTTGTGAGGTGACCCCTGGTTCTGGATTCCCCTACCATCAGGAACATCCTTCCTGCATTGACCAGGTCTAGTCCAGTTAGAATTTTATAGATTTTTCAAACAAAAAGGACAAAGATCAGTAAAGTACTGTAAACTGAGCAGTTGTAGGCATCCCAGTGTAGAAAGAAAGGAGAACAATGTATAATCACCAGGATAATATCTGGGATTAGACGGAAGATAGTGGATTTTTTAATTCAATCATGGGATGGGTATTTATTGCCCATTCCTAATTTCCCTTGAGAAGTTGCTGCTGAGTAACCTTCCTGAAGAGCTGCATTGGGGAACAGAAACAAATTGACTTCCAGCCCTTAGTCCTAATAACCCCAGCTTATTGACTGGGCCACAATCCTGGAAGTTCCTCACTAAAAACATCATGCGGGGCAGCACAGTGGCACGGTGGTTAGCACTGCTGCTTCGCAACTCCAGGGACCTGGGTTCAATTCCTGGCTTGGGTCACTGTCTGTGTGAAGTTTGCATGTTCTCCCCGTGTCTGCGCATGTTTCCTCCCACACTCCAAAGATAGGCGGGTTAGGTGCATTGGCCATGCTAAATTGCCCCTTAGTGTCTGGGATGCATAGGTTAGAGGGATTAGCAGGATAAATATGTGGGGTTATGGGGATAGAGGCTGGGTGGGATTGTTGTCGGTGCAGACTCGATGGGCTGAATGGCCTCCTTCTGCACTGTAGGGTTTCTGTGAATTTCTATGCGTGTACCTACAGCACATGGACTGCAGCTCTTCAGGAAGGTTACTCAGCAGCAACTTCTCAAGGGAAATTAGGAATGGGCAATAAATACCCATCCCATGATTGAATTAAAAAATCCACTATCTTCCGTCTAATCCCAGATATTATCCTGGTGATTATACATTGTTCTCCTTTCTTTCGACAGTGGGATGCCTACAACTGCTCAGTTTACAGAACTTTACTGATCATTGTCCTGTTTTTTTAAAAAAAACCTATAAAATTCTAACTGGACTAGACCTGGTCAATGCAGGAAGGATGTTCCTGATGGGAGGGGAATCCAGAACCAGGGGTCACAGTCAGAGGATTTGGGATAAACCATTTAGGACTGAGATGAGGAGTAATGCCTTCACCCAGAGAGTAGTCAGTCTGTGCAATTCTCTACCACAGAAAGCAGTTGAGCCCAAAACTTTGTGGGCGGGATTTTCCGGTTTCGGGGCAAGTGAGACCTGAGCGAGAGGTGAACCTTTCCATGGTCCACCCCTCACTCACTTCGAATCCCATAGCAGGTGGGACAGTGAAATTTTCCCTTGTATGTCCTCAAGAAAGAGTTGGAAGGAATTGGGGCTAAAAGGATCAAAGGATGGATGGGGGAAGCTAGAATAGTTTACTGAGTTGGATGATCAGCCATAATCATAATGAATGGGGGAGTAGGCTGGAAGGGCCAAATGGCCTCCTCCTGCTCCTAATTTATATTCTCTATGTTATCCCAAACTATCACATTAAGTTTGCTTCAGTCCTCAGTGCCCTAATCTATATTTGCATTCTCACCAAGACATCACCAGGAAAAAAGGTCAGTTCGGAAATTCTCTTAAATGGGTGGGATTTTAGTGGAGCAGGATTTCCACCAACCTCTGGTAATCCATTCCTACTTATTTTCTAAGGTCAGAACCTATTCTGTAAGCATGGAAATTCACATTGAGCTTCCTGTCACACTGATGGAGCTTAGCAATGTGGGAGTGCAATACTGTGGTGGTATTACAGAAGAAATGGGGCTACGTCTATAGAAGGGGTGGCTAAAGACTTTGACATGGCAGAGATGCCTCAAAGGTACTTCAGCAGTAAGAATTATGTCTGATTTGGAGATTAGTCCTCTTGGACTATTCATTACTTTCTGTTTGGCAGACCCCAGAAGCAGATGAGAAAGAAATAGCCTGTGGCCTTAGATTCTACTCCCAGGCCACCATTTGCGTGTGATGGAAGGGATGGAAGCCGACAGCCTTCTTTGGCAGTCCGTCAGGGTCGAGGATCACTGGTTTCCATTCTGGGGATGCGTTCTGCAGTGTCTGAATAGTCCAATCCTGGAGCTGCAGACTCTGCCACAGGTTTGGCAGGTGGTGTTTGATGAGGTGGGTGGGTGGGACGCTCTGGATTCTTCGCTCTCTTTCCACTCTTTGCACTTGGCCTCTGTGTACTCCAGCCGCCAACTGCTGCGTGGCTTTCTTCCAGGTGCTCTGGTTTCCTCCTACAGTCTAAAAGGCGTGCTGATTAGGTGCATTGATCAATGAAGGGATCAAGGGTTATGGGGAGAAGGCAGGAGACTGGGGATGATAATCATATCAACCATGATTGAATGGCAGAGCAGACTCGATGGGTTGAATGGCCTAATTTTGCTCCTATAACTTATGGCCTTATGGTCATTGGCCATTCTCCCTCAGTGTACCCGAACAGGTGCCGGAGTGTGGTGACTAGGGGATTTTCACAGTAACATCATTGCAGTGTTAATGTAAGCCTACTTGTGACACTAATAAATAAACTTTAAACGCTTGAGGTAATTGGCACCTTCGTGAATGCTTCTTCTCCAGTTTGTGCATTCTAAGGCAAGTGGTTCCCGTGTGTCGATGCGGATGTTGCATTTATTTAGGGAGGCTCTCAGATTGACCTTGAAGTGTTTCCTCTGTCCTCTTAGTGATCGTTTGCCATTGCAGAGCTCGGAGTCGAGCATTTGCTTTGGGAGTCTTTTTTCAGGCATGCGGACCATGGGGCCCACCCATCGCAGCTGGCCGAGCGTGACCAGTGCCTCGGTGCTGGGGATATTGGCCTGGGAAATGATGCTCAGGTTGGTACACCTATCCTGCCAGAGACAGGAATAGTTCTGGCATAAGTAATGTGGAAGAAAATCTACCTTCAAAAACCGACATTGTTGCAACAACAGTTGGATTGACCTGCTCTGTGTTTCAGATGGTTAAAAAGCTCAACAGGTGCTATTTTTAACCAACTAATGTGACCTCCTGTTTGGGATTGATTTTCACCTTTCAAAATCAGGCATTGAGCTAACTCCTGGCAGGCAAAAAACAATTCTTAGACTAAACAAATTGTCCATAACAACCCTTTTGTATTGCCTGCCAAACCAATATTGAATTATAATAAGCTTTGCAATGATTTGGATTCACTGGTACCAGCCTTGAAATATCTACGTTTAGAATTTAGCATGGCCAATGCACCTAACCTGCATGGCTTTCGAGGAGGAAACTGGAGCACCCGGAGGAAACCCACTCAGATACGGGGAGAATATGCAGACTCCGCACAGACAGTGACCCAAGCCAGGAATCAAACTCAGGTCCCTGGAGCTGTGAGGCAGCAGGGCTAACCATTGTGCCACCGTGCTGCTCCTTTATGTCATTGGTATTTATAGATCTCTGCTTTAACGATACTCAGTGACTGATCTTCCACAGCCTTCTGGGGTAGAGAATTCTAACGATTCATAATCTTCTGGGTAAAAATATTTCTCCAAAGTGGCTTCCCCCTTATTTTGAAATTGTGTCTCCTGGTTCTTGACTCTTTAACCAGGGGAACATCTTACCTACATCTCTATCTCATTCAGTATTTTGAAGGCTTCAATTGGATCATCTCTCATTCTTCGAAACTAGAGAATACAGACCCTGTTTCTCTAACCTCTCTTCATAGGAAGTCCTGCCATTCTGGGAAAAGGTCTGGTGAACATTCATTGCACTCCCTCTAGGGCAATAATATTGTTCCGAAGAACATAGAAATCCTATAGCACAGAAAGAGGCCATTCGGCCCATCGAGTCTGCACTGACCACAATCCCACCCAGGCCCTACCCCCATATCCCTACATATTTACCCACTAATCCCTCTAACCTACACATCTCAGGACACTAAGGGCAATTTTAGCATGGCCAATCAACCTAACCCGCACATCTTTGGACTGTGGGAGGAAACCGGAGTACCCGGAGGAAACCCACGCAGACACGAGGAGAATGTGCAAACTCCACACAGACAGCGACCCAAGCCGGGAATTGAACCCAGGTCCCTGGAGCTGTGAAGCAGCAGTGCTAACCACTGTGCTACCGTGCCGAAGGTAAGGGGACCAAAACTGCACATAATACTCCAGGTATGGTCTAACCAATGTTCAGTACTATTGAAGTAAGACTTTGCTACTCAAATTCTCCTGCGATAAAGACAAACATACCATTAGCCTTTCTGATTGCTTGCCGCACCTGCAAGTTAGCTTTAAGTGATTTATTGACAAGGGCACACAAGTCTCTTTATACATCTACACTTTAAAATCTCCCAGCATTTAAGAAGTATTCTGCACATCTGTTCTTCCTACCAAAGTTGATAACCTGACATTTTTTACATTATTCTCCATCTGGCACATTCTTGCCCACTCACTAAGTCTGTTCAAATCTCTTTTAAACAGCATTTCATCTTCCTCACAACACATACATTCCCACCTCATTTTGTGTCATCCATGAGGGCGATTCTCCCAGCCTGCTGCACTGCTTTTGTAGCGCAGCGGGCCGGACTCAAGTGTCGGCTGTTTAGCGGGTTCCCCACTGGGTGCCACGGCCTCTGCAAGTCTCCAATCTCACTGGAGTGAAGAGGAGCCACTGAGGCCCCCCAGAGCGTCAGATGCTGGGGAGGAGGACGTGCCCCCTGCACATTGCCAGCCTCGGCCCCCTGATACTGCCCAAGGAGCAGACTGCCAATGCCCAGGGGACACCTTGGCACCAGGTATTAGGGAGTGCCAAGGGGGCGGAGCATAATGGGGCAGGGCCTGTTTGGGGGGGGGGGAAGTGACAGAGGGAGGCAGGCCAGCAATTGGGGCTGGGCATCGCGGTCAGGGGGGGGTCAGCCTGCTGGGGGGATCGGGCTGAAGGGGGTGGGGGAATTGGGAGCTCGGGGCTGCAGGGGGGGGGACATCGAGACAGGCTGGGGGCGGGAGGGGGGGTGATGTCTAGGCTGGCCCAGACATGTTTGGGGGCCAGTAATCAGGCCGTGGGGGAGTCGGAGGGCCAGTGATGAGGGGTCGCGGGGCTGCCAGCAATCAAGCTGGCCAGTGATGGGGAGGCCTGCAGTGTGGGGCCACGGTGCATGCGCCGATCTTGGCACTGACAGATCAACGCATGCACAGTGGCCTGCGCAGCGCTATGCTGCCAGCCTCTCCAGCGGGAATATGTCCCGCCCCCTGATTTTCAGAGTGATTCATGCTGAGGCACCCTGCAGTGTACAGAATGTGGGAGATTCATTTTGAAACTCCCACTGAAAAAAACAGTGGAATTTACTCCAGTTTTTAGGTGAATTTGACATTTAGGACTTTTTTGGGAGAGTCACCCCCATTATATTTGGCCTCACGTCCAAATCACTGATATTTTGTGAACATCTGGGACCCAGGTACTGATCCTTGCAGTATCCCAATAGCCACAGCCTGCCAACGTGAGAAGAACCCATTTATTCCTACTCTCTGTTTTCCACTTGTTAACCAATCCTTAATCAGTGTCAGTTCATTGCTTTATAATAAAAATAGAAATTGCCTAAAACACTCAGCAGGTCTGGCGGCATCTGTGGAGAGAGAAACAGAGAGTTCTGAAGAAGAGTCATACGGACTTGAAACGTTAACACCACAGATGCTGTAGGACCTGCTGAGTGTTTTAGGCAATTTCTACTTTTATTACAAAGAAATAAAGTGACACTGATTAAGGATTGGTTAACAAGTGGAAAACTAACCCTTTCTGTTTTTATTTCAGCGTCCGGAGTACTTGGCTTTTATTTAGTATGTTACTTATGGGGTGGCTGAGCGATTAGCACTGCTGCTTCACAGCGCCAGGGACCTGGGTTTGATTCTCAGCTTGGGTGGAGTCTGCATGTTCTCCCCGTACCTGCATGGGTTTCCTCCGGGTGCTCCGGTTTCCTCCCACAGTTCAAAAGACGTGCTGGTTAGGTGCAGTGGCCATGCTAAATTCTCCCTCAGTGTACCCGAACAGGCACCGGAGTGTGGCAACTGGGGGATTTTCACAGTAACGTCATTGCAGCGTGAATGTAAGCCGACTTGTGACACCCATAAATAAACTTTAAACTCCTTCCTACCCGACGCGCTTAAATAGGA
The DNA here is from genome assembly GCF_964213995.1 of Mustelus asterias. NCBI lineage: Eukaryota > Metazoa > Chordata > Chondrichthyes > Carcharhiniformes > Triakidae > Mustelus > Mustelus asterias. The sequence continues at coordinate 29,836,178 of NC_135807.1, read as the reverse complement.
AGGAATATACTGAAATTAAAGTAAAATACTATATTTTACATAGACAAAGACAACAGCCATTGGATGTATCCATTACCGGAAATAGCACTAAGCTGAATGAATTCTCAAGCTGATTTTAGTTTAAAAAGTTTTTTAAGAAGTTTACTTATCAGTGTCACAATAAGGCTTACATTCACACTGCAATGAAGTTACTGTGAAAATCCCCTAGTCACCACATTCCAGTACCTGTTCGGGTACACTGAGGAAGAATGGCCAATGCACCTAACCAGCAAGTCTTTCGGACTGTGGGAGGAAACCGGAGCACCCAGAGGAAACCCTCGCAGACACGGGGATTCGCACAGACGGTGATCCAAGGTGGGAATCGAACCCGGGTCCCCGGTGCTGTGAGGCAGCAGTGTTGACCACTGTGCCACCGTGCCGCTCCTTGTGCTTAACTGTTGGCTGAGTGAAGAACATTGGCTAGGACACTGGGAAAACTGCGCATTCCTCTTTTTCTTTCAATACTGCCATGAAATCTTTAATGTTCACCTAGTAAACTTCTTGGTTTAACATCTCATCCAAAGAATAGCCTCTCAGTGCTGCTCCAATAGTGCAGTGGAGCGTCAGGATGGATTGAACAACATAAAGCAAATTTTACATCGTGTAGTTAGAATGTACAATCTCCTTTGGGGGCGAAACAAAAGCACTCATCACATTCCAAGCTTTTATGGAGAATTAGTACACATTTGCTGGCCAGTTGAGAAGCAGGATTCTCATAAAGTATCTGCTAATGGAGCTTAATCACCTCAGTGTGGTTCCAAGGGTTTCAGAAGATTAAGGAGTATAGTGACAGTTACATAACATCATTTCCCACCGTTAGAGGTAAGGATTTGAATGAGTTATTGATTACATGTTAGCTTTAGTAGGGACCGTTGGCTGGTTCATTTACATTATATTATAGGAGGAAGCATCATATGCCTTCTTCATTTATTCAAAACATAAAAGTCAATTATGCCCCGAACTGATAAGTCGCCGCCTGCGCGGTTGCTCTAACTTTTAATGATCCTGGATTTGCAGACTTTAAAAGCAGTAGTATCAATTAAGTCTGTGTTGCTAATGCCCCTCTTGTATAATTTATTACCTGTTTTATTATCTTTTATCGCGCATTAAATCATCCTGACTTCCCTTTACCAAATGGCTTTGCCCACGAATAAAGCTACATTAATCTCAGCTGACAGCTAATGGTGTCAGTGTGTGGTATTGTGACATTATTAGACTTTGTCTAAAAAGATTTCAGTGCCCCTTTAAATACTGAGTGGAGAGGGTGGATACAATATGTATTTTTTTTTTAAACAAAGCATTCTGCTTAATCTAGACAGCTGGGATTAAAGTTCCATCTCTCCTACGCATGGGGTCGGTCCCAGTAGACACAGGCTTGCAGTATGCTTAACTCTACTGTTCAGAGAAGCCAGAATGGTAAAAGACAAAAGGCCATTTAAAAAAAAATGAAAAGCAATAAACTGCGGATGCTGGAAATCTGAAATAAAAATAGAAAATGCTGGATAAACTCAGCGGTCTGGCAGCATCTGTAGAGAGAGAAACAGAGTTAACACTGCGAGTCCATATGACCCTTTGACACAACTGAAGAGGGATAGAGATTTTATTTTTGCATAGAATTCTGACAGTGCAGAAGGAGGCCATTCGGCTCATCAAGTCTGAACAATCCCACCCAGGCCCTATTCCCGTAACCCCACATATTTACCCTGCTAATCCCCCTGACACTAGGGTCAATTTAGCATGGCCAACCCACCTAACCCGCACATCTTTGGACTCTGGAAGGAAACTGGAGCACCTGGAGGAAACCCACACAGACACAGGGAGAAGGTGCAAACTTCACGCAGACAGTGACCTGAGGTCAGAATTGAACCTGGTTCCTGGCGCTGTGAGGCAGCAGTGCTAACCGTTGTGCCGCCATGCCATGATGAATTATATAGTCAGTGAAGGGAGTGGGATAGGTTGAACCTTAGGATAGATTGACAAAGATATCATGAATATAGGTCAGGGAGGGTGTTAAGTGCCGTTAAGTACAGAAAAAGTGCTAATAGTGGCATAAATGTAAGATAGCCAAATGTGTTAATAAGAGACCAAAGGTTGGGGTTCAAAAGGAGCAAAATTGAACAACAAGAGACAGGTGGCCCTGTGGGGGAGGGGCGGGGTTGCATTGGGGCGAGCCAAGGGAAGCAAAAGACGAAAAACAAAAAAGGAAGCGGGGACAACTTGGGACTTGGTTAAAAATGTTCTTCGTGAAAGAAAAATGGATGGCAATGAGGAGCAGAAACTTGGGAGAGTTTTCTCTTTTCTCACCGAGCGATCCAGTGGAAAACTACAGTCGTTTGATCACACTCAGGTTGAGATCACCCCGTGTAGACTGGGGTCTGAACCCAGGATCTTCCTTCTGTAGTCTGCATGGCTTTGCATTATCTTGTATAAATCAATCACTTTATAATTTGTCAAACTTCCAGAGAAGGTGTTGGAGATGTTATTGATTGATTTGTTGCCATGCTTATGTAATCACTGGGACATTAGTGCAAGCCATTCAGAGATTGGGACGAAGGAAGTTGCTTGGACTCTATATGGAACTTGCAAATACACAAATTATGAGCAGAGTGGGCCATTCGGCTCCTAGACCTTGCTCTGCCAATCAAAAAATGTATGGCTCATCTGGTCATGGTCTCAACTCCAGTTTCCTACCTACTCTCAATAACCTTTGACATCCTTGTTAGTCAAGAGTCTACCTATCCCTACCTTGAAAATATTCAATGAATCTGCCTCCACCGCTCTCTGGGGAAGAGAGTTCCAAAATCTCAAGCCCTCTGAGAAAAACAAAGTCCTCATCTCCATCTTAAATGAGAGAGAGAGAGACCCCTTATTTTTAAACTCTCCTAGTTCTAGTCTGTCCCACAAGGGGAAACATCCTTTCAGCATCCACTCTGTCAAGTCCCTGCAGGATCTTATACCTTCCACATCTCAATCTTCTAAACTCTAATGGATTCTGGTCCAGCATACCCACGCTTTCTTTGGAAAACAACTGCTACTAGACCCTCTACCTGGTCTAAAGGTTCCTCCGTCTCTACTCTGAATAAAACTGACACAACAGCTTGAATGAAATTTCACCAAGGTGATACACCTTTATTAAACTACTAAGCAATTGTAAGTACTCACAACAATACCTGTTGTTTAGTTCCCCTGTGTGCCCAGATCTGTCTTAGTGCATGTCCTCTGAGCAACGTGTAATATTGCTTCAACCACTGGATCCTCAATGTTTCTGTGGGATCTCCCTTTAAACCTTTGTTGCTAAAGGTAAAGCCTGCTTTTCAGTCAATTTAATTGGCTTTCAATTACATCAGCGCTTATTTCTTTGCCTTCGCAGATGTCCCTGATAGATCCCATCCGAAGGTCATACTTGAGGTCAGCTTTGTTATCTCCCACACTTTTATCAATCTCAAAGCTGAGAGAAAACCACAAATATACTGCCTTTATTGAGGCTCTGTCTCCTTATGCTCCCTGGTATAAGTCCTCCTGCAGATTAGGTCATTTTGCAGAGCTTCACTGATGCTAGTAAAGCTTTGACTTGACTAAATTGACCATCATGCTTTGTGTTTTGAGCCCATAGTGCAGTTCAGTACGGTTCTTTACATATCTTTAGTCTTCACACTCCATCCCAGGTATCAACTGAGTGAATTTTCTCTGAACCGCTTGCAATGCATTTATATCCTTTCTTAGCTAAGGAGACCCAAACTATACACAGTAACCAGATGTGGTCTCACCAAATGCCCTTTACAACTGTGGCAAAACACCTGTACTTTTATATTCCATTCCCTTGCTATCAATGACTACTTTCCATTTCCCACATTACACTCCACCTAATACTGAGCTATCCCTTAACTTAATTTCCAAGTTCACTTTAGCTAGCTCTGTCTTCAGGCCCTGCTAATTATCCTTATTTAAGTTTAAAACACATGTCTTAGATCCACTCTTCTCTCCCTCAAACTGATCATTGCTACCGAGGGGCACCTTCACTATGAAATTATTAGTTAATCCTGTTTCATTTCATATTACCAGATCTAGTATAGCCAGCCCTCTGGTTGGATCTAAAATGTGTTATTCTACGAAATGGACCTGAAAACACTTTATGAATGCATTATCCAGGTTACCTTTCCAATCTGATCTGTTCAATCTGTATGTAGATTAACATCACCCATGATTATCACCGCACCTTTGGCACAAACCCCAATTATTTCTTCCTGTATACCCCTGAAAAAGAAGTGTCAGTCATTTCGTGGAAGATGAAAACACTGAGCTGGAAGGGATGCCCAAACAAGGACTTGAATCTTGGACCTTCAGGTTAAACAGCTGATGCTTTACCAGCTGAGCTATCTGGGCTGTTTGACAACTCTTTAGAAGTTCTGGCATTCCATACCTGATCTAGAATTTGATTTACTCGTCAGTTCTGCTCAGGTTACCAAAACTATTAAAATAGCAGTGGAGGATCCAGCAAAGGTGATCAAACTGACAGATTCTGGCATGAGAACAAAACTTCCTAAAATCAGCGTAGTGGCTTGAGCTAAAGCAGAACAGTATGGTAAGCAAAATGTAGGAATTGTGTAGCATTCATTCATAGAAACATAGAAAATAGAAGCAGGAGTAGGCCCTTCGGCCCTTTGAGCCTGCTCTGCCATTCATTTTGATCATGGATGATCATCAACTTCAATATCCTGATCCCACCTTCCCCCCATATCCCCTGATCTCTTTAGCCCCAAGAGCGATATCTAATTCCTTGTTGAAATCACACAATGTTTTGGCCTCGGCTACTTTCTACTTCCACAGATTCACCACACTCTGGGTGGAGACATTTCTCCTCACCTCCATCCTAAAAGGGTTACCCCTTATCCTCAAACTATGACCCCTAGTTCTAGGCTCCCCCATCATCAGGAACATTCTTTCTGAATCTACCCTGTCTAACCCTGCTAGAATTTTGTACGTTTCTATGAGATCCCCTCTCATTCTTCTAAACTCCAATTAATCCAATCCTAACAGACATTCGCTCTTCCTTCCACTTCTGAGAGGAAAGTCTCATTCTTTATGAGGATGTAATAAAGCCAAGAATAATAGAGCTTCCATCTTTCATGAAATGACAAAATGACTGATATTTAGTTTTCGGGGGTATCCAGGAAGAAACAATTGGGGCTTGTGACAAATTGCGGTGATAATCATGGGTGATGTTAATCCAGTGTTTGAAGTTTATTTCTCCAGTGCTTCAATTTTGCGATCATGGTATCTATTACATTCAGAATAAGCCAAGTGCTTTTGGACCTGTGTGTTACTGTGTCCTACAGAGTTAGAAGCTTAGCTCCTTGGTCTGTGCTTAGTTATACATCTCAGCAGCCACTGTGGAAAGGATGCTATAGTTGATTGCAGAACCCTGGAGGTAGAACAGGATAAAATTATTCAGTGTTTCTATTGTTCTTAAATATCCAGTGTCCCCTGTTTAAAAAGTACATGAATGCAAATGATAAGTGACGACCAAGTCAGCCACAGCTCTGATGCCCTCAAAACAACTTGCTACATTCATTACTTAGGCTCACAAATAAAGAATGGCCAAACATGTGGAAAGCACCACACATGGAACCATAATAACCAGTGTGTATTCTTTTTCAAAAAAAGAACCTCCAGGCCTCGCTACAAATAAATTTCTTTATGCAAAGGGAATAGATTTTCATGTCCTCATAAAAAATATGAAAAGCTGACAAAATACAGAGAACAATGCAACACTGGCCACTCAAGAGGGAATTGGACAGATCTATCAAACCTCTGCTACATTAGAGCAAAAAATAAAATGGAAAATTCACTGCACTGAAATAATATCTAACACTCAATCAGGAATACAATACCAATGAAGCTGTGAGCCCTGCAATGGCAATATAACATAATCCTGGAGGAGAGGAACAGAAGTGTTGAGAATTAATGATCTCATACACCAAACTTCAGCAAAGACAAGTGTGTCCAGAAAGAGAGAGAAGAACATAGAACATACATAGAACAGTACAGCACAGAACAGGCCCTTCGGCCCACGATGTTGTGCCGAGCTTCATCTGAAACCAAGATCAAGCTATCCCACTCCCTATCATCCTGGTGTGCTCCATGTGCCTATCCAATAACCGATTAAATGTTCCTAAAGTCTCTGACTCCACTATCACTACAGGCAGTCCATTCCGCACCCCAACCACTCTCTGAGTAAAGAACATACCTCGGACATCCTTCCTATATCTCCCACCATGAACCCTATAGTTATGCCCCCTTGTAATAGCTCCATCCACCCGAGGAAATAGTCTTTGAATGTTCACTCTATCTATCCCCTTCATCATTTTATAAACCTCTATTAGGTCTCCCCTCAACCTCCTCCGCTCCAGAGAGAACAGCCCTAGCTCCCTCAACCTTTCCTCATAAGACCTACCCTCCAAACCAGGCAGCATCCTGGTAAATCTCCTCTGCACTCTTTCCAGCGCTTCCACATCCTTCTTATAGTGAGGTGACCAGAACTGCACACAAAAAAGAAATTGAATATTTTTTTGGCTGTTGACTAACCTTTGAAGAATTCAAACAAAATCCAGAATTGATGAAAAGATGAATTACGATGACTACTAATAAGCAATATAACTAAATTTTTCTCACTGCAAAAATTGTGGTAGCTTCTGAATTAGAAGATTCAAGCCTAATTTCAGGGGGTGAACACATTTGGCAGGATTTTCCGGCCACGTTCGCCCCAAAACTGGAAAATCCTGCCTGAGATCAACGGACCTTTCCATCCCTTTACTGCTGGTATATTCGCGAACTGTCCTGGTGAGTGCAAGATGAAAAGCTTCAACAGCGTGCCTCCTTTTCAGTAATGGGTGGCGGCACGGTGGCACAGTGGTTAGCACTGCTGCCTTGCAGCACCAGGGACCTGGCTTCCATTCCGGCATTGAGTCACTGCGTGGAGTTTGCACATTCTCCCCTTGTCTGCATGGGTTTCCTCCAGGTGCTCCGGTTTCCTCCCACAGTCCAAGGATGTGCAGGATAGGTGGATTGGCCGTACTAAATTGCCCCTTAGTGTCCAAAGATGTGTAAGTTAGGGGGATTAGTGGGGTAAATATGTGAGGTTTCTGGGATAGGGCCTACGTAAGATGCGCTGCCAGCGAGTCGGTGCAGACTTGATGGGCCGAATAACCTCTTCTGCACTGTAGGGATCCTATGATTCTATGAATGTTTTAGAAATGATACATCAAAGGATTAACAATGTCTCTTCAAAGTAAAACTGTCTGAGGGGCCGATGCTTTGATGCCAGGTCCCTGTATATTAAATTGTATTGAATCTTCTTCTCCATGATTTCAGTTGCAGGGTCCTGAGGCCCACAATGTTCATGTGTTGCTCAGTGTAGCTAAAAGCACTCCAAGGGGTTGTCTATGCACAGCAGCTGACACCCTGCTGAGTAGGCCCTTGTTACTCATCTAAATTTGAATGACTGACCTGTTATGCAGCTGGTGTTCGAAGAAGTTTTTGTGACCTCAATACTTCCAAAAGTGCATTAGAGCCAGTATTGTGCTTTTGTTTTGAAGTGTAATTACTTCTGTAATGCTGGGAACATGATCAGAAGTGGGACATCTGGCTGATTTTCTTTCCTCTGTCTAAGTCACGTTAAGGCCAACATTTACCATGTGCTCAGCAACAAGTCGTCTTTATATGGTGTCTTCAACATACTAAAACGTTCCAAGATGCTTCACGAAAACATTAGAGAGCAAAACCTCACATCGATCCACCTAAGGAGTATTAAGATTGATGACCAAATGCTTGGTGGGAGAGCAAAGTTTCAAGGAGCATCTTAAACGAGGTAAAGAGAGGTTGAGAGGCAGAGGGGCGTAGAGGGGGAATTCCAGAGCTTAGGGCGTTGACAGCTCATGGAGTCATAGAGGTTTACAGCATAGAAACAGGCCCTTCGGCCCAACTTGTCCATGCTGCCCTTTTTTTTTAAACCCCTAAGCTAGCCCCAATTGCCCGCATTTGGCCCATATCCCTCTATAGCCATCCTACCCATGTAATTGTCTAAATGCTTTTTAAACACAAAATTGTACCCGCTTTAAAAGACAAAATTGTACCCGCTGAAGGCATTAAGGGCATACTGCTTAAAAGGAGCATGAATGAAGCTTTCTGTCCATGGCTGCCAAGATAACTGAGTCTATTAGCCGGGCATGAATCAAATTCCAACACAAAAGGTAATGGTTGGAGTTTATGATAAGAAAGAGCGGTTAAAGAAGGACTAATTCAAATTTAAACCATTTTAAATCAAGAAGCTTTTCTCTCTTACAGTGACTGCTTTGCCTTGTTAAATAGATAGGAAGGAACAGAGAGTATCGGAGAACTGTGCATGTTCATGTTAAGCTACAGGAGCTTGCCCTTGCACATTCTCCAGCTGATCAGAAAGATGAAAAAAATTACTGGGCTCTGGGGAAAAGACAGGGACGTGGGAATAGCTGTTATCAAGAGCTGGCATGGAAACACCAGGCTAATAGCCTCCTACTGTGCAGTATTCCTTCGATTCTATGGAGGAGTACTTTTTAAAATTGATTTACAGGATGTGGGCATCGCTGGCTATGCCAGCATTCATTGTCCATTCCTAATTGCCCTTCAGAAGGTGGCGGTGAGCGTCTCTTGAATCACTGCAGTCTTTGAGGTGTAGGAATACCCACAGTGCTGTTAGGGAGGGAGTTCCAGGATTTTGGCCCAGCGACACTGAAGGAATGGCAATATATTTCCAAATCAGGATGGCGAGTGACTTGGAGGGGAACCTCCAGGTGGTGGTGTTCCCATTTGTCTGCAGCCCTTGTCCTTCTGGATGGTAACGATCATGTGTTTGGAAGGTGTTGCCTAAGGAATCTTGGTGAGTTCCTGCAGTGCATCTTGTAGATGATACACACTGCTGCTACTGTTGGGTGGTGGTGGAGGGAGTGAATGCTTATGGAACGGTTAGCAATCAAGTGGGCTGCTTTGTCCTGGATGGTGTTGAGCTTCTTGAGTGTTGTTGAAACTCCCATTTAGCCAGGCAAATGGAGAGTGTCCAGTAACACTCCTTGTGACATCTACTAGGCACAAGTAGATGTCCACCATCTACTTGCGCCTAGTAGATGGTGGACAGGCTTTGGGGAGTCAGGAGGTGAGTTATTTGCTGCAGGATTCTAAGCTTCTGACCTTCTCTTGGAGCCATAGTATTTATATATCGGGTCCAGTTCAGTTTCCTGTCAATGGTAACCCCCAGGATGTTGATAGTGGGGGATTCAGTTATGGTAATGCCATTGAATGTCAAAGGGTGATGATTAGATTCTGTCTTGTTGGAAATGGTCATTGCCTGACACTTGAGGAGCATGAACGTTCTTTGCTGCTTGTCAGCCTAAGCTGGATAATGTCCAGGTCTTGCTGCATTTTGAATTTCCTATCTAATTCCAGCTGTCTGCCATTTTTGTCAGGTTGGGATTTGTGGCGGGTCACAGCTCAATGGTGATTAGGAATGGTGTCAAGTTCGCTGTTTAAATACCTGCTCTAAAATTTAGTTTCTCTGCCTTTAGTATTTTCATGCAGACAGATGGGTTCTTGATGACTATGGGAATCAGGCCAGCAAAATCAGTTTGGTGAAGCCTGTGAAGCGTTGGGAACCTTTTGATGGATAAGTTTAAAAGATCTTGGCAATGCGGTGGCACAGTGGTTAGCACTGCTGCCTCACAGCACCAGTGACCCGGGTTCGATTCTGGCCTCAGATCACTGTCAGTGTGGAGGTTGCACATTCTCCCCGTGTCTGTGTGGGGTTCCTCTGGGTGCTCTGGTTTCCTCCCACAGTCCAAAGTTGTGTGGGTTAAGTTGATTGGCCATACTAAATTACCCCTTAGTGTCAGGGGGCTGGCAGGGTAAATATGTGAGGTTATGGGGATAGGGTCTGGGTGGGATCGTTGTCAGTGCAAGCTCAATGGATTGAATGGCCTTGTTCTGCACTGTATGGATTCTATGATTCTATGAATGCTCCCTCATTGTTCCATATCCCTTCCATATCTGTTAGGTCCCCTCATATCTCCCATGGCCCTTCCATACCCCAGTGCTATTTCACATGGCCCCTCATGCCCTTCATATCCCCTCAATACCTGATGCCCATCTATTGCATGCCCCTTCTTATTCCTTCAATGCCCCCATGCCCCTTCCAACCCCCCATGTTTCCTCTATACCCATGCTTCCAGTATTCACTATGAACAGGACCAACGGGCGATATGAAATCTGTGAAATGCTACTGAAACTGGAAATAAGCAAATTAACTTTGGAAACATCGTTTGGAAAAAAACCTTTCCTCTTGCAAAAACATAACAGTGTCAACCAATCACAAGAGTAATAATGGATCAGAATGTCAACTCTGTTTCTGACTCCACAGCTGTGTTTTTCCAGCACTTTCTGGTTTTATTACAGCCATATATAATATCGATTAAAAAAGGTTTTAGTCCATTAGAATATCCTAATCAAATAAATAAACAAAAAGAAAGAATAACTTATTACAACCTCATAAAGTGCCAATCAAACAAAGCTGGCATTTCACTTTGGAACTATGTAATCAAACCTGGGCCAGGCTGAGTCCATGCATTTGTAATGTGATTAACTGGAAAAAGTAGATGTCTGGCCATCTGTTCAGCTTGCTTCTGCTGATACAGTAGCCAAATAGGAGGTATGAAGGGGCGTAGAGGAGGAAAGTGAGGTATGAAAGGGGGATGAATGGAACATGGGGTCATGGAGCGGGCTTGGGACTATGGGCATATAGAGGGGACATGGGAGATATTGTAGGGCATGAAGAGAGCTTGGGATTTTGAGAGGGCATGGAGAGACGTAGGAGATATGAGGCAACATGGAGGAGATGTGGACGTGGGGGCATGGAGGGGAAAGGGGGTGAGATGCAAGGACTGCAAAACAACCATGAATTGAACTGGGCCAAAATCCCAGTAAGTAGAGGCAGGCCTTCTAACTTGCCAGCCTCATCATCGGCCCACCTCCATTTCTGCATTGGGGTTAGCCAGGAAACAGCAGCCCTGATTCCAGTCTGCACCTGCCACCCGGAGACCAAAATACTGGGTGAGCAGGCTGGCATTTAGAAGTTGGGACCACAACATCTGGCCCTAGATATCAGGCAGCCAATTTCGAGACTGTGGAGGAGTCGCGGTGGCGAGATCTCGCCAGCACAACACAATGCTGGAACCTTCTTTGGTTTAGCGTGACAAGTTTCACATCGGATGATCCCCCAGTGCACAATCAAAGGCTCCAATAAGATAAATAATTGATTTAACTCCACATCTTTATGGCTTTAAGAAATGTACTGTGGAATTAACTGATGGCTGACTGCCTTTTTCCAAGCATGTTAAAAGTGCAGTGACTTCATTAAAAGTAGAAATATGCTTATTATGCTTCAAATATCCCCATTTTGCTCCATGCAAAACTCTCCATTGGTCTGGCTGAATGAAAAAAAGATAAGAGCGTTTATCTTTAATTAAGGTTTCAGCAAATACAAAATCTTTTATTTTAATGGCGAATTACAAGACAGCTTCTTTCCTCACAAGCTTTGAGGTATCACGTCAATCTCCTCATCAGGCGAGAAGGAAATAACCTCTGTCTTTACTTAGTGATTTGGTCTTGTTAAGTGAGAAGATAATGTGTTCCCTAAAATGGAATAATGGATAGCTGTCAGTCAGATATAAGACTGAGGATCAGTTCCAGCTCTCATCTGCTTGCTTTCATTTTCTTTGATCCATTAGTGAAAGTATACTTTCATACTACAGGAACTATGATTTTGTTGCTCGAACTATGATGTTGTTGCTATTCCAGAAACTTGGTTAAGGGAAGGACAGGATTGGCAGCTTAACATTCCAGGATACAGATGTTTCAGGTGGAATAGAGGGGCTGTAAAACGGGTGGAGGAGTTGCACTACTGGTTAAGGAGAAGATGATGTGGAGATGCCGGCGTTGGACTGGGGTAAACACAGTAAGAAGTCTCACAACACCAGGTTAAAGTCCAACAGGTTTATTTGATAGCAAAAGCCACTAGCTTTCGGAGCGCTGCTCCTTCATCAGGTAAGTGGGAGTTCTGTTCACAAACAGGGCATAAAAAGACATAAACTCAATTTACAAAATAATGGTTGAAATGCGAGTCTTTACAGGTAATCTACACCAGCATCCCCCACAATGATGGCATTGCTGCAACTGCCTCAGTACTCAATGCCGACAGCTGCCAATCTCCAGATGCAATTTTACAACTCATCCGCTTCATCCTGGACCACAATGTCTTCACCTTCAACAACCAGTTCTTCATCCAGACACACGGAACAGCCATGGGGACCAAATTCGCACCTCAATATGCCAACATTTTCATGCACAGGTTCGAACAAGACCTCTTCACCGCACAGGACCTTCAACCGATGCTATACACTAGCTACATCGATGACATTTTCTTCCTTTGGACTCATGGTGAACAATCACTGAAACAACTATATGATGACATCAACAAGTTCCATCCCACCATCAGACTCACCATGGACTACTCTCTGGAATCGGTTGCATTCTTGGACACACGCATCTCCATCAAGGACGGTCACCTCAGCACTTCACTGTACCGCAAGCCCACGGATAACCCCACGATGCTCCACTTCTCCAGCTTCCACCCTAAACACGTTAAGGAAGTCATCCCCTATGGACAAGCCCTCCATATACACAGGATCTGCTCGGATGAGGAGGATTGCAACAGACACCTCCAGACGCTGAAAGATGCCCTCATAAGAACAGGATATGGCGCTCGACTCATCGATCGACAGTTCCGACGCGCCACAGCAAAAAACCACACCAATCTCCTCAGAAGACAAACACGGGACATGGTGGACAGAGTACCCTTCGTCGTCCAGTACTTCCCCGGAGCAGAGAAGCTACGACATCTTCTCCGGAGCCTTCAACATGTCATTGATGAAGATGAACATCTCACCAAGGCCATCCCCACACCCCTACTTCATGCCTTCAAACAACCGCACCACCTCAAACAGACCATTGTCCGCAGCAAACTACCCAGCCTTCAGGGGAACAGTGACCACGGCACCACACAACCCTGCCACAGCAACCTCTGCAAGACATGCCGGATCATCGACATGGATGCCATCATCTCACATGAGAACACCATCCACCAGGTACATGGTACATACACTTGCAACTCGGCCAACGTTGTCTACATGATACGCTGCAGGAAAGGATGTCCCGAGGCATGGTACATTGGGGAAACCATGCAGACGCTACGACAACGGATGAATAAACACCACTCGACAATCATCAGGCAAGAGTGTCCTCTTCCTGTTGGGGAACACTTCAAAGGCACAGGCATCCGGCCTCTGATATTCGGGTAAGCGTTCTCCAAGGCGGCCTTCATGACACACAACAATGCAGAATCGCTGAGCAGAGACTGATAGCCAAGTTCCGCACACATGATGACGGCCTCAACCGGGATTTTTGGGTTCATGTCACACTGTCTGTAACCCCCACGACTTGCCTGGGCTTGCAAAATCTCATTAACCGTCCTGGCTGGAGACAATACACATCTCTTTAACCTATGCTTAACCCTCTCTCCACTCACATTGTCTGTACCTTTAAGACTTGATTACCTGTAAAAACTTGCATTCCAACCATTATTTTGTAAATTGAGTTTGTGTCTTTATATGCCCTGTTTGTGAACAGAACTCCCACTTACCTGATGAAGGAGCAGCGATCCGAAAGCTAGTGGCTGTTGCTACCAAATAAATCTGTTGGACTTTAACCTGGTGTTGTGAGACTTCTTACTAAGGAGAATATCACAGCTGTACTGCGGGAAGACACCTTGGAGGGCTCATACAACGAGGCAATATGGATAGAGCTCAGGAATAGGAAGGGTGTAGTCACAATGTTGAGGGTTTTCTACAGGTCGACCAATTGCCAACGGAAGAAAGGGGAACAAATATGTAGGCAGATTTTGGCAAGGTACAAAAGGGTTGTTGTGGTGGGGGATTTTAACTTCCCCTATATTGACTGGGACTCACTTAGTGCTAGGGACGAGGATGGGGCAGAGTTTGTAAGAAATATCCAGGAGGGCTTCTTGAAACAATATGTAGATTGTCCAACCAGGGAAGGAGCCATACTGGACCTGGTATTGGGGAATGAGCCCGGCCAGGTGGTCGATGTTTCAGTAGGGGAGCAGTTCGTGAACAGCGACCACAATTCAGTAAGCTTTAAGGTGGTGATGGATAAAGATAAGTGTAGTCCTCAAGTTAAGGTGCTAAATTGGGGCAAGGCTAATTACAACAATATTAGGCAGGAACTGAAGAATGTACATTGGGGGCAGATGTTTGAGGGCAAATCAACATCTGGCATGTGGGAGGCTTTCAAGTGTAAGTTGATAGGGATTCAGGACCGGCACATTCCTGTAAGGATGAAGAATATGTATGGCAAGTTTTGGGAAGCTTAGATAATGAGAGATATTGTGCGTCTAGTTAAAGAGAAAAAGGAAGCATTTGTTAAGGCTCGGAGGCTGAGAACAAATGAAGCAAGTGTGGAATAACAAGAAAAGTAGGAAGAAACTTAAGCAAGGAGTAAGGAGGGCTAAAAGTGATCACGAAAAATCATTGGCCAGCAGAATTAAGGAAAATCCAAGGCTTTTTATACATATATAAAGAGCAAAAGGGTAGCCAGGGAGAGGGTTGGCCCACTCAAGGACAGGGGAGGAAATCTATGTGTGGAGTATTTTGTGTCAGTATTCGCCAAAGAGGACTTGGTGGATGATGAATTTGGGAAAGGGTATGTAGATAGTTTGAGTCATGTTGAGATCAAAAAGGAGGAGATATTGAGGTTCTTGAGAAACATTAAGGTAGACAAGTCCCCAGGGCCTGATGGGATATACTCCAGAATACTGAGAGAGGCAAGGAAGGAAATTGCTGGGGCCTTGAGAAATATCTTTGCATCCTCACTGGCTACAGGGGAGGTCACAGTAAGAAGTTTAACAACACCAGGTTAAAGTCCAACAGGTTTATTTGGTAGCAAAAGCCACACAAGCTTTCGGAGCTTTTTTAAGGCTCCGAAAGCTTGTGTGGCTTTTGCTAACAAATAAACCTGTTGGACTTTAACCTGGTGTTGTTAAACTTCTTACTGTGTTTACCCCAGTCCAACGCCAGCATCTCCACATCATGACTACAGGGGAGGTCCCAGAGGATTGGAGAATAACCAATGTTGTTCCTTTGATTAAGAAGGGTAGCAAAAATAATCCAGGTAATTACAGGCCGGTGAGCCTTATGTCAGTGGTAGGGAAATTATTGGAGAGGAATCTTTGAGACAGGGTTTACTCCCACCAACATGGTTTTGTGAAGGGGAGGTCGTCTCTCACTAATTTGATCAAGTTTTTCAAGGAATTGACGAAGATGATTGATGAGGGTAGGGCAGTGGATGTTGTCTACATGGACTTCAGTAAGGCCTTTGACAAGGTCCCTCATGGCAGACTGGTGCAGAAAGTGAAGTCGAATTGGATCAGAGGTTTGGTAGCAGAAGCCACACAAGCTTTCGGAGCTTTTTTAAGGCTCCGAAAGCTTGTGTGGCTTTTGCTAACAAATAAACCTGTTGGACTTTAACCTGGTGTTGTTAAACTTCTTACTGTGTTTACCCCAGTCCAACGCCAGCATCTCCACATCATGACTACAGGGGAGGTCCCAGAGGATTGGAGAATAACCAATGTTGTTCCTTTGATTAAGAAGGGTAGCAAAAATAATCCAGGTAATTACAGGCCGGTGAGCCTTATGTCAGTGGTAGGGAAATTATTGGAGAGGAATCTTTGAGACAGGGTTTACTCCCACCAACATGGTTTTGTGAAGGGGAGGTCGTCTCTCACTAATTTGATCAAGTTTTTCAAGGAATTGACGAAGATGATTGATGAGGGTAGGGCTGTGGATGTTGTCTACATGGACTTCAGTAAGGCCTTTGACAAGGTCCCTCATGGCAGACTGGTGCAGAAAGTGAAGTCGAATTGGATCAGAGGTGAGCTGACAAGGTGGGTACATATGGCTCAGATATAGAAGACAGAGGGTAGCAGTGGAAGGGTGCGTTTCTGAATGGAGGGCTGTGACAAGTGGTGTTCCTCAGGAATCAGTGCTGGGACCTTTGCTGTTTGTAATATATACAAATGATTTGGAGGAAAATGCAACTAGTTTGATTAGTAAGTTTGCGGACGACACAAAGGCTGGTGGATTTGCGGATAGCAATGAGGACCATCAGAGGATACAGCAGAATATAGATTGGTTGGAGACTTGAGCGGAGAGATGGCAGATGGAGGTTAATCCGGACAAATGTGAGATAATGCATTTTGAAAGGTCTAATACAGAGAGGAAATATTCAGTAAATGGTAGAACCCTTAAGAGCATTGATAGGCAGACGGATCTGGGTGTAGAGGTAGAATGGAGGAAGAGTTCTTAGAATGCTGTCGGGATAGTTTCCTTGAACAGCATGTTACGGAACCGACGAGGGAACGAGCTATTTTGGATCTGGTATTGTGTAACGAGGTAGGTAGAATTAAGGATCTTATTGTGAAGGACCCTCTTGGGTCTAGTGACCACAATATGGTCGAATTTCTGATTCAGATGGAAGAGGAGAAAGTTTGGTCCCAAACCAGTGTCCTCTGTTTGAACAGAGGGAAATATGATAGGATGAGGGATGAATTGGCTAAGGTAGACTGGGAGAGCAGGCTGGCAGGTAGGATAGCTGAGGAACAGTGGAGGATTTTTAAGGAGATCCTTTTCAGTTCTCAGCAAAAATATATTCCAGCAAAAAACAAGGATTGTAAGAAAAGGGAGAACCAGCCGTGGATAACGAAGGAAATAAAGGAGAGTATTAAAATAAAAACAGCTGCGTACAGAGTGGCCAAAAATAGTGGAGAAACAAGTGATTGGGAAAAATTTAAGAAACAACAAAGAGAGACTAAGAAAGCGATAAAGAAAGGAAGGATAGACTATGAAGCTAGGCTAGCAATTAATATAAAAAATGATAGTAAAAGTTTTTATAAATATATAAAAAGGAATAGAGTGGCTAGAGTGAATGTTGGACCCTTGGAGGACGAGAGGGGGGAGTTAATAGTGGGAAATGAGGATATGGCTGAGTCTTTAAATAAGTTTTTTGTGTCGGTCTTGACGGTGGAGGACACAAATAGTTTGCCAAATATTAACGATAGAGGGTTGGCAGCAGGAGAAATACTTAATACAATTAATGTTACCAGAGAGGCAGTGCTGGGTAGACTAATGGGACTGAAGGTGGATAAGTCCCCGAGTCCGGATGGAATGCATCCCAGGGTATTGAAAGAAATGTCAGAGGTAATAGTGGATGCGTTAGTGATTATTTATCAAAACTCGTTGCATTCTGGGGTAGTGCCGGTTGATTGGAAAACGGCTAATGTTACGCCGCTGTTTAAAAAAGGAAGGAGACAAAAGGCGGGTAACTATAGGCCGGTCAGCTTAACGTCTGTAGTAGGGAAAATGCTGGAATCCATTATTAAAGAGGAGATAGCAGGGCATCTAGATAGAAATGGTTCGATCAATCAGACGCAGCATGGATTCATGAGGGGAAAGTCGTGCTTGACGAACATGTTGGATTTTTATGAAGATGTGACTAGGGCGGTTGATGGAGGAGAACCGGTGGATGCGGTGTTTTTGGATTTCCAAAAGGCGTTTGATAAGGTGCCCCATAAAAGGCTACTGAAGAAGATTAGGGCACACGGAGTTGGGGGTAGTGTGTTAAAGTGGATTGGGGACTGGCTATCCGACAGGAAGCAAAGAGTCGGAATAAATGGGTGTTTTTCCGGTTGGAGGAAGGTAACTAGTGGCGTGCCGCAGGGATCGGTACTCGGGCCGCAACTATTTACCATTTATATAGATGATCTGGAGGAGGGGACGGAGTGTAGGGTAACGAAGTTTGCAGACGACACAAAGATAAGTGGAAAAGTGAATCGTGTGGAGGACGGAGAAGATCTGCAGAGAGATTTGGACAGGCTGAGTGAGTGGGCGAGGATATGGCAAATGGAGTATAACGTTGAGAAATGCGAGGTTATACACTTTGGAGGAAATAATAACAAATGGGATTACTATCTCAATGGAAACAAATTAAAACATGCTACCGTGCAAAGGGACCTGGGGGTCCTTGTGCATGAGACGCAAAAGCCCAGTCTGCAGGTACAACAGGTGATCAAGAAGGCAAATGGGATGTTGGCCTATATTGCGAGGGGGATAGAATATAAAAGCAGGGATGTCTTGATGCACCTGTACAGGGCATTGGTGAGGCCGCAGCTGGAATACTGTGTGCAGTATTGGTCCCCTTATATGAGGAAGGATATATTGGCATTGGAGGGAGTGCAGAGAAGGTTCACCAGGTTGATACCGGAGATGAGGGGTTTGGATTATGAGGAGAGGCTGAGGAGATTGGGTTTGTACTCGTTGGAGTTTAGAAGGATGAGGGGGGATCTTATGGAGACTTACAAGATAATGCGGGGGCTGGATAGGGTGGAGGCGGAGAGATTCTTTCCGCTTAGTAAGGAAGTTAAAACTAGAGGACACAGCCTCAAAATAAAGGGGGGTCGGTTTAAGACAGAGTTGAGGAGGAACTTTTTCTCCCAGAGGGTGGTGAATCTCTGGAATTCTCTGCCCACTGAGGTGGTGGAGGCTACCTCGCTGAATATGTTTAAAGCGCGGATGGATGGATTCCTGATCGGTAAGGGAATTAAGGGTTATGGGGATCAGGCGGGTAAGTGGTACTGATCCACGTCAGATCAGCCATGATCTTATTGAATGGCGGGGCAGGCTCGAGGGGCTAGATGGCCTACTCCTGCTCCTATTTCTTATGTTCTTATGTTCTTAGACAGGTCACTGAAAATGGCAATGCAGATGGAGAAGGTTGTCAAGAAGGCATACGACATGCTTGCCTTCATCGGCCGGAGTATTGAGTTTAAAAGTTGGCAAGTCATGTTGCAGCTTTATAAAACCTTAGTGAAGCCGCACTTGGAATATAGTGTTCAATTCTGGTTGCCACACTAGCAGAAAGATGTGGAGCCTTTGGAGAGAGTACAGAAAAGATTTATCAGGAAATCTTAGTATGGAGGACATTAGCTAAGAGGAGATGTTGGAGAAACTTGGTTTGTTGTCACTGGAACAATGGAGGATGAGGGGGCGACCTGATAGAAGTTTACAAGATTAGGAAAGGTATGGACTGAGTGGATAGTCAGACGCTTTTTCCAAGGGCGGAAGAGTCAATTACTGGGGGCATAGGTTTAAGGTGTGAGGGGCAAGGTTTAAAGGAGATGTATGAGGCAAGGTTTTTACACAGAGGGTGATGAGTGCCTGGAACTAGCTGCTGGGAGAGGTATCATAGAATCATAGAATAGGTAGTGGAAGCAGGTACGATCGTGACTTTTAAAGGGCGTCTGGACAAATACATGAATAGGCTGGGAATGGACGGATATGGTCCCCGGAAAGGTAGGGGGTTTTAGTTCAGTCAGACAGCATGGTCGGTGCAGGCTTGGAGGGCCGAAGGGCCTGTTCCTGTGCTGTAATTTTCTTTGTTCTTTGTTCTTTGTTCTATAAAGAGTCACGACTACCGCTCAGATTCTGTTGGTTTTCTCAAATTGCTGTATGGACAGTACGGTGGCACAGTGGTTAGCACTGCTGCCTCACAGTGTCAGGGATCCAGATTCAATTCCAGCCTTGGGTGACTATCTGTGTGGAGTTTGCACATTCTCCCCGTGCCTGCATGGATTTCCTTCGGGTGCTCCGGTTTCCTCCCACACTCCTAAGATGCGCCGGTTAGATTGATTGGCCATGCTAAATTGCCCCTCAGTGTCTCAAGATGTGTAGGTTAGGGAGATTAGTGGGGTAAATACGTGGAATTAGGAGGGATAGAGCCTGGGTAAAATGCTCTGTTTTGGGATCAGTGCAGACTTGATGGGCTGAATGGCCTCTTATGTCCTGTAGGGATTCTATGATTTGTGCATAAGTTGAAGTAATAAATGTCTGCCCAGGGAGCATCAAATTCACCCAACTGGGGGTTAATCTTGCTGATCTCCTCCCTGTGCAGCTCACTTGTCCTAGTGCTGGCCATGTGGAAACAGCCAGACTGACCTGCTTTCACTGCCCCTCTCTGTACCTCCCTCCAAACTGTTCATTCATTTGCGAGCAAAGCCCTAACCACCCGTGAACTCATTGTGGATGATTGCACCAACAGTATTGTTTTGGTGGAAACCTGGCGCGATGACTCTAAATTAAGACACCCTTAATCTGGAGTGGGCGGGTTGCCTTCTGAGGAAAGATTGTATGGGCTAGGCTTGTATCCGCTGGAGTCCAGAAGAGTAAGAGGTGATTTGATTGAAACATAAAATCCTGAGAGGTCTTGACAGGGTGGGTTTGGACAGGATGTTTCCCTTTGTGGGAGAAAATAGAAGTGTTTAAAAATAAGGAGCTGCCAGTTTAAAATGAAGGTTCGGTGGATTTTCTTTTTCTCAGAGTGTTGAGTGTCTTTGGAAATTACTTCCGGAAAGACCAGAGGATTGAGTTTGGAATGGTGATGGGCAGAAAATCCAGCGGGAATCCCAAAACAGATTTCATGTCGGCAGGATTTACTCATTGGATTGTCATCTTCCCCTTGCGCCGACCCCTCCCACCAATATTGGTAACGGGGTTCCTGCCATATGATGGCTGAAACCCCATTTAAATCCATTTTAATATCGCCCGCGGCCTTCCCCATTCTATTATTCTCCATTTTAGCAGTGTGGTGCATTGGGACAGAGAGAGGTATTGGGCTGGTTAGGTGAATGCAGGGATTGGAGGGGGTGTGGTTGGGGAAGGTGGTGTGTGGTGTGCATCTTGGAAATGTGGGTCTGATGGTGATCTGGTGGTTCTGTTTGTGGATGGAAGCAGTGTGGTTGGGCGGGGGGTGTGGGGGGGGGGGGGGGGGGGGGGGGGGGGGGGGGGGGGGGTGGGGGGGTGGGGTGGGGGGAGAGTGCTGGGAAACTGGGGCATTTTCCAAAGGAAATTATGGTGACAGATATTGGTCTGGGAATCCAATGTTAATTTGAAGGATTCCAACTTTGGTTGCAGGGGGAGTGAGATGGTGGTTAGTGTGTGGGAGCAGGCAGATCATGCAGTTGACGTGTTTACTGGGTAGCTTGTTGGGCTTGGTGGAAGCACACCAACACTTTCTGGCCCACATGCAGTGCAGTAAAGTTATAGGGCGAGATTCTCCGGCCTTCCAGCTGTGTGTTTCCCGCCAGTGGTGGGAGGTGGCGCATTGTTTGCTAGCGGCGGGATTCTCTGCTCCCACCGTTATCAATGGAAATTCCCATTGATGACACCCCATGCCAGTGGGAAACCTGCGGGCGGGCGTGTGCTTCCGGTGGGACTGGAGAATCCTGCCGGCGTGAACAGCTGAAGAATTCCAGCCATGTATTCAGCCCCTTTCATCTTCTCTTAAAATGCTTCATGATTTTGAATACCCCTATTAAATCTCTCCTTTACCTTCTCTGCTCTAAGGAGAACAATCCCAGTTTCTCTAGTCTTGCCATATAACTGAAGTGGCTCATTCCTGGTAGTATTCAAATAAATCACTTCTATACCCACTCCAAACCTTGACACTCTCCAAACTGTGGTGCTTAAATTGGACACAATGGCTGGCATTTTGCGACCTCACTCGAGCAAGGCTCATAAAATCCCACCCGAGGCCAATGGAGAATTCCGTTCTGCGAGCCTCGCCTGCCTCGATACCAGGGAGGGCGAGATGGTAAACTTCCAGCCAATATTTCAATTGACTAGCTTTCACACAACTTACTTGCTTTAGTATCTATTTGCCCTGAAATTAAAGGGAGAGAACTGGCTGGGGGTGGGGTCAGCTTTGCAGCCGGGAAATTGGCAGACCGAGTTTCCCCTGAGGTCTTGCTGAATTTAGAGAGGGAGACGAGGAGATCAAGATTCAAGGTATGAGTGGGTGGTACATTGATGGGAGGGCTGGAGGAACCAAAGATTGGGGTGACATCAATTGGGAGTCCAGTGAGATCAGAGGAGTGGGTGCTGACTATGGGGGAGGCAGAGAGATTAAGGAGGCGAAGAGAGGATCCCTGCGGCTGAAGAGATTGGAGGACAAGGAAAAGAGCCAATTGGTGTCACTGGGATGGGGGTGCCACTAGGATTCACCCAGAGGGCATTAGATTGCTGGCGTGGGTAACGTGCTTGCTTGAGGGGCGATGAGGAAGCAGTCCTGGTCCATAAGCACCTTTGGAACAGCACTTACATATCTCATGCTGCAACATTCAGCTCTTTATAGCTACCAGGTTTCCCAAGGTTCAGGAAACCCAACCAACCAGCATTAAAGCTGGAACAAAGAGGAATTCCGAGTCACACAGTTTCATTAAAATACTTCAGTGGGCAACCTCTGATGAGTGGACTGATTGTCTGCTCCCAGTTCCGACTCCAGCATCAACCCAGTTTGGGTGGGTGGATTTGAGGTGAATTCTTTTACATTTTTACTTCCCACCTGATCTAAACACACCTGATTCTGGGTGTCAAAATCCCTCAAGTTGCCTCTATTGACAAAACCACTGCTTTATCAGCTTCCCTGCCACCTTCAGAGGCTTCTGTCCTTAAATCTCTGGTCTCCCTGTTCCTCCAACTTCTTCTAAATTGCGCCATTCAGTTTATTCTAGGTGCCTCGCCTTATTCTTCCTTCCAAAGTGCTTCACATCACACTGTGTTAAATTTCATCAGCTATGTTTCTGCCCATTTCACCAGTCTGTCTGATGCCCTCCTGATAGAATAGAGAGGAGGAAAACAAGGCAGTAATCCAAACAAACATTTGAGGGAGTTGATGCTTAGAATAGGTAATGTTAGAGATCTTGAAGAGTATACGGCTAATAGGAAGGATCTTAAGAATGAAATTAGGAGAGCCAGAAGGGGTCATGAGAAGGCCTTGGCAGGCAGGATTAAGGAAAACCCCAAGGCATTCTCCAAGTATGTGAAGAGCAAGAGGATAAGACGTGAAAGAATAGGACCTATCAAGTGTGACGGTGGGAAAGTTTGTATGGAACCGGAAGAAATAGCAGAGGTACTTAATGAATACTTTACTTCAGTATTCACTATGGAAAAGGATCGTGGTGGTTATAGTGCAGACTTGCAGCGGACTGAAAAGCTTGAGCATGTAGATATTAAGAAAGAGGATGTGTTGGAGCTTTTGAAAAGCATCAAGTTAGATAAGTCGCTGGGACCGGATGAGATGTACCCCAGGCTACTGTGGGAGGCGAGGGAGGAGATTACTGAGCCTCTGGCAATGATCTTTGCATCATCAATGGAGACGGGAGAGGTTCTGGAGGATTAGAGGATTGTGGATGTTGTTCCTTTATTCAAGAAAGGGAGTAGAGATAGCCCTGGAAATTATAGACCAGTGAGTCTAACCTCAGTGGTTGGTAAGTTGATGGAGAAGATCCTGAGAGGCAGGATTTATGAACATTTGAATAGTCAGCATGGCTTTGTCAAAGGCAGATCATGCCTTATGAGCCTGATTGAATGTTTTGAGGATGTGACTAAAATAAAGAGCAGTAGATGTAGTATATATGGACTTCAGCAAGGCATTTGATTAGGTGTCCATGCACGGCTTATTGAGAAAGTGAGGGGGCATGGGATCCAAGGGTATGTTGCTTTGTGGATCCAGAACTGGCTTGCCCACAGAAGGCAAAGAGTGGTTATAGATGGGTCATATTCTGCATGGAGGTCGGTCACCAGTGGAGTGCCCCAGGGATCTGTTCTGGGACCCTTACTCTTTGTGATTTTTATAAATGACCTGGATGAGGAAGTGGAGGGATGGTTTGGTAAGTTTGCTGATGATACAAAGGTTGGGGGTGTTGTGGATAGTGTGGAGGGACGTCAGAAGTTGCAGCGAGACATTGATAGGATGCAAGACTGGGCGGAGAAGTGGCAGATGGAGTTCAACCCAGATAAGTGTGAGGTGGTTCATTGTGGCAGGTCAAGTAGGATGGTGGAATATTATATTAATGGTAGGACTCTTGGCGGAGTGGAAGATCAGAAGGATCATAAGGCATGCTCCCCAACTTGGCGGAGTGGAAGATCAGAAAGATCTTGGGGTCTGAGTTCATAGGACGCTCAAAGCAGCTGTGCAGGTTGAGGCTGTGGTTAAGAAGGCGTATGGTGTACTGGTCTTCATCAATCGAGAAATTGAGTTTAGGAGTAGTGAGATAATGTTGCAGCTATATAAGACCCTGGTCAGACCACACTTGGAGTACTGTGCTCAGTTCTGGTCACCTCATTACAGGAAGGATGTGGAAGCCATAGAAAGGGTGCAGAGGAGATTTACAAGGATGTTGCCTGGGTTGGGGAGCATGCGTTACGAGGATAGGTTGAGTGAGCTCGGCCTTTTCTCCTTGGAGAGACGAAGGATGAGGGGTGATCTGATAGAGGTGTATAAGATGTTGAGAGGTATTGATCGAGTGGATAGTCAGAGGCTTTTTCCCAGGGCTGAAATGGTTGCCACAAGAGGACACAGGTTTAAGGTGCTGGGGAGTAGGGACAGAGGGGATGTCAGGGGTAAGTTTTTCACTCAGAGGGTGGTGGGTGCGTGGAATGGGCTGCCAGCAACGGTGGTGGAGGCGGATTCGATAGGGTCTTTTAAGAGACTTTTAGATAAGTACATGGAACTTAGTAAGATAGAAGGTTATAGGTAAGCCTAGTAATCGCTAAGGTAGGGACATGTTCGGCACAACTTTGTAGGCTGAAGGGCCTGTATTGTGTTGTAGTTTTTCTCTGTTTTTATGTTTCTAATAATGGGTACTTGAAGTGTCTTTTAGACTCAAATCTAACCGAAGAGTTTGATGCTTCAATGAGACTCAATTACAGTCTGGAATCTAGTGGACAAGTTCTGAAATTTTATTCTTCTATATTATAGATAATCTTAAAATTGTATTATCCAGTCATTGAGTTCCCATGAATTGCCCAAAATATTTTCAGAAAAGTTTTTAAATGCCGTTTTTCTCTGAGTAAATTGAATTTCTAAAAGCTAAATAAGGGTTTTAAATGCAAATGATCTGATTTCACAAAAATTGTACTACATTTGTTTTTTTTGTGCCTTTTAGTGCCTTCAGTAAAGTTTTACTTGAAGATATCAGCCTTTCTCAAAGCATGGGTATGGCTACAACTCTGTGAGCTGAGTTTGGATCAGTGGCCAATTTCCTGGAATGAGTTTGTATTGTGCAGTCAGGTCTTATGATGGGGTATTTTTCTTTGTCTCCTAGCAGTATGTGGGTTGCACAGTGTTTAGCACTGTTACCTCACAACCCAGGTTTGATTTCCGTCTTGGGTCACTGTCTGTGTGGACTTTATACATTCTCCCCGTGTCTGCATGGGTTTCCTCCGAATGCTCCCGTTTCCTCCCACAGTCCGAAGGTGTGCGGGTTAGATGCATTGGCCATGCTAATTTCTCCCTCAGTGGACCCGAACAGGCATCGGAGTTTGGCGGCTAGGGGATTTTCACAGTAACTTCATCACAGTGCCTACTTGTGACACTAATAAAATAAATAAACTTCAAACTTTTCTCTGCTCAACAACTTTCCGTCTAAGAAGTTACTCAATGATGAGCCCAAACTCTCAGGGTCATCAGTTCAGAAGATATAAAGGTTGCCTAAGGACCAATCTAAGTAAAGGTAGGATCTTAACTAACCCATGGAAACAAAATACCTGTAGAATCATAGAATGGTTAGAGTCATAGTTATAGAGATTTACAGCATGGAAACAGGCCCTTCGGCCCAACTTGTCCATGCCGCCCATTTTTTTTTAAACCCCTAAGCTAATCCCAATTGCCTGCATTTGGTCCATATCACTCTATACCCATCTTACCCATGTAACTGTCTAAATGCTTTTTAAAAGACAAAATTGTACCCGCCTCTACTACGACCTCTGGCAGCTTGTTCCAGACACTCACCACCCACTGTGTGAAAAGATTGCCCCTCTGGACACTTTTATATCTCTCCCCCCTATGCCCTCTAGTTTTAGACTCCCCTACCTTTGGGAAAATATCTTGACTATCCAGCTGATCTGTGCTCCTCATTATTTTATAGACCTCTATAAGATCACCCCTTAGCATCCTACGCTCCAGAGAAAAAAGTCCCAGTCTATCCAGCCTCTCCTTATAACTCAATCCATCAAGTCCCGGTAGCATCCTAGCAGTGGACCCAGCGCTGATCCTTGAGGCACACCGCTGGTCACAGGGCTCCAGTTTGAAAAACAACCCTCTACAACCACCCTCTGGCTTCTGTCAAGAAGCCAATTTTGTATTCAGCTGGATCCTGTGATATTTAACCTTATGCAACAACCTACCATGCGGTACCTTGTCAAAGGTCTTGCTAAAGTCCATGTAGACAACATCAACTGCACTGCCCTCATCAATCTTCTTGGTTACTCCTTCAAAAAACTCAATCAAATTTGTGAGACATAATTTTCCACTCACAAAGCCATGCTGACTGTCCCTAATCAGTCCTTGCATCTCTAAATGCCGGTAGATCATGTCTCTCAAAATACTTTCCAACAACTTACCCACTACAGATGTGAGGCTCACTGGCCTGTAGTTCCCAGGCTTTTCCCTGCATCCCTTTTTAAACAAAGGCACAACATTTGCCACTCTCCAATCTTCAGGCACCTCACCCGTGACTATCGATGGTTCAAGTATCTCGGCTAGGGGACCCGCAATTTCTTCCCTAGCCTCCCACAATGTCCTGGGATACACTTCATCAGGTCCCGGGGATTTATCTACCTTGATGTGCTTTAAGACTTCCAGCACCTCTTTCTCTGTAATATGCAGCACATGTGACGAGTATCTTGTTTATAAAAACATTAGAACAATTAAAATAGAAGTAGGCCATTCAGCCCTTCAAGCCTGCTCTGCCATTCAATGTGACCATGGCTGATCTGCTACTTTGACACCATTTTCCTGCACTACCCCTGCATCCCGTAATGTTTTTACCGTGTAGAAATCTATCAAGCCCAGTCTTGTACATTCTCAATGACTCCCCTCTGAGGCAGGGAATTCCAAAGATTCCAAAGAAGAAATTCTTCCTCATCTCAGTCCGAAATGGCCTGCCCCTTGTCCTGAGATGGTGTCCACTAGTTCTAGATTCCTTCAGGCAGGGGTGTACCCTGTTGAGCCCATGAGAATTTTGTATGTTTGAATGAGAGTACTTCTCGTTTTTCTAAACTCCAGCGAATAAAGGCCCAGTCTCTTTAATGTTTCCTCATAGGAAAATCTCTCTATCACAGGAATTAATTTAGTGGTACATTTCCTCTATGACGAGTATTTCTTTCTTTAGGTAAGGAAACCCAAACTATACACAATACCTCAGGTCTCACCGAGGCTCTATATAATTTTAGTGAGACATCTTTACTCCTGTACTCAAAAGCTCCTCTAAAAAAGGCCAATGTACCATTTCTCTTCTTAATTTCTTGTTGTAGCTGCACGTTAGCTTTCAGTGATTCATGGACAAGAACAGCCAAGTTTCTTTGAAGTTCAACATTTCCCAGCCTCTCATCATATTCTGTGGGCAGGACGTTTGGGCTCACTCATCCAAAACCGTAAAATCCTGCCCGAGGTCAGCAGACCTTTATATTGTCCGCCCCTTGCCCGCTCTGTTTCCGTGGCAGGTGGGTCGGTAAGATTCCTGCCTGTGTCTCTGTTTGCCCCACCAAAGTGGGACAACATTACATTCCTCCACATTGTATTCCATCTGCCAAATTTCTGTCCACTTGCTTAGCTATTCCAAATCCCCATGAAGTGTCTTTGCATGTTCCTCACAACTCACAGTTCCACCTAATAAAAGCAAGTTACTGCGGTTGCTGGAATCTGAAACTAAAAGAGAAAATGCTGGAAAATCTCAGCAGATCTGGCAGCATCTGTAAGGAGAGAAAAGGGCTGATGTTTTGAGTCCAGATGACCCTTTGTCAAAGCTGCATGTTTTGACTTTGACAAAGGGTCATCTGGACTCAAAACGTCAGCTCTTTTCTCTCCTTATAGATGCTGCCAGACCTGCTGAGATTTTCCAGCGTTTTCTCTTTTAGTTTCATATTTCCACCTGGTTTTGTGTCATCGACAAACTTCGAAATATTACATTTAATCCCCATGTCCAAATGATTGATATTGTGAATAGCTGGGGCCATCAACCTGAGTACCGCTGCAATGTTAGACACAGCTGAAATGTTCTTCACACTTCTTCTGGTCCTCAGCTGGCCTAGGCACAATGCTGACTTTAGGACAGTGACGTATGTTGGGAGAGTGATTGTTCAAGGATGGTGTCACTTTAAAAAGTCTTTGTAGTCTTTAATGTGTTAACCATAAGTCTTTATCACCAAGTAGAACTATTTATACATGTCCAGCAAAGGTAAAGGTCCAGGAGCTATCTCCATGTTTAGGTCGTTACATATCTCTGCTCATTGACCTGGTCTGGATCACGTGCATTCTAGCATCACTGTGTAGGCAATACTATACTCAGTCCCACATTCACCCTAAATGAGCCAGGCCCTTTCACTGCAAAATCCAAAGGATCCTCAGACTCACCTTGCTGGTAAAGACGGATTTACCCTTCACCCCTTCCGAACACCCAAAATGGGCAATCTTAAATTTCCAGATCATGATGTCTGAACTGTGATTGCTGTATCCTAAGATACAGGACTTTTATGTATAAACACAAAGTCATGTGGAAAAACCTCTTTCAGAAAATGATCTAATTTTTGCACCCATGCCTCATTGGATTATTTACTTAACTTCTGCCATTTACCCACCATTCTCCATCTATACAAGAAGATTCTGCAGACCATTGACTGATGCAGTGCTGCTGATTAAAATATTAATTATATTTAGTAACTCTTGTCTTTTTTGGAACTATTAATTCAATACTCAATGCTTATCTGAATGCATTTATTGTGCTGTTATCGAGCTTCAGCAGGATTTAGATAACAAAGCTTTTAGTCTTTCCAAGCTTCTCGAAAGACATTTCATTACTTCTCAATTGGAAATCTCAAGAGTCTTGGCTGCATTAATTACAATTAGCAATAGCAATTTTTCAATCACATAATTGGCAGAGATTGCAATATTCTAAATTAGGAGCAAGGGGAAGGAATAAGATGGAATTTCAGTTGAATCCCCAGAGAAAAAGCCTGAACTATTATTTTCAGTCATGTAATTTATCGTGGGGCTCCATTGATCCCCTAGCAAAGTAATGACAGAACATTTCCTGTAGAAATTCATGACCATTGGTTTTAGAGTATGTGGAGAGGGGGGTTACAGAGCCAAAGGTAAGCACATCCATTCTAAAGAAAAATTCAGAATTGAGTATGTTAAACTCCCATATATGAACTGGCAGGGAATAGGAGGATATGGACTGAGTAGAGAACAAAAGGTCTTTAGTTTAGAAAGGCATCACGAGTCAGCACAGGCTTGGTAGGCCGAAGGGCCTGTTCCTGCACTGTACTGTTCTTTGTTCTTTATTCCTCTAATGTTTTTTCCCCCCCATTACTTTTTTCTTATGGTGACATTGCATAAGGGGCAGTTGGTCCCCAACATATAAGCTGATTCAATTTATATTGAATCTGACTTCTTCTCTGTCTGCCTATTACATACCTTTCAGCTGGAATCATTGGGTTGTGAATGGGGATGATTCTCCTAGATTGTGATTGTGTAGCTTGACACGAGCTCCTCAGATTCAAAGTGAGCCTGTGGCATAGTGGCAATATCACTGGGCTAGTAATCCAGAGACCCAGCCTAATGCTCTGGGGATAAGGATTCAGATCTCACAATGGCAGCTCATGGAGATAACACTCAATGAATAAATATGGAATATAAAGCTAGTCTCAGTAATAGTGATCATGAAACCGTTATCGATTGTTATGAAAACCCATCTGGTTCACTAATGTCCTTTAGGGAAGGAAATCTGCTGCCCTTATCTGGTGGGAACTTCTTCTCTCAGAGGGTGGTGAATCTCTGGAATTCTCTGCCCACTGAAGTGGTGGAGGCTACCTCATTGAATATGTTTAAATCACGGATAGATGGATTCCTGATTGGCAAGGGAATTAGGGGTTATGGGGATCAGGCGGGTAAGTAGAACTGATCCACTTCAGATCAGCCATGATCTTATTGAATGGCGGGGCAGGCTCGAGGGGCTAGATGGCCTACACCTGCTCCTATTTCTTATGTTCTTACGTTCTTATATGTCACTCCAGACCCACAGCAATGTGGTTGACTCTTAGCTGCATTCTGAAATGGCCTCGCAAGCCACTCAGTTCAAAGGCAATTAGGAATGGGTAACACCCACAACCCATGAAAGGGTTAAGGAACCTGGGACCCTCTGATTTGCAAACTCAGTTTCTCACTGGGTGCAGTATTTACCTATTGAATCATTCAATGAGCTTTAAATATAAATTCTTCAGATAGAAACAGAAAAGTAGAATGAGAAAAGACAATTCATCCCACCCATGTTTCTCCATCCTGCAGCTCCGCATCCAGGGCTGGAATTTTCCGACCATTCCCATCCCGCTGCAGTGAATGGAAATTTGGCTGGTCTCCATGCAGTCGGAGCGTGGTATTAGTGGGCGGTAAGATCACGCCCTAGATGTACTATTCCCATCGCTTTTCTAGAACTTTGTAACAACAGGGAATTTAATCCCCTTTAATTATATATGCCATGGACCAATCTTGTTTATAACTAAATATAAAACTTAGGAACACAGGATCATAGCAATTAGGTGCAGAAGTCGGCAAATTCAGCCATTCGAACCTGCTCCGCCATTCAATCAGATTATGGCTGATCTCTTCCTTGTCTCAAATCCACCTCCCAACCTGTTCCCCATATTCCCTTATCCCTTTTTTTATTAGAAATATATCTATCTCCTTGAAACTATTCAATGACTCAGACTCCATCACGCTATGGGGCAGCAAGTTCCACAAATTCACTACCTTTTGCGAGAAGTAGTTCCTTCTCATCTTAGTTTTATATCTACTGCCTCTCAACCTATACCTGTGACCTCTCGTTCTAGATTTCCCCATAAGAGGAAACATTTGGTCTACATTTACTTTATCAATCCCTTTTAAAATTTTATTTACCTCGATCAGTTCCACTCTCATCCTTCTAAACACCAGTTTGTACAAGCCCAAACTGTTTAATCTCTCCTCATACGTCACCCCTTTCATCCTCAGAATCAATCTGGTGAACCTCCTCTGAACTGCCTCCAATGCCAACAACATCCTTCCTCAAATAAGGAGACCAAAACTGGACACAATACTCCAGATGTGGTCCCACCAACACTCTATACAATTGCAACAACACTTCTCTACTTTTATACTCCAGTCCCTTTGCAATAAGTGCCAACATCCCATTTGTCTTTTTTATTACGTGCTGCACTTGCATACCGACTTTCTGCGATTCATTATCGCGGACACCCAGATCCCTCTGCCTGGTCTGCATTATGAATCTGCTTTCCATTTAGGTAATAAATTGCCTTTATGTTTTTTCTGCCAAAATGGACAACCTCAAACTTATCCACATTAAACTCCATTTGCCAAATTTTGGGCCATTCTCCTAGCCTATCTATATCCGTCTGTAGAATCTTTATATCATCTTCACTGCCTGTTTTCCCACCTATTATAGTATCATCCGCAAATTTTGCTACGTTACACTCTGTCCCTGCTTGCAGATCATTTATATAGGTTCAAGGGCTGACCTCTGCGGCACCATGTTTCTCGGGTTGCTGGCAACATACTTTGCAGTTTTATTTCAATAAGAAACTATGCCATCTATCTCAAAATCCAAATAAATGCTGTTGTGGCAAATGATGTGGAACAAAGTTATGGAAGTGAAAATCCTTTGGCCATTGAAGCTTTTTAATGAACAATTTCCTCTCCTGCCGATCAGTGATTAGGCGGAAACGCTGTTATGACTGCCTAGGAATTTTTCCCCCTGTGGACCAGACCAAGTGTTTGTGTGGTGCTTGGCTGTGTGTGAAAGATCGCTTATTTGAATATTGTTTAAAACAGACCCAGCACAGGTAGCATGCTATAGTTTGTGGAAGTGAGGCGATTCCTGCACCACAATATCTTTTATAAGCTGCTCGTTGCTGTTCAATCTACACTTCAGATTTATGAAAAGAACTATTTAGCGAGAACAAATCCATGTGAGCCCTAGATGTTGTAGCAGGCCCTTCAGTGCAGCAGGGCACTATTTGGAAGAGAGGTCCACCCTATAATAACAATCGTAATCAATGTGCTGTGAACAAAGGACACAAGTACAAATTCATCTTAGGACCTGAATGTAGGAGAAGATGAGAAATAATTTTTATTCGGCTACATAAGGTTGGCAAGGTAGCATACAAACACATGAAAACAGCTTACTAGGTCATCTTGCAAAACAAGTTTATTTTCCTTCAACATAAACCTGATGCAGAGGATCAATGCAGACCTGGTGCTCCTTGCAAGTGAATTTTCTTCAACAGTGCTAAGTAAAATTGCCACAGTGGAAGAACTGACCATGTCAGCCATTAAGAGTGCGAAGTATCAAGCACCATACAATGAGAAGAGGCAGGAGTAGAAATAGGGGATTTGACCCTGTGAGCCTGTGCCCAACTCTTTGGAAGAACTAAGTAATTAGCCTCATAGCTTTCTCCAAATCTCTACAAACCTATTCCCTTCCTCAAATTGATCCAGTTCCCATTTGAAAACTACTTTTAAATCTGCTTCCACTGGTCTTTCAGGCAGTGTATTCCAGATCATCTCAACATTGCACAAAAAGGATCTGGTTCTTTAACTGATCACCTTAATTTGTGACCTCTGCTTATCAACTCTTCATGTGGAGATGCCGGCGTTGGACTGGGGTAAGCACAGTAAGAAGTCTCACAACACCTTCAACTCTTCTGCCATGGAAATTGTTTCTCCTTATTTACTCCATCAAAAAACGCTCATGATTTTACATGCCTCTGTTAATTCTTGTCTTAACCTTCTCTGCTCTAAGGATAACAACTCTAGCTTCTCTGGTCATTCCATTCCAATTATGACAATTTTAGGGAGACCACTGATTCAATATTGGTTTTCGTTTAAGTTTAAGTTTATTTATTAGTTTCACAAGTAGGCTTACATTAACATCGCAATAAAGTTACTGTGAAAATCCTCTAGTCGCCACACTCTGGCACCTGTTCAGGTACACTGAGGGAGAATTTAGCATGGCCAATGCACCTAACCTGATGAAGGAGCAGCACTCCCAAAGCTCGTGATTCCAAATAAACCTGTTGGACTTTAACCTGATGTTGTGAGACTTCTTACTCTCTCCAGTGGGAATTGGCCCTGCCCTCTGATTTTTCACGTGAATCAAGCTAGTGCACTCTGCAGCGCACAGAGTGTGGCAGATTCATTCTGAAACTCCTACTGAAAAAACAGCATGATTTACTCCAGTTTTCATGCAAATTTGCCCTCATTGTTTTGGTAGTTCTTTTCATTTTTGTAGATCTCACTATCTGTTTTGTCATATTTCGTTGTTCTTTTTATCTCTCCCAGTTTCAGAGTTCTGTGCATCTTTTGGCATTTTTAATGTGCCTTTTCTTTCAGTTTTTTGTTGTTTTTTAGCTTCTTTGCTGTCCGTGGCTGTTTTCTTTTTGTTGGCAAGTAGAGATCTTGTCCTTTAGATGTATGGACTGGTCCTGTATCACATGCAATTCTTTATTGAACATTGCCGACGGATCTTCTGTCACTTCACCCATTAACAGATTTTTCCAGTTTACCATGGACAGT
Source organism: Mustelus asterias (assembly GCF_964213995.1). Classification (NCBI taxonomy): domain Eukaryota; kingdom Metazoa; phylum Chordata; class Chondrichthyes; order Carcharhiniformes; family Triakidae; genus Mustelus; species Mustelus asterias. The sequence goes on along the minus strand of NC_135807.1, from coordinate 29,802,245 downwards.
CTGTCTCATCTCATTGTATTCAGTCTTATCCAAATCTAGTAGCCGGAACTTTCCAGTCCTTCATGCCGGTGTGACCCTTCTGGTCCTGCCAATGGGAATGGAGATCTCAATGGTTTGTCGGCCCCGCTTTGGGGAAATCTGTGGTGAGTCATGGAAATCTCCGAACCCACTGGCAGGACCGGAAGGTCACACCAGTGCTGGAAAATTTTGTCCTTAGTGGGTGGAATTTTCTAATTCTTTTTTCAAAGGGTTGTTTCGAGTGGGAAAGATGCTTTGCAGGATTTTCCTGCCATATTTTTAAAAACTTTGAAAAAAAAGAGTGAAGAGGCGGGTCCCAATACATCATGCTGGCAGGACAGGCTGATCAGCTGAGGTATCCTGCTTCTTAGGTGAATTGGCCATGCTAAATTCTCCCTCAGTGCACCTGAACAGGTGCCGGAGTGTGGCGACTAGGGGATTTTCACAGTAACTTCATTGCAATGTTAATGTAAGCCTACTTGTGACTAATAAATAAACTTAAGCAGGAAATCCGCCCGACATTGTAGTTAAATAATGGCAGTTATTTAAGGGGATATTTCATGACTCTTAACAAAGGTAGATTTGATTGAGAAAGAAAGACTACGGGAAGGATGAACCATCTATGGCTAACTAATGAAGTAAAGGATGGTATCAATTTAAAAGAAAAGGTGGACAATGCCTGCAAAGATTAGCGGTAGACCAGAATATTTTAGAAACAAGCAAAGGGCTCCAAGAAATAATAAAGAGGGAGAAAATAGAATATGAGCATGAACTAGCAAAAGATATAAAAACAGGGAGCTTCTATTACTATATAAAGAGGAAGAAAATAGCTAACACAAGCATCCGTTGGAGGATGAGATTGCGGAATTAATCATGGGAAACATGGGAATGCACAATAAGAAGTCTCACAACACCAGGTTAAAGTCCAACAGGTTTATTTGGTAGCACAAGCCACAAGCTTTCGGAGACTGCCCCTTCATCAGGTGAGTGGGAGTTCTGTTCACAAACAGGGCATATATAGGCACAAACTCAATTTACAAGATAATGGTTGGAATGCGAGTCTTTACAGGTAATCAAGTCTTAAAGATACAGACACTGTGAGTGGAGAGAGGGTTAAACACAGGTATTGTCTCCAGCCAGGACAGTTAGTGAGATTTTGCAAGCCCAGGCAAATCGTGGGGGTTACAGATAGTGTGATATGAACCCAAGATCCCGGTTGAGGCCGTCTTCATGTGCGCAGAACTTGGCTATCAGTTTTTGCTCAGCGATTCTGTGTTGCCGTGTGTTGTGAAGGCTGTGGTGAACCATAGATGGTTACCACTATGGGTACTTGTACATATGTTACTCTTGTTACTGTTGGGGTTAGGGCTGGGGTGTTCCACCTGTTAGCATTGTTCTGTGGTACACTCCATTTGGCTCCGCCTTCTTACAGGAGTATAAAGATCACTGCTACTTCCTAGTAGCCCTTAGTCTGGGATAGTATTGTTAAGCAGTATGCTCTATTCTTGTTGTGAATAAAAGCCTTTATTCCCGGGTACGTCCTAGCCTCCCGTGTGAATCAATCGCGCATCAATTTTATTCACAACAAAATACCGAAAATTTTGTTTGAAGAAAAATGGAGCAGATGATGAAACCCGATCGGCTAACCTTGGATCTGCGTGCCGCTGGGGCGTCGAATACTTTCGACCATTGGTTGAAGTGTTTCGAGGATTACATTGACGCCTCGACAGCAGTCCAGTCCGACGCTGACAGATTACGGGTCCTCCACACCAGGGTGAGCGACACTGTGTATGCAACAATCCGTGATTCCCAAAATTACAAAGAGGCCATCGAATTACTCAAGAAGCTGTACCATAAACGGCCGAACGAAATTCATGCTCGTCACCTATTAGCCACTCGATGGCGGCAGCCCGGCGAAACTACGGGACAGTACCTGCGCGAACTTCAACAGCTAGCCAGAGCCTGCAATAGCAAAGAGGTGTCGGCTACTCAATACACCAACGATCTTATCCGAGATGCGTTCGTGGCGGGAATCGGCTCATCCTATATTCGCCTGCGGCTGCTAGAGCAGGGTAACTTGGAACTGGCTAAGATGGTAGAATTGGCCGATGCAATGGAAACGGCCTCCAGAAGTCTCGAAACCTACCCCACCGACCACGTGGGAACATCGTGGCAAGTACAGCCACCGCCTCACCTGTACTCGGCGGCTCCTCGGAACTGCGCGATAATGCTCTCAACTTCAAACCTGACGGCTGCGGCAGCTCCTGGAGGCCCACGGTGCTATTTCTGCGGATTGGCGAAGCACCCTCGTCTGAGATGTCTGGCCAGGACGGTGTTTTGCTCCGCCTGTGGGAAGAAAGGGCACTATGCAAAAGTGTGCCGAGCAAAGACCCCTTCCAAGCCCAGCAGTGCTGCGTGTGACTCCCCAGGATCCATCTCCTCGTCTCCGGCCTCGTCGATGTCTTCAGCCACGTGCGATTCACGGGCGCCGCCATTTCCTATGACGACGATGCAAGCCACGTGTAATCTGCGGGTGCCGCCGTTTTCAACATCATCGTCCACGTGCGATTCGTGGGCGCAGCCATTTTGGTCGACACCGGCCGCAGAAGACCAGCAGGGGTCCTCGTCGTCGGCTATCTCAGCTGCCTGCAGTTACACTCGGGATCCAACAGTGGCGTCAATCATCCTGGACCAGGCCAAGCCTCACAGACTCGACAAGTGCATGATGGACATAGAGGTAAACGGGCGCCTGACGCATTGCCTGTTTGACAGCGGGAGCACGAAGAGCTTCATCCATCCGGATACAGTGAAACGGTGCGCTCTCCGTGTACAAACTGTCAGGCAGACAATCTCCATGGCGTCGAGGTCCCGATCTGTTATCGTTCTTGGGAGCTGTGTGGTAACCTTAACGGTGAGGGGCACAGTTTACGATAACTTCAGGCTCCTCGTGTTACCGCACCTTTGCGCTCCGGTACTCCTGGGGCGAGACTTTATGGTCCACCTGAGGAGTGTGACCCTGCAGTACGATGGGCCACTCCCTCCACTTTCAGTGGGAGAACAGCAGCCTCCAAATTGTCCAGCGCGCTCCACATGCAGTCTCTCGACACTCAAAATTACCCCGCCTTCCCTATTCGAAAATCTCGTGCCAGGCTGCAACCCATCGCGACTAAGAGCAGGCGTTACAGCGCTGAGGATCGGATCTTTATTCGATCTGAGGTTCAGCGGCTCCTCAAGGAAGGGGTCATTCAACCTAGCACTAGCCCATGGAGAGCACAAGTCGCGGTGGTCAAGACTGGAGACAAGCCCTGGATGGTCATAGACTATAGTCAGACCATTAATAGGTACACGCAGCTGGATGCATATCCTCTCCCGCGCATATCTGACATGGTCAACCAGATTGCGCAGTACCGGGTGTTCTCCACCATCGACTTGAAGTCAGCCTACCACCAGCTCCCCATTCGCCCAGAGGACCGCAAATACACGGCCTTTGAGGTGGATGGGCGTCTCTACCACTTTTTAAGAGTCCCTTTCGGCGTCACTAATGGGGTCTCGGTCTTCCAGCGAGAGATGGACCGAATGGTGGACCAAAACGGGCTACGGGCTACCTTCCCGTACCTGGACAACGTCACTATCTGCGCCCATGACCAGCAGGAACACGACACCAACCTCCAGAAGTTTTTACGCACTGCGGCTCTCCTGAACCTGACCTATAACAAGGAGAAGTGCGTATTCAGCAAGCACCGCCTAGCAATCCTCGGATACGTGGTGGAAAACGGGGTCATCAGCCCCGATCCAGACCGTATGCGTCCCCTCCTTGAACTTCCCCTCCCCACTAGCATCAAAGCACTGAGAAGATGCTTAGGCTTCTTCTCGTACTATGAACAGTGGGTTCCCAATTACGCGGACAAATCTCGTCTGCTCATAAAATCTACCTCTTTTCCCCTGACAGCAGAGGCTCGCCTAGCCTTTGAAGGGATAAAAGCCGACATCGCGAAAGCCACGATGCATGCTGTCGATGAGTCCATCCCCTTTCAGGTGGAGAGTGATGCATCTGATTTCGCCCTGGCCGCCACACTTAACCAGGCGGGCAGGCCCGTCGCCTTTTTCTCTCGCACCCTCCAAGGCCCTGAAATTCGGCACTCCTCTGTGGAGAAAGAGGCTCAGGCCATTGTGGAGGCCGTACGGCATTGGCGCCATTATTTGGCTGGCAAACGGTTTACCCTGCTCACGGACCAGCGGTCCGTGGCCTTCATGTTCAACAACACGTTAAGGGGAAAAATTAAGAATGATAAAATCTTGAGGTGGAAAATCGAACTCTCCACCTACAACTATGATATCATGTACCGTCCGGGGAAGCTCAATGAGCCCTCAGATGCCCTGTCGCGTGGAACATGAGCCAGTGTGCAGGAGGACCGGTTACAGGCCCTCCACAATGATCTCTGTCATCCGGGGATCACTCGGCTCTTCCATTTTGTAAAGGCTCGGAATCTGCCCTACTCCATAGAGGATGTCAGGTCGATAACTCGAAGCTGCCAGGTATGTGCAGAGTGCAAGCCGCACTTCTACCGGCCTGACAGGGCACACCTCATTAAGGCCACTCGCCCTTTTGAACGACTGAGTGTCGACTTCAAGGGCCCCCTTCCTTCGACAGATCGGAATGTGTATTTCCTCAACGTGGTTGACGAATACTCCCGATTCCCCTTTGCCATCCCCTGTTCTGACATGTCCTCTGCCACGGTCATCAAAGCCCTGCGGAGTCTTTTTACCCTGTTCGGCTACCCCAGTTATATCCACAGTGATAGGGGTTCGTCGTTTATGAGTGACGACTTGAGGCAATACCTGCTCTCTAAAGGAATTGCCTCAAGTAGGACTACGAGTTATAACCCCAGGGGTAACGGACAGGTCGAGAGAGAAAATGCTACAGTCTGGAAGGCTGTTTTACTGGCGTTAAGGTCTAGGGGTCTTCCAGTCTCCCGTTGGCAAGAGGTACTTTCTGATGCGCTCCATTCAATCCGGTCCCTCCTGTGTACGGCAGCCAACGCTACCCCACATGAGCGGATGTTTACCTTCCCTAGGAAGTCTTCCTCTGGGACCTCACTGCCGTCTTGGTTGACGTACTCAGGACCTGTGCTCCTGCGGCAGCATGTTAGGGCCCGCAAGTCCGACCCTTTGGTTCAACAGGTCTATCTCCTCCACGCCAACCCTCAATATGCCTATGTGGCATATCCTGACGGGCAAGAGGACACGGTCTCTATCAGATATCTGGCGCCTGCAGGGGACCTGGAAACCCCCGTCACTCCCGCACCCCTGGTTAGGATTCCTTTGCCCATTCTCTCCCCTCCTGACACGGCGCGGGCAGCATCGGGACCTCAACTTAATCCTCTTACTCCCGTGTACAGCTTGCCTGAGTCCAGGAGATTGTCGCCACCTCGAGGTCCACAGGCGTGTGAGGAACTGCAGGAGTCACTGGACACCACCTCGGAGAGAGGGTCGTCACCACGGTCACCAGAACCGGCACTGGAGCCAGTGCTGCGGAGGTCGCAGAGACGGTGCGGACCTCCGAAACGGCTGAACTTGTGAACATATGGACAGTTCGTATTGTCTCCTTACCCCACCGGCCTTTGTTTTTAAAGGAGGGGTGAATGTGGTGAACCATAGATGGTTACCACTATGGGTACTTGTACATATGTTACTCTTGTTACTGTTGGGGTTAGGGTTGGGGTGTTCCACCTGTTAGCATTGTTCTGTGGTACACTCCGTTCGGCTCCGCCTTCTTACAGGAGTATAAAGGTCACTGCTACTTCCTAGTAGCCCTTAGTCTGGGATAGTATTGTTAAGCAGTATGCTCTATTCTTGTTGTGAATAAAAGCCTTTATTCCCAGGTACGTCCTAGCCTCCCGTGTGAATCAATCGCGCATCAAAGGCCGCCTTGGAGAACGCTTACCCGAAGATCAGAGGCTGAATGCAGAGACTTGAAACAAGTCTTTTTTATCTATCTTCATGGTTATAGATACTAAAGACATCCCAATAATAGTAGAGAATTAAAAGGCAAAAGATTATGTAGATCTTTAAATAATAGGTGTCACAAGAGAAGAATGTATGAGGAAAGCAACACATTCCCTGCATGTTAAAATCCAGCCTGTAAGTCTGCTGCCTGCTAACATGCCATTATATCTGACCTTATCATTTTATCTTTAATTGTCGAGGCTATCCTTTCTGTTGACCTACCTGATCCAATGCACAATTCTGAGTTCAGACTGTCTTGCAATCAATTCTCAGGGCAGGATTTCACCACTGCCCTCCATCCCACAACACCTGGCACCCACGGGGTGTTTTCCAGAAGTCCAGAAGCAGAAGTGGCTTGCTATTGGCTACTGGTGGGAAAATCCGGCCTCAGTAAGGTCGCCATGTTTTCCCCTCCAAGTTTAATTTGCGCCTGAAATTTAGAGACTCCCTACAGTGCAGAAGAGGCCATTTGGCCCATCAAGTCTGCACCAACTCCCTCACGGAGTATCTTGCCCAGGCCCTTTCCTGCGTCCTATACCCATAACTCCACAAATTTTCCATGGCTAATCCATCTAAACTACACCTCTTTGGACTCAGTTAATTTATTGCACTGTCCCATGTGTTTGTATAAAAAAAACACTAACCTTTACTTCTGCTCTAAAGTTTTACAAAGAACAAAGAAAAGTACAGCACAGGAACAGGCCCTTCAGTCCTCCAAGCCGCTGCCGATCATGATGCCTTAACTGAAGTAAAAAATCCTTCTGCCCTTACTTGGTCCGTATCCCTCTATTTCCTCCCTATTTATGTACACATCCAGACGCCTCTTAAATGTTGCTAATGTGCCTGCTTCCATTACATCCTCTGGCAGTGCGTTCCAGACACCCACCACTCTCTGCATGAAAATCTTCCCCCGCACATTTCCCTTAAGCTTTCCGCTCTCACCTTAAACCTGTGCCCCCTTGTAATTGACACTTGCACCCTTGGAAAGAGTCTCTGACTATCCACCCTGCCTATGGCTCTCACAAGACTCACACATTTTGTATTTCTCACTCTTGATCGAATTACTGTATATCTTTTAGTATTCTCCCTCTCTCTCTGTTATGCCGAAAACATAATTTCCAACCACTTCTCTCCTCCCTTTCCTTTTCTTTGTTTTAGAATGATCATTTATTCTACCTGAGGCCCTCCCCCCTACCTTCATTTACTGGTTTAAGCTGCCATTGCACTATTCATCCTTTCTTCCCCGGTCCCAATGGGATTCAGGTGGAAACCGACCAAATGTTGCAGTTTCTTTCTACCCTTGTAATTACATAGGAATGCATGGGTTGGGGAGGGGGTGAATGGGGTGGGGTGATGGGAGTACCTGTCTATTAACCTAGTATGGCCTCTACAATCCTCATGAGGAACGGTCAAAATAATAGAGCTTGCACAATGTGAAATGTCCTGGTTAACAGGGCCTGAGCTAGTGACTGCAGTACAGCTGAAGGTTATTATCCAGATTCAAATCCCTCTGTGCCCAATCAAGAATACAGAAAAGCCACTGTGCATTTTTACAAGGGAAAATAAGCAGTGCGTAATTGTAGGAAACAGAGGGTGCCCACGCTAATGGAAAGGAGGTGCATTTTCTGATGGGCGCCCCGTTGCATTTGAAACAGACGGCAAACACCTGGAGCATTCACATGCCCTCCAGCACATTACAGGGCTGAATGAATAAAAATTAGGCGTCTTGATGAGCCTTGCACAAAGTGAGAGCGCTTTCCCACCCTGTAGGTATGAGCAGTGTACATCTGACAGGCCTCAAGCAACCACACCCAAGTGCAGCAATGATTCTGAAGCTTCGGAACTGATTCTTCCCCTCCCCCGCATTATTCTGCATTCCATTTCCTGCCGCAGATATTTGGCTTCCTGACAGGAAATATAACATAACGTGCCTGAGGATAAAGCGAGAAAGCAGCTTATTTTGATATTGGTACCACATGAGGTCAGGGGCCAGGGTAAAGTCAGGAGGAGGCATCAATATACCTTTAATCAACAGTTGGTGCCTCTGATTCAGAACTCAAAGTATCGGATATATGAAAGTTATTTGTGAATTTGTTAGTCAGTCTGAATTTAATTAAATAAACCCACAAACCTATCCCAGAACTACTTAATGTTGACTTTATGGACATTACAAAAGGCTATTGAATAAGATAACTAAATACTCCATAAAGCTGTTGAACATGTAATGGGGATGCAGTTAATATTGAGTCTTCTAATGTGTAAAGGACCCCATTTTAACCCGCTCATAAACAGCCGCTCTACCAGATAATGCTCCAATAAAACAAATGAGACTCATAAGAATATAAGAACTAGGAGCAGAGTAGGCCATCTGGCCCCTCTAGCCTGCTCCGCCATTCAATAAGATCATGGCTGACCTTTTCGTGGACTCAGCTCCACTTATCCGCCTGCTCACCATAACCCTTAATTCCTTTGCTGTTCAAAAATAAAGGAATTCTCGAAGGTAAATTTAAAATAATTTCGTTTAGTGGGGCGAGGAAGAGTACTTCTCTCGGCATCACATTGGAAAGTCTGAACCTTTACTGCCTCAGGCTCTGACGCCTCCTCCAACTTCAAGATCCTCACATCACTCGCCCTTAGCTTGATGGCAGTCTTACTTGCTGCCAGCAGCCTTCTCTTGATGTTGGCTGGCAGTCTCTGGGCCAGTCAATTATCATCCAACTTCTACCTGGCCATGTGCCACCTTCAGTCCGAAGGGTTAGCAGCTGATGGTCACATTCTAATGAGGTGTGAGTGACAGCTCTTAATATCAAGACAGCTTTTGACCGAGTGTATCAGGAGTCCTAATAAAATTGAAGTCTATATCTACCAGGGAAACATTCTCTGAAATCCATTTGTCATACCCGGAACAAAGGGAGACGGCTGTTGGAGGCTAATCATTTTATCTCTGGAATATTGCTGGAGCAGTATCCTGAATCAAAATATGTTAAGTTTTCTGAAGATTGTACAATGTTCATACACACATAAGAGACACACATAAGAAATAGGAGCAGGAGTAGGCCATCTAGCCCCTCGAGCCTGCCCCGCCATTCAATAAGATCATGGCTGATCTGACGTGGATCAGTACCACTTACCCGCCTGATCCCCATAACCCTTAATTCCCTTACCGATCAGGAATCCATCCATCCGCGCTTTAAACATATTCAGCGAGGTAGCCTCCACCACCTCAGTGGGCAGAGAATTCCAGAGATTCACCACCCTCTGGGAGAAGAAGTTCCTCCTCAACTCTGTCTTAAACCGACCCCCCTTTATTTTGAGGCTGTGTCCTCTAGTTTTAACTTCCTTACTAAGTGGAAAGAATCTCTCCGCCTCCACCCTATCCAGCCCCCGCATTATCTTATAAGTCTCCATAAGATCCCCCCTCATCCTTCTAAACTCCAACGAGTACAAACCCAATCTCCTCAGCCTCTCCTCATAATCCAAACCCCTCATCTCCGGTATCAACCTGAATACACATTCCCAATTCCTCAAAAAAAGAAGCAATCTGTGCCCCTATTCCGCAAACTTGGAAAACATCCAAGCTTGGACTGAGAAGTTCACATCATATTAGTGTTGGGTAATGGCTATTTTCAATAGAAGACGCTCTAATCTCATCTTTGTGACATTCACTGAGTTTGCACCTGTGGGGTTACCATTGTAAGAAGTCTCACAACACCAGATTAAAGTCCAACAGGTTTATTTGGTAGCACAAGACACTAGCTTTCGGAGCGCTGCTCCTTCATCAGGTGAGTGGGAGTTCTGTTCACAAACAGGGCATATAAAGACACAAACTCAATTTACAAAATAATGGTTGGAATGCGAATCTTTACAGATAATCAAGTCTTAAAGGTAAAGACAATGTGAGTGGAGAGAGGGTTACCAGTGACCAGAAATGCAAGGGGTCCAGCTGCATAAAGTTCATCTGACGACATTCAACCCAAAACCATGTTACTTCTGACACTCCAAAGTCAATAGTGAAGATTCCGAGGGCCAATCCGCTTGACTACACCACTGTATCTGGGATGGGCCTTGCTAGCAGGACAAGGCGTTCGTAAAGATGTTGACGGGGGAATAGCTGATAGGTAGCCCCAAGTTTATTGAAAACGATACACCATTCTAAAGATCTGCTGAGCAGGATATATAAACACTCCAAATTGTCCATTGAACTGGATGTTAAAGATTTATCGACCAGAATGTAAAAGCGTTTCAAAAGATTATGAAACAGGATGCAGAAGGATTCCAAAAGTCAATTCAACAGAATTGTTTATCAAAGGCAGGCTTGTGCTTTTAATCCCATAAAGTCTGCTCCTGCTGTTACCTCGCACTGTGCCACTACCACCTCTCTCTGTGCGAGTGGATGTTTCAGCCCTTCTGCTGTTCTGGCATTGAGCATCAAAAAACTAATATTGAGTTTGACTGCAAGTTGTCAATCAACAGTACAATTCAATTTGTTCTTTATCTCTGATGGTGACGATACATCTGTTACAGTCCTGTCCTCATTGCAAATTAACCTCAAGAAAAAGGGAATGCTGAGCCAGATAATAAAGAGGGAGAAATCACTCAAGCTCCCTAATCATTCTGACCACAAAGCCATCCCAGTTTGCTTTATTGATACAGCTGCCTGCCTTCGCTGGCGCCTGTCTGTAAATTGCCTTTGTGTTGTCCTCAGCTGAAGAGAAAGTAATGTCAAGAACAGAAAAGCAAGTCAACATATGTGAATTGGTGAAGCTTTCTGCTGCACCTGATTCACACATGAAGACAAAAGCATAAAGGCCGCTGTTGTCAACATTAGCAGATAAATGCTTCGCACAAATTAATTTCCCCACCTTATGTTTTTCCACAGGCATTATTTATTTCTCACTGGTCATGGAATTGCTGTCAGTGGTCACAATCTTCCTGTCTTCGAGGGATAGTTTTGGGGTTGTGAGGTGGGGAGCAAGGGGCAGTGGGGGGGAGGGGGGGGTGGCGGGGGGGAGGTGCGCTTAATTTAGATGGTCGTACATCAGGTCAGTTTCTCAGTCTTTGTGCATTTTTGTCAGAGATGGGCTCACAATGGCAGCGGCCACCCATCCTGTGGCAGCAACCTGCCTGGCAGTGGTGGGTAACTACTGAGGGTGATTAAGTGGCCAATTAGCCAGTGTTTTTCCATTGTAAACACAGGCTCCACGTGTGTCAGCATCTTGGCGACTCAGCTGGATGAGCTGCATACTGGCATACCATTGTCCGCAGATAGAGATGTCCAGTCAGGGAAAGCAGCAGGGATGAATGGAAGAGGACCGGGGGTAACTGGGAGGTAGCTGGGAGGTAGGGGTAGTCAGGGGGGTGGGGGGTAATTGGGAGATAGCTGGGAGGTAAGGGTAGTCAGGGGGGTGGGGGGTAATTGGGAGGTAGCTGGGAGGTAGGGGTAGTCAGGGGGGTGGGGGGCAATTGGGAGATAGCTGGGAGGTAAGGGTAGTCAGGGGGGTGGGGGGTAATTGGGAGGTAGCTGGGAGGTAGGGGTAGTCAGGGGGGTGGGGGGTATTTGGGAGGTAGCTGGGAGGTAGGGTTAATCGAGGGGTGTGACATATGGGGCATGGTGGGGGGTTGGGAGTAGTTGCGAACATGCAGCGACAGAGTCTAGGGGAGGAATCTTATGGCCGTTCGCACCAGAGGGATTTTCTGCTCCCGTTGCAGTGAACGGAGATTTGGCTGGGCGCCAAATTCTCTGTCCTTGCTGCACCGGCTGTGGGGCGTGAACGGCGAGTAAGATTGCGCCTTAGGTTTGTGAGGAATGCACAAACTTCCAAACAATCGTCTAGCCAACTCATCAAGCACTACCTACCTCACATGTTGCTGAGTCAGTAGACCATGCATGGGACTTCTCAGCCACCTCAGAACCCATCGAACCAGATTGGAACCAAGTCAACCAAGAGATGGCTTGAGAGGGAAGAGAGAGAAATGGCAACACACTTGTTTTCTCTTGTAGCCCCAAATAGGATGCTGTGCCAGTCTGAATGCAGAGAGTTAATTCTGGTTGTTTCATGCAGGCTTTAATATATGAAGCTCTGAGTGCAGTATCATAAACTGGTCCTGATACATAATGAGGCAGGGCTGTGATTTTGGGCTCTGTAATTGCATTGGTGTCAGCACTATGGAAACCTCAGTGCCAGAATATGGTGTGAGCCAAACTGCAGGCCACCTCCAGTGCTTCCCACACAATGCTCCATGCTGGGAAGGGTGCTACAGGGGGGTGCACATGATGATAGCGCAAAGTTCACCACCAGTGTCTCAAGGGCAACTGAGGACAGGCAATAAATGCCGGCCTTGCCAGCATTGCCACATTCTGTGAATAAATAAAAGAAAAGCTGTTCCATTAAAGGAATCAGTTTCATCGCTCCCTTGCCCTCGAACAGGTGTTGAGCAGCCCTGTGGGATAGTGTGCAATCTGGATGAGCGCAGTGCATTGCTGAGTTGTATGAATCCTGCCATCACATATCTCTTGAGCTAGACTCTGAGACTGGCAAGTCTGGCTGAAGCAGACTTTTGCAAGTTGGCATCCAACATCTCAATTGCATAAGTCACAGTATTTGCAATAGAATCTGTATCAGCATCTGGTTCTCCTGTCGCTGAGAGCTTTCCTGTAGATACTCGTGAAGTAGCCACTCACTCCTTTTACTGTGAATATTCTTCATGCATTGATAGGTGTACTATACATTCACCCACAACTAGGAAATATCTCAGGCTGGAAGTCTAGGAAACTGCTTGCATTTCCAACACTATTATTTTCACCCAATTCTTCTCACTTGTGGGCCTGAATTCTCCCCCAAAAATTCTAAGTGTCGAATTTGTGTGAAAACTGGAGTAATTCACACTTTTTTTCAATGGGAGTTCAGAGAAGAATCTCCCACACTCTGTGCACTGCAGAGACCACCAGCATGAATATCATTGAATTTCAGGGAGCGGGGGCTACTCCGGCTAGAGAGGCTGAAATCAGCGCGCTGCGTGGGCCGCTGCGCATGTGCCGACCTGTCAGTGCCGAGATCGGTGCATGTGCAGTGGTTCCGCACTGACGCCTCCCGATTGCTGGCCAGCTCGATCGCTGGCTCGCCCGGGACCCTCGCATTGCCAGCCCTTTGCCCCTCCATGGCCCACTTGCTGGCCCCCGACCATTCCCGGGCCCAGCCTTGCCCCCCTGCCCCGGCCTGCTGTGATCTCCAGCCCCCCCACCACCAATTCCCACCCCACCTGTAGTCCCGACCCTACCACTACAGTACCAATTCCCCCCACCCACCAACAGGCTAACCCTGCCCTCCCTGGCTGACCTTCCCGAGTCCACCCAGATCCCTGGCTTCCCTCCTTCCCCCACCGATCACTACGCAGAGTGGCAGCGGGACCCCCCTATCCCCACCGATCGCCCTGAGGCCATGCCCCCATCAGGTCCCACCCCCAGGCTGCACCCCCATATGCCCTGCCACTTGGCACTGCCCCATACCCGATGGGCAGTGCCTAGGTGCCCCCAGTTGAGGTTTCAGTGCAGATCTCTGGGGAACCACCATCAAATAGACTATGGCTATAATTCTCTGGTGTCACACACTCCGCTATCACTGCTAACAAAAATGGAAAATTTGACGCACAGCCAAATCTCCATTTACTGCAGCGTGACCGGAGAATCCCAGCTGTGGTCGAGTTTGGAGAATCCGGCCTTATATTTCCTTTGTTACTACTTTCTGTCTCTGGCCTCCCAAACAATTATCATCCCATACCTAAAGTTCCTATCTACCAACTAATTACCATCCCATGTCTTCAAATCTTTGCACTGTTACGTTTACTAATAATTTCTGAGCTGAATCTTATCTACTAACTTCTGGAAGTCCATGTAGACAATTTGCAATTCATATGTGAGTGGCCTCCTCAAAAAATTCAATGTGTTTAGTTGGATGTAAATATCCTTTAAAATTTCTTTCCAACTCTCTTTGATCAGCTTATACTTCTTGTGGTCTGAGATGTTGGGATGTTGATTAAGTGTGGCCTATTGAAAGGGCAGCTGATAGCTTGTACTCTACCTGCATTGAGCGTTGATGAAGAAGCATAGAAACATTGAAAATTGGAACAGGAGGAGGACATTTGATCCTTTGAGCCTGCTCTTCCATCCAGTATGATCATTGCTGATTGACTTGCCATTAAAGGTGAGAAATTGAACTCCCATGCTGTTCCAACCTCTCACTAGGTTGCCGCCTGTTCTGAGGTTCTGCGCGGCACTTGTAATACAGTGAAAATTGCAATGCCAGTGAAAATTGCAGTAAAATGTCTAATTATTCACTGCAATTGGCTTGCCATCACCAGGGAATGTTGCTGACATCAGACTCAGTCCATCAATCGAAAAAGCAGCCAGAGGTGGAAACACCTCTGCATTGGGTATTATGACATTGCCAGTACCTATCTTTAATTGAGCATAATTTCTCCTTGCTACTTTGTTGTAAAACTTTTAAAGTTTATTTATTAATCACAAGTAAGGCTTACATTAACACTGCAATGATGTTACTATGAAATTCAGTAAGAAGTTTAACAACACCAGGTTAAAGTCCAACAGGTTTATTTGGTAGCAAAAGTGGCTTTTGCTACCAAATAAACCTGTTGGACTTTAACCTGGTGTTGTTAAACTTCTTACTGTGTTTACCCCAGTCCAACGCCGGCATCTCCACATCATGACTATGAAATTCCCCTAGTTGGCACAGTCCGCCTGCCGCCTGTTCGGGTCATTGCACCTAACCAGCATGTCTTTCGGACTGTGGGAGAAAACCGGAGTGCCCAGAGGAAACCCACGCAGACATGGGGAGAATGTGGAAACTCCACACAGACAGTGACCCAAGTCAGGAATCGAATGTGGGTCCCTGACACTGCGAGGCAGCAGTGCTTTTACTGTTAGCTTTGAGATCACTTGCTATCCCTTTGCTATTTCTCATTACCACACAGTCTGCTGGATTTCCAAGTTTCTTTGCATTTGTGTGATGCAAGTATCAGCGAGATAAGACAAATGAAAGAATACTTGCTGAGTAGGGTAATGCAATTCAAAATACTGCCTCACCTAGTTCCTCACCTGCAGGTCAAAAAGTGCCATGGTCATTTATTTTGTCATTTCCTTTAAACCAGTAGGATCTTGTCAGCATGGCAGTTCTTAATGAATTTTTACGACCGGTAACGTATAGCCACCCAGTGATCATCAGCCTACTTTACTCTTTATGAGTGCATTTCAATCTTGTATATATGTACTTTCCAGTGGTCTTGTTGGATTGAGGGATACCATTCAATGTGAACTGTGTATGACTACTCAAAATACGCATGCAGAATAGTTTACTCAAAACCCAGTCCATCACGCAAACCAGCCTCCCGCCTGTTGACTCCATCTACACTTCCCACTACCTCAGAAAAGCATAATCAAGGACCCCATGGACCCCAGACATACTCTCTTCCACCTTCTTCTGTTGGGAAAAAGATACAAAAGTCTGAGATCACGTACCAACCGACTCAAGAACAGCTTTGTCCCTGCTGCCTTCAGACATTTGAATGGACCTACCTTGTATTAAGTTGATCTTTCACTGCACCCTAGTAATGATTATAACACTACATTCTGCACTGTCTCCTTTCCCTCTCTATGAATGGTATGCTTTGTCTGTATAGCGCGCAAGAAACTATACTTTTCACTATATCCCACTACATGTGACAATAATACTAAATCATGCCTTACAGGCAACTTCTCAATACACAACCTCTGGTTGGTGACATGCTTTCAATTTAATAAAGTAAGAAAGGATGGTTTATTTTACGTTCAATTCAATTCAGTTAAACCTTTCCTTAGTTTGTATTAATTTTGTCCACTAGGGTTTATCAGACTTGTCTTCCGACAACTCTATCACAGCCTTGGGCTCATTGTCCTCTTCCATCCCTTCCACTTACATGGTGGCTTCTCTTGTGAGATTATAATTGAGTAGCATGCAGGACATGGCTATTATTTGTGAAGTAATCCCAACACCAGAGTCTTTGTTTCAGTTTGCCTGTGGGCACAATATTTACATGCTTGTGGAAGCATGTGGTTCATCAAATTCTACTTCAGCACAATTCATAGATTGTGGTCTCTAAATGCTACTTTATATGAGGGTGGCACTGTTGGCTACACCAGGACAAATGAATCACTGCAGCTTCTGAAATCCCTGACATCCCCTTAAATGACGATCTGCTCATACCCACACACAACCTACGCATTTCTAACATTTAGAATATAGCATTGATGAAAGGAGCTCATTAAAAGCCATTAATGAGATCCTGACAAATATGAAATTCAAATTCTGGCCCTTCTGGTCTGGGAGAAAAATAAAACAGATACAGACGTCAGGTGTTGGATTATGTTTGAAGTTACTAAATAATGACATGTATTAGAATCAAAGAATCCTGACAGTGCAGAAGGAGGCCATTTGGCCCATCGAGCCTGCACCTACCACAATCCCATCCAGGTCCTAGCCCCATATATTTACCCTGCTAATCCCCCTGACACTAAGGGGCAATTTAGCATGGCCAATCCACCTAACCCGGACATCTTTGGACTGTGGGAGGAAACCGGAGCACCCGAAGGAAATGCACGGGGAGAGGGTGCAAACTCCACGCCGGCAGTCACCGAAGGCTGGAATTGAACCTGGATCCCCAGCACTTTGTGGCAGCAGTGCCAACCACTACGCCACTGTGACGAATTTAACTCGCATGAAAATAATGTAAATTGTCTGAACTCAGTGATATTGTGATGATATAAAAAGAAACAGATGGTTCAGTGTAACCTAAGCAGTAGAAAATCTGTGGTTCATTTATAGTTCCTTGAAGTTTTTGTGCCCTCATAGTAATCGCCACAATGAATCTCAAGAAAGTCTGGCTTAACTCCATTAAAATACCGAGCATACAAAAATAAATACTATAGAAATATACATATAAAGAAGTGCAGCAATAAGGTTAATCTGGTTACAGCAATGTAACTGGCTGCACAGCAGTCTGAAATTGTTTGTTTCCCTCATTATTGAGAAATAATTAACAGCCAAATATTTATCTGAACATGTTTATTTTCTATCCATTGTTAATCGTCAGGTTTTGGATAATAATGTTCTCAATCCTCCAGAGCCTCTCTAAAGCCACTTTATTATCTCTTCAAATGTAAATCTCCAGAATCCAGGCTATATTAATTACAATTAACAATCATATTTCACTCTCATTATAAAGCAGTAGCTACAGAAGAGGGACAAACATTCAAAGCCATTGTGTATTATATTCTAAATGGTTCTTTGTTTTCTGTTGGTAGCTTCAGCAACTAGCTGACTGAACTATTAAATCACATCGAACGATACTTCTGCTGCTGTCAATTTGATCAACCATTCCCTCGCTTTCACCTTTGATCCTATTGTCTTCAGTAAAGTTCTCTCTATCCGAAACCTCTTATCCATCGGAGGCAGGCCTGGCCATAATGGCGCACATCTGGTTTAGCAAGCAATCTTCAGATATAGCTGGACAATCTCAAGGGTGATACGGCCTTTTTCTTCTCCAGCGTAACTACTTAGCGCTCCAAGATTATCCTGGAGATAACCCTGGGTGTATTTGTTTTGCCATTACCAACCATTTCCTTACACCCTTCTTCACTGCCCACTCTACCCTTACCTCCAATGAGAAGAAGGAGATCATTGACAGGATTGAGACCATCTGTTTGGCTGCCTCTGCTGCACCTCTATTTATCTTGCTTACCTTGGCTTTGTGACTATGCACATACTAAACAAATAAATAAACACCAGGTCACATCTCCCAGAGATTCGCGTTAGCCCTGAACCATCCTTTTTCGCTAATACACTTCTTCAGTGCTAGAGATAATTTGGCTAACAATTAGATATTTAAAAACAGAACCAAACAAAGCTATTCCCAGTGACTGACAGAAGGTGCGGCACGGAAGCACAGTGGTTAGCACTGCTGCTTCACAGCATCAGGGACCCGGGTTCAATTCCCAGCTTGGCTCACTGTCTGTGTGGAGTTTGCACGTTCTCCCCGTGTCTGCATGGGTTTCCTCCGGGTGCTCTGGTTTCCTCCCACAATCTGAAAGACGTGCTGGTTAGGTGCATTGACCCGAACAGGCGCCAGACTGTGGCGACTAGGGGAATATCACATTAACTTCATTGCAGTGAAGTAAGCCTTACTTGTGACTAATAAATAAACTTTACTTTAAAAGGGGGAGTCGCTTTGGACGATGATATGTGTGTATGTGTTCTGTAGTGGCAAAGGCTAAAGAGAGGTCAAAGGGGCCACAGCTCAACCTACCCATAAGATCTACCCCCTGCTCTCTTGATCCCATTCCCTCTATACAGCTGACCATTCAACTTCCCTCCCTAGCCTCCATGCTAGCTAACAATGCCAAAGCTCCTCCTCTTTAGGTACGTTCTCTCACTTTTGAAATGGCTCACATTACTGCCCTTTTCAAAATATTCCCATGGATCCCTCAATCCGTGCACACTGCTATTTACTACCAACTTCCTTTGTTTTTGATAACCTGCAACTCCATGTTTGAATCTCGCCAACCAGGTTTGTCCCTTCTATGGCACTAAAAAAACTCTAATCAAACTCACAGATCATACCCACAACGTGAGTATCTTTCTTGGCCCCTTTGACCTCTCTTTAGCCTTTGCCACTACAGAACACATACATACATATCATCGTCCAAAACATCTCCCCCATTGACCAGTCACTGGGAATAACTTTGTTTGGTTCTGTTCTTACCTATCTAATTGTTGGCCAGATTATCTCTCCTACCACTGACGAAGAGTCATATGGACTCAAAATGTTAACTCTGTTCCTCTCTCCACAGATGCAGTCAGACTTGCTGAGTTCATCCAGCATTTTCTGCTTTTATTTCATCTCCATGGAATCACAGAATCCCTACAGTGCAGAAGGAGCCTGCACTGACAACAATCCCAACCAGGTCCTATCTCTGTAAACCAACGTATTTGCCCTTCTAGTCCCCCTGATACTAAGGGGCAATTTAGCACGGCCAATCAACCTAACCCAAACTTCTTTGGACTGTAGGAGGAAACTGGAAGACTCGAAGGAAATCCAGATAGACATGAGGAGAACGTACAAACTCCACACAGCCAGCCACCCGAGGCCGGAATTGAACTTGGGTCCCTGGCGCTGTGAGGCAGCAGTGTTAACCACTATGCCACTGTACTGCCAGCATAGTCCTTTCTTCCCATTCCCAAATCCTTTACCTCTGGAGTCCTCTTTTCCCAAGGGTCTGTATTTGCCACCACTCTTCCCCCATTTACATGATTGCCTTTGTCATAGCATCCAAAAACATGAGGAAGGGGAGTTTTCCAAGCAGCTGGAGGAAAGTTTGAAGGCAGGGATGGGGGTATGGTGAAAGTATCAGAATTCCCAATCAGAATGTCTTCCTGATGTGGCAATCTTCCCATGCATAGGTTACCACTGGAATTATGGGTGGCACAATGGTACAGTGGTTAGCACTGCTGCTTCACAGCGCCAGGGACCCGGGTTTGATTCCTGGCTTGAGTCACTGTCTGTGTGTCTGCATGTTCTCCCAGTGTCTGCATGGGTTTCCTTCGGGTGCTCCGGTGTCCTTCCACAGACGTGCTGGTTAGGTGCATTGGCCATGCTAAATTCTCCCTCAGTGTACCTGAACAGGCACCTGAGTGTGGCGACTAGGTGATTTTCACAGTAACTTCATGGCAGTGTTAATGTAAACCTACCTGTGACACTAATAAATAAACTAAACTCTCTCAATGAAGAAGAGTAGACAATTAAGTCCTTAATTAGGGGCTATTTACTGAGAGTGAAGCAAGTTTACCAGCATTGCATGAGCCCCTTGCTGGCAATACTTCAGAGACAGCCCGTGGCAGGACGTCAGAGGGGAATCAGAGGCTGTTCCCTTTCCACACTGGGAACCCCTTACAGCTGCTTTGTTACTCCCTCTGGAATCCTTCTTCGGCCCCTCCATTTTAGTGGCACCCCCAGCCCCAGGTCTATCTTCCTCAGCTCTGCTCACCATTCCTAGTGGGACCGCTCGCTGGCTATAACTTCATTCCCTCCATTGGCTCTCTTGCATCCCTGTTCACCCACCATCCTTAATTAGATGGCGAACACGGAGGTGGCTAATTAGTAGGCTGCCTCCCCTATATTTGCACCGGGAGAAACATGGGTTTGGTACCTGCAAACTCCAGTATCTGGTTCCTGACCCCTGTGGGAAAATTCAGCCCACATATGGTGTGATTTTAACTCACTAAAAACCCATTCACTAACTCTGAGTTAAAAGCAGAATCTAAGTGGGGTTATCTTCCGCAAGTACACTGACAACATATGGCTTTATCTCTCCATCATTCCTCTTGATCCCTCCACTGCCTCTGTGTTGTTAGACTGCTTATTCAACATCCAGTCTTGGATGAGCTTCAATCTTCTACAGGAAATCACTCAGAATGCCAAAACCATCAAGAATGAAGCATAGGATAGAAAGAGAAAGATTCTCCAAGAGCTGCTGCCAGAACTAACAGTAGGAGTGTGTCTGGTAATTAGCTGCAGCTGTAAGGAGAGATGTCCTCTGTAAACTTAGACTGGAGTTCGGGACAGAGATTTCTTCTCCCAAAGGGGTTTGTGGCTATTGAGTTAGACGGTGGGAAAGTGAAGATCCAGTTGGTCTGTTGAATGTAGTTAAAAACAAATTGCTATTTACTTTTGAGATTTTTTTCTTAGATTATAGCTTGATAAATTATGAAGTTAAAAGAAGTGTTAAAAATAGAGTCAAAATGCTTCTACCTAATTTGTGAAAGTTAAAGTTGAAATAAAATGGACCAAGACCACTGCTGTATGTTGCACATTGCATAATTATGCTGTTCAGAGAGACCCAGGCAGGTGAAGGACAAGTTGGCATCTCAGCCAAGGGTAGAAGTGACCCTTAACTAGCATACATTTGACCTCCTTCAAAGTGGGACAGGTCCAGAGGAATGGCTCTGTGCCACAGTTATGCCATCTTTTTATATAGGGTAGTCTTAGCTTGGTAGATTTTTAAAACACAGGAATTGTTTGATGTGAAAAGACTAAGTGGCGGGATTTTCCAATAGCACTCGCCCCAAGGCCAGAAATTCCCACCCGAGGTCAACGGACCTTTTCATGGTCCACCCTCGCCCACTACTATCCCCGTGGCAGACACAGTGGGAAAATTCACCCCTAAGATCCACATAGTAACTGAAACTTGTTCAGTTAGTGGGAAAGAAAGGACAGTGGGAAGTCACTAACAATCAATTCGTTAAAAGGGGACTGACGATGTTAGTTACAAGACTTAACTTTGTGTGTTATGTTTAATGGGCGGCTAAGGTGGAACGGCAGCAAATTCATGAAAATTAAGGAAGGGAAGCATGGAATACCACTTTTTCCCAGAGTGGCGCACATCAGCCTTTAACTTCTACTGATTCATGATTTTGTTTCTTGCTGCAAGTTTCTGGTCAATTGCTTATTAACAGTGACATGAATCAGTCAGAGGCCATTATTTTTTTCAGCAATATCTGACCCAGAAGTTATTATAAGTGGCTCACACCAATGATTTATAAAATAGCAGAATGAACTCTACTCTGGCTCAATAATGACCTTTTAGTACATCCAAGCATCTGGTTTGCTTTACTCAACGCCACTGAGAATTGCAGTGATAGCTTCAATTTAATGGCAATCAGGACTCTCAGATCTCTTTGATTTTCCATTAAAGACATGGTCCCGACTTGGAGTTTTGTTCCCATATCAAATGCTGTGCATTTCTTTCTATTCAGTTGCATTTTCCACCTGTCTGCCCAATTCCCAAGTATATTCTAATCGTCCTGTAATTCATCCTGTCACAGTCTACAAACTTCATTAACTTTGTCTTATTATCTGGAAATGGAGCTACTGTGCTTGTGGCTCCAGATGATGTCTTGAACTGGCAACATTTGACTCAAAAAAAACTGCTCTGCCCAAGACCGCAAGAAACTACAAAGGGTCATGAACGAAGCCCAATCCATCACGCAAACCAACCTTCCATCCATTGACTCCGTCTACACTTCCCGCTGCCTCGGAAAAGCAGCCAGCATAATCAAGGATTCCATGCACCATGGACATACTCTCTTCCACCTTCTTCCATCGGGAAAAGGATACAGAAGTCTGAGGTCACGTACCAACCGACTCAAGAACAGCTTCTTCCCTAATGCCATCAGACTTTTGGATAGACCTACCTTATATTAAGTTGATCTTTCTCTTCAACCTAGCAATGACTGTAACACCATATTCTGAATCCTCTCCTTTCCTTCTCTATGAACAGTATGTTTTGTCTGTATCGCATGCAAGAAACGATACTTTTCACTGTATACTAGTACATGTGACAATAATAAATCAAATCAAATCAAAAATCTAAATGGTGGAAGTATGAAAGGTCACTGGCCTGGAATGTTAACTCTGTTTCTCTCTTAGAATTTCTAGCTTTTTTTGTTTTTGTTATTTCAGGTTTTCATCATCTGCAACATTTTGCATTTGCAAGAGCTTTTTACCCATCTACATGAATCTTTTCTGCCACTTCCTTCCCTGGAACAACCACTTTGGCCCACTTTGTGAAGGAACCTCTTTCCAGCTACAACATTGAATGGCAGGATTCTGAATAAGTGCTGCCCTATTCTAATTTGGTTAGTAATCGTGATCAGTAGGACCAGGGTAGTACTCTGCTCAATTCTCCACCATTGTGATCTTGCGCTTTCCTCTCGTGTTGTTTGTTGGAACTTCCCACTTCCAATTTCAAGGTATCTAATATTATCATTTCTTTCCCTGTCTTGGCTTACATCTTTCTTTTATTCGCTTCCTTCAGCAAGTTCTCCTGCATGGTGGCCAATCCAACCTTTCCCCTTTTCTCATTGATATTCACAAACAATCTTTCCACCAATCTAGAACTTCATTGTTGCTCTTGCATCCCCTCCAACTGACCCACTCCATCCTCCTCCGGAATCACATTTCACAACTTCCGAATCTTTGGATGGCCACTTTTCTCAAAGTCCACATTCCAACTTCATTAGATAGGACACTGCAAATGTCTTGATCATTCTTTTCTTGTGATCTCTATTCATTCTTATGGGAAGCAATGTTTAGAAAATGCACTCTGCCATTGCTATTCCAGCTCTGATTTCCTTATGGTGATAATCCGCTTCTGACAGGATGTTTCCCAAGTATTTAAACTGTGATACCTGTTGACCCTTCATTTTTGTGGGCAGCACGGTAGCACAGTGGTTAGCACTGCTGACTCACAGCTCCAGAAACCTGGGTTCAATTCCCGGCTTGGGTCACTGTCTGTTTGGAGTCTGCACGTTCTTCCCGTGTCTGCGTGAGTTTCCTCCGGTTACCTCCCACAGTCCAAAGATGTGTGGGTTAGGTGCATTGGCCTTGCTAAATTGCCCCTTAGTGTCCCGTGATGCATAGGTTAGAGGTATTAGTGGGGTAAATATGTTGGGTAATGGGGATAGGGCCTGGGTGGGATTGTTGTCGATGCAGGTTCGATGGGCCTAATGGCCTCCTTCTGCACTGTCGGGTTTCTATGGATGACCTCTGCTTTTCCATTGTTATTTCTTCCAACCTTCATAACTTTCATTCTTTTTACATTCAGTTTCGTTCTGTAAAATTTCACCACCTCAGTCATTCTCCTGTCTGTAGATTCCCTATTGTGCTAGTCACTGCTTTAACTGGTTGTCCTCTTAACTTTAACACCATTTACCTCATGTTGCTTTCTGAAATATTCCATAAACTGCAGATCACCAGAGGTTGCAGACTGATCTAGACCACTCTGCTGTTAGCTTAATGAAAATTGGATGCTGCACTTACCCCCTTCTTAATATTCATGAACTTGCTGCATTTACATATTAATTGCCAATTAAACTCACCACAGAAAGTTGAATCCAGCTGGTAGAAGTGTGACTGTGTTGTTTTCTGATGATGTATTTCCTGTCTCTCAACTTCTGGAGGAACAGAGAGAAGTGGTGAAGAGGAAGATTTGATTTGATTTGATTGGATTTATTATTGTCACATGTATTAGTATATAGTGAAAAGTATTGTTTCTTGTGCGCTATACAGACAAAGCAGACCATACATAGAGAAGGAAAGGAGAGAGTGCAGAACATAGTGTTACAGCTATAGCGTATGACAGATCAAGGGTTGGGTGTCATTAGGGTACATGTGAAAACTGACCTCAGGTGGGACTTAGTCATCCTGGTCCTGAAAATGGAGCTGGCAGCAGACGATAGTTCCTGATTTTGGCAGGAATTGCTGCAATTATGCAGCAGTTGGCTAATAAATGTGGTAGAGGCATGGGGCATGGCCAATTATGCAACAGGGTGGGCAAAAGTCACCGAACGTACCATCAGCTGATGGGTTTGAAGGATTGGGCGCTATAATTAAGTCGGACATGCCTGCAATACCAGGCAGCATGGTGGCACAGTGGTTAGCACTGCTGCCTCACAGTGCCTGGGACCCGGCTTGGGTCACTGTCTGTGTGGAGTTTGCACGTTCTCCCCGTGTCTGCGTGGGTTTCCTCCGGGTGCTCCAGTTTCCTCCCACAGTCCAAAGATATGCAGGTTAGGTGGATTGGCCATGCTAAATTGTCCCTTATTGTCAGGGGGGAACTAGCTAGGGTAAATGCATGGGCTTATGGGTGGGATTGTGGTCGGTGCAGACTCGATGGGCCGAACGGTCTCCTTCTGCACTATAGGATTCTATGATTCAATGACTCTACCTACAGTGTCAGCAACATCAGAGGTTGATCAGAATCCAAGTCAACCCCCTCAGTCTTCCCCATTGCCTCTGAAACTCAGGATCACCAACCTGACCTTCAGATTTAGCTGTGAAATGTCTCAGAGCAAACACCACTCTCTGCCGATTCTCTTGCTGGGGAACTTCAGGTGGTGCTGCTCCCTACCGATGACGCCAGGAGACCCTTCCCACCTGATCAAGGAAATCTGGATGGAATTTGTTGTGGAGCTTAGCCGTCGGAGGTTCACCTGGGTGAGTGTAGAAAGAGGGTCAACAATCTCCTCTGCACTGCCAGGGTGAGTATTGGTGTATTTGATCAATGAAGGAAATAAGCACTGGGGAAGTTGCGGAGTGAGGGGGGGTTGGGGGGGGTGATGGGCAGGTGATAGAAGTTGGAGGATGGGCAGGTGATAGAAATGCACTGTAAGGCACAACAGCAGGTGCATCATGAGGCTTGGATGCACAAGAGATAAAAGTTGTAGACGCATTCTTCCATTCTAATACAAGTGCTTTGAGAATTTGATGTATCTATGTTATTCGGATGGCTCCATTACAGTACCTGTCAGATGACTGCATAAGGGGTTAGTTGTCCATTGAACTGAGACTCATTCTCTCCTTCTGCCCACAGGACAAAATGGCACGTAACTCCAGAGAATGGACAAAGATAGGTGGAGAAATGCCCTATATGAAGATGATCACACCTGCAGAGGAGGAGGCGGCAGTGTAATTGGCCAGCGAGGAGGTAGCTTTGGTAATTGTGGGTGATGAAGCAGGAATGTAGAGAGGAGAGGGAGGAGGCATTGAGCTTGGCATCCACCACTGGGCAGAAAGGAAAGCCGTCAGACAGGGATGGGAATTGGGATTGTGAGAAAGGTGAAACTAGTACTTGGTGTTCTCCAATGCAGTTCATTATATTCCAGAGGGATGACCATCTCCATCGCCCGTGAGCCTGCAGTTCTGAGGAGAAGGACGTGGAAAACCTTGCTAATGCGCTGTCACATCTTTTCCTCACATCCTTCACCAGCATGGATCCATTGACCTTGGTTGGTATGCAATCATAGTTAGGATTGGGGTCACAATCGGATTAGCACATCTGCATCACAGATTTCACTGCAGCTGTTGGCGGCTGGGACAGTTGAGGGCCCTGACAATCAGAGGGCTTTTGGAAGCCATGCTGATGATGAGCTTCTGGACACGGCCACAAGAAAACTACTGGAGATGCAGTGACAGACAGGATAACATCTGGCAGAGCAGCCAGAGGCACTGTGTAAACACACGTGATGTGGAGATGCCGGCGTTGGCCTGGGGTAAGCACAGTAAGAGGTCTCACAACATCAGGTTAAAGTCCAACAGGTTTATTTGGTAGCAAAAGCCACTCGCTTTTGGAGCGCTGCCCCTTCGTCAGGTGAGTGGGAGTTCTGTTCACAAACAGGGCATATAAAGACACAAACTCAATTTACAAAATAATGGTTGGAATGCGAGTCTTTACAGGTAATCAAGTCTTAAAGGTACAGATGATGTGAGTGGAGAGAGGGTTAAGCACAGGTTAAAGAGATGTGTATTGTCTCCAGCCAGGAGAGTTAGTGAGATTTTGCAAGCCCAGGCAAGTTGTGGGGGTTACAGATAGTGTGACATGAACCCAAGATCCCGGTTGAGGCCGTCCTCATGTGTGTGGAACTTGGCTATCAGTCTCTGCTCAGCGACTCTGCGTTGTCGTGTGTCATGAAGGCCGCCTTGGAGAACGCTTACCCGAAGATCAGAGGCCGAATGCCCATGACCGCTGAAGTGTTCCCCAATAGGAAGAGAACACTCTTGAAAGGTGATTGTCGAGCGGTGTTCATTCATCTGTTGTCGTAGAGTCTGCTATTGCAAATTGTGGGCTTATTTGAAGTGAGTAATTAAGTTTAACACGCTGAACCATACCATCTTCCTTTAATGTTTCACTCTGGTTGTCCAGGTTTGTGGAATTGCCCTTGCGAAGTTGCACCCTCAGGATAGCCGGAGTACATTGGCTCCTCTTTCCCACTGCTCCACATCATCATCCAGGGAATGCCCCAAGTATCTGCATTCATTCTCCCCACTTCCTAGCTGCATGTTATTCTTGGAGTCATAGACGTTTGCAACATGGAACCAGGCCCTTCGGCCCAGATGCAGATGCTACGACAATGGATGAATGAACACCGCTCGACAATCACCAGGCAAGAGTGTTCTCTTCCTATTGGGGAACACTTCAGTGGTCATGGGCATTCGGCCTCTGATCTTCGGGTAAGCATTCTCCAAGGCGGCCTTTACGACACACGACAACACAGAGTCGCTGAGCAGAGGCTGATAGCCAAGTTCCGCACACATGAAGACGGCCTCAACCGGGATCTTGGGTTCATGTCACACTATCTGTAACTCCCATGACTTGTTTGGGCTTGCAAAATCTCACTAAGTGTCCTGGCTGGAGACAATACACATCTCTTTAACCTGCGCTTAACCCTCTCTCCACTCACATTGTCTGTACCTTTAAGACTTGCTTACCTGTAAAGACCATTATTTTGGTCAAATTGAGTTTACTCAAATTGAGTTTGTGTCTTTATATGCCTTGTTTGTGAACAGAACTCCCACTCACCTGATGAAAGGGCAGCGCTCCAAAAGCTAGTGGCTTGTGCTACCAAATAAACCTGCTGGACTTTGACCTGGTGTTGTGAAACTTCTAACTGTGTAAATACACGTGGACATTGGAGGAATCGTTTCAGGCCTTGAGCTCTCCCATGTCTCAGTGATTACCTCCCAAGACATCCTCAGGTATTGTTGGCATTGCCTCCCAGTTGGTGGGGGGAGGGTGCTAGACTCTGGGATGCACCATTGATCTGCGCTTGTCTGGGTCCTGGTTAGCTCCCTCCTGAGCATGCTCCCCGTGAGGTTGGCATTCTGGCCTCTGTAATGAGTATTCATGATATGCAAAGCCATTAAAAATAGCTTCCCGTCATATGCTTGGTATCGCTATCCTGCTTCACCCCCCACTGCTGGGATAACTCAATGATTCCCTCCTGATGTCATAAACTTAACATGGTGCTTCCTACACAATTCAGCGTCACCCCAATCTCCTTCCTCACTCCCTCTGCCAGCATTAAATTCCGTCCATCGTGTCTGAGAATAATGACTCGAAGGAATCACAGGGGGACGGAGTGGTGAAGAAGGCATTTGACTTGCTTGGCTTCATTGGTCAGAACATCGAATATAGGAGTTGGGACGTCTTGTTGAAGTTGTACAAGACATTAGTAAGGCAACACTTGGAATACTGTGTACAGTTCTGGTCACCCTATTATAGAAAGGATATTATTCAACTAGAAAGGGTGCAGCAAAGATTTATTAGGATGCTAGTGGGACTTGATGGTTTGAATTATGAGAGGCGGGATAGACTGGGACTTTTTTCCCTGAAGCTTAGGGGTGATCTTACAGAGGTCTATAAAATAATGAGGGGCATAGATCAGCCAGATAGTCAACATCTTTTCCTAAATGTAGGGGAGTCTAAAACTAGAGGGCATAGGTTTAAGAGGAGAGGGGAGAGATACAAAAAGGTCCAGAGAGGCATTTGTTTCACAGAGGGTGGTGTGTGTCTGGAACAAATCGCCAGACGTAGTAATAGAGGTGGGTACAATTTTGTCTTTTAAAAAGCATTTAGACAGTTACATGGGTAAAATGGGTATAGAGGGATATGGGCCAAACGCGGGTGATTGGGACTAGCTTAGTGGTTACAAAAAAGGTGGTACAGACAAGCTGGGCCAAAGGGCCTGGTTCCATGTTGCAAACCTCTATGACTCTATGACTCCATGAATAACATGCAGCTAACATGCATGAGAAAATGAATGCAGATACTTGAGGCACTCCCTGGATGATGATGTGGAGCAGTGGGAAAGAGGAGCCAATGTACTCCAGCTATCCTAAGGGTGCAACCTAGCAAAGGCAATTCCACAAACCTGGACAACAAGAGTGAAACATTAAAGGAAGACGGTATGGTTCAGCGTGTTAAATTTAATTACTCACTTCAAATAAGTCCACAATTTGCAAGAATTGAATTGACTTGACTTTGACTGCCAGATCCCTACTGACTTGGAGCGTAAAAGACAAATTATGCAGAGGGAGGAATTACAAGATTAATAAAATTAAACAAAGTTTCTTTTCTGTACGAAATGTAAAACAAAATTAACCTTTTGACTTTTGCAGAGGAGAAACAATAGGGCATCTCTGAGGTGCCATCATCACTAAATAATTCATACTGTGAGGTATGTTCATCACAATTTTATTCACACAATCACTGGAAAGAAAGATTTAAAATGTACAAGCTGGTAGCATTATTTTATATGGTAATGGACATGGTACAACAGAAACTTCAATGTGCATTTGTGACGCCTCAGAAGTAAATGTTGGAAAAGTCAATGGGCGAGATTCTCCGGTCTCCCAGCTGTGTGATCCCCACCAGTGGGAGATGGCGCGTTGTTTGCTAGTGGCGGGATTCTCTGGTCCCACCGCTGTCAATGGGAATTTCCACTGACATCACCCCACACCGACGGGAAACCCATGGCCGGGGGTGCACTGCAGGCGGGACCGGAGGATCCCGCCGGCGTGAATGGCCGGAGAATTCCGGCCAACCCTGTATTTAACAATTTCCTCTGTCCGTTCTTTAAATGGAGACCTTAACCTATTTAATTTTAATGAGTTTGTGCTCAAAGTCTAAACTTTCATGCCAGTGCAGTCCTGAGGGAGCGCTGCACTGTTGGAGGTGCCAACTTTCAGATGAGATATTTAACCAAGGCTAGGTTGGCCCACTCAGGTGGACGTGAAAGATTCCATCGCGTTATTTTGAAAAAAAGCAGGGCGAATGAGACAGGCTGGGAGACAGGAGAGTTTCTGTAGACTCTCTGAGAGACATAAGGAAGACACTCATTAGAGGTAGCTTCATCTGAGCCACTCCAATAATGCACAATTGCATGTGCTTTTCATTGGTTTTAATTAGTTAGGGTGATATCACCGAGTGGTAGAATGTAGAAGAGGGCCAAGGATTGATCCTTGGGGGCACCAAAAGTAACGGTGCAGAAGTAAGAAGAGAAGCTGTTCCAAGTGATTCTCTGGCTCTGGTGAGATAATTAGAAAAAAAGGTACCTGGATGAGTACTTGGCACGCCATAACATTCAAGGCTATGGGCCAAGTGCTGGCAAGTGGGATTAGGTGGGCAGGTCAGGGCCTTTCATGCGTCAGTGCAGACTCAATGGGCCGAAGGGCCTCTTCTGCACTGTAGCATTCTGTGGAGAAAGGAACCACGTGAGAGCAGCCCCACTCAGCTGGACATCAGTAGAGAGGTGTTGGAGGAGGATGGTATAATCAACATGTCAAAGGTTGCAGCGAGGTAAGAAGAACGAGGAGTGAAATTTTATTTTTGTCACAGGTATTTGTGACTTTGATAAGAGCTGTTTCAGTAATGTTGCAGGGAAGGAAACTTGATGGAGGGATTTAAACATGGTGGGCTGGGTAAGATTGGAACTGCTTTGGGGGTGACAACAAATTCAATGATTTTGGAAAAGAAAGGGAGATTGGAGATGGGCTGGTAGTTTGATAGGATGGTTGTTTTATGGAGGAGATGGGTAATGATAGCAGATTTAAATGAGAGGGAACAACACCAGAAGTGAGCGAACCTTCTTCCACATTGACTAACATGGGGACCAGGAAGGAAAGCGCTGTCATCAGTGGTTTAGTAGGAATAGAATCCAAGGAGATGGGTTTCCAGGATAAGTTGACCTCAGCGAGGGCATGAGAAGAGATGGTGCTTTTTGTGGAGGTTATTAATTCAAATTGTAAGGACCATTGCCCCAGGACTGATCCTCCCACCTCCGGTTATTGGCTGCCCACTCAAAATTGTCCCAATTATCCTTACACTCTGCTTCCTGTTAGTTAACCACTCCTCCAATCGTGCAAATCTAATATCTACCATGAGTCCTTACCTTGTATTTTAATCTTTTGTGAGGCATCTTTGAGTCCAACAACTTTAGGCTGTGAACTTGCCCCTTCATTTTGGCTCCCCCTTTTGTTTTCTGTTATTCAGTTCCCCTGACTTGTCCCAACACCCCTCCTCCACATGGCCACTGTCCCCTGCTGTTCAGTTTTGCTCCTCTGAATATTGATATTTGTTCTCCTATTGACACGTTCTTCTATTCTACCCTCTGCCACTATAAACACTCTTCGGTTCCTAATGGTACTATTAACACTCCAGTTGTCTCATGTCCATGACATCTTTGCCAATCTCACCTTAGCTCTGATCCATCACTGACTTTCTATTCTGCCCCACCTACTGTCTCAGTATATAATTGATCACATTTCTATCCCTTTCCAGTTCTGTAGAAGAGTCAATGGATTGTAAATATTTACCACACCACTGATTTGCGTGCCATCTGCGAACTTACTGATCATACTCCACACATTGACATCTAGGTCATCAATGTACACCACAAACAGCAAGGGACCCAGCACCGATCCCTGCAGTACACCACAGGGCACAGGCTCCCAATCACAAAGTTGAAATCCAACAGGTTTATTTGGAATCACGAGCTTTTGGAGCGCTGCTTCCAGTTGGGGAACATTTCAGCAGTCAAGGGCATTTAGCCTCCAATCTTCGGTTAAGCGTTCTCCAAGGTGGCCTTCAAGACACACGACAATGCAGAATCGCCGAACAGGAACTGATAGCCAAGTTCTTCACTCATGAGGATGGCCTCAACTGGGATCTTGGATTCATGTCGCACTACCTGTAATCCACCATTTGACCTGGGCTTGAAAATCCACACCTCTTTAACCTGTGATAATCCCTCGCTCCACTCGCACTGTCTGTACCTGTAAAGACTTGATTACTTGAAAAGACTCGCATTCCAACCATTATCTTGCAATTGTGTCTTTGTCTATCAATGCCGTGTTTGTGAAACCTACCTCTCCATTCACCTGATGAAGGAGCAGCGCTCCGAAAGCTTGTGATTCCAAGTAAACTTGTTGGACTTTAACCTAGCGTTGTGAGACTTCTTACTGTGCCCACCCCAGTCCAATGCCGACATCTCCACATCATTCCTGTCACAAAAACAACCTTTGACAATCACCCCCGGCCTCCTGCCATGAAGCCAATTTGGATCCAATGTGGCAAGTTGCCCTGGATCCTACTGTCTCCAATGCAGGACCTTGTCGAAACCTTACTGGAGTCCATATAGACTACATCAACTGCACTGCCCTCATCTACACACCTAATCACCTCCTCAAAATATAAAATTCTTTGATTTGATTTGATTTATTATTGTCACATGTATTAACATAGAGTGAAAAGTATTGTTTCTTGCGCGCTATGCAGACAAAGCGTACCGTTCATAGAGAAGGAAACAAGAGAGTGCAGAACGTAATGCTACAGTCATAGCTAAGGTGTAGAGAAAGATCAACTTAATGTAAGCTAAGTCCATTCAAAAGTCTGACAGCAGTAGGAAGAAGCTGTTCTTGAGTTGGTTGGTATGTGACCTCAGACTTTTGTATCTTTTTCCCGACAGAAGACGGTGGAAGAGAGAATGTCCATGTTGCGTGGGGTCCTTAATTATGCTGGCTGCTTTGCCGAGGCAGCGGGAAGTGTAGAGAGAGTCAATGGATGGGAGGCTGGTTTGCATGATGGATTGGGCTACATTCACGATCTTTTCTAGTTCCTTGTGGTCTTGGGCAGAGCAGGAGCCATACCAAGCTGTGATACAACCAGAAAGAATGCTTTCTATGGTACATCTGTAAAAGTTGGTGAGTGTCGTAGCTGACATGCCAAATTTCCTTAGTCTTCTGAGAAAGTAGAGGTGTTGGTGGGTTTTCTTAACTATAGTGTCGGCATGGGGGGTGGGGGGGGGGGGGGGAACCAGACAGGTCGTTGGTGATCTGGACACCTAAAAACCTGAAGCCCTGACCCTTTCTACTTCATCCCCATTGATGTAGACAGGGGCTTGTTCTCCACTATGCTTCCTGAAGTTGATGACAATCTCCTTCGTTTTGTTGACATTGAGGGAGAGATTATTGTTGCTGCACCAGTTCACCAGATTCTCTGCCTCATTCCTGTACTCTGTCTCATGTTTGACATCCGACCCACTACCGTGGTGTCGTCAGCAAACTTGAAAATCAATTGGAGGGGAATTGGCCTCACAGTCATCGGTGTATAAGGAGTATAGTAAGGGGCTGAGGACACAGCCTTGTGGGGCACTGGTGTTGAGGATGATCGTGGATTCAATTGGTTAGACATGATTTCCCCTTGACAAAGCCATGCTGACTCTCTCTATTAATTTCTAAAGGCTCTGCTGACTGAAAGGACTTAGTCAGGTCAACAAAGATGGTGTGCAGATCCATGGTTTGTTTCTCCTGTAGCTGTCCAACTGCATGCAGCAGATCAATTACTGATCGAGCTTTCCTGAAAAGGCTGGTTGAGATGTTGCACAAAGTGGTTCAGAAGGAACATTTATCAATTGAATAGCCTTAACAGCCACGAGCAGAATACTTCTCACAGGATTTTAACTTTGGAACAACTTTCTACTTAAAAACATACGCTGGACCACTTCCACTGCAATTGGCCCCGGTTCATGAAAGAAGTATTTATCTACACACCTAGTCGTGCAGCAATCATCACTGGAAGTCTTTCTTCCTCCCATTACATCCAAGGCTTGCAATTCCAGTCAAAGATAATGGCTTTTCAATACTCCTCCATTTAATGTTTCTCTATTTGCAGCGACTGGATTTTATTAAAAGGAAACTGTTCAAATTCTCCATTTGTTTCAGATTCTAAGGAATATAGATTTTCACGAAACAATTTCAAAAGCCTCAGTGATTTCCAGCAATTGTCCTCCAATCTGCGCACACAATAAAAGTGGTGTTTCTTCTTCCATTGATATGCTAACAATGACCTGCTTTATCTCCTTTTGAAAAATATTGCCACATTGATCCATGACATGCTAATTCTGTTTGCTCACATAATACATGTTATTTAGACAATACTTCTGCTTTCAGGCCTTGACAGCCATGATCCAAGTTTAACCATATGATCCCTTTGTCGTTCTTTGGCTTCTTTCCCCTTAATTGAATGAAAAGTGTTTCAAATTGTTCTTTTTCTGTGGATAAAGCCGAGCTTATTACAAACCTGTGTGAATGCCACCTTTTCAGTTTCTCACAAGATGTCTGATAAATCTACTGATTTGTAAATAGCATGGTAATTATTTTTCAACAAAGTCTGCAATGTATTTTTACTCGCTGATCTCTCATTGTGTAGATCATGGGTTGACTGGATAAGGGTTCCTGTGTTTGCCAAACAAGCGCACTTTCTCAGGACAATATGACTTGACCAGGAGATGATGACCGGGTTCAAACCTGCGCGTACTACATTCAAGACCTGAAAAAAGAATCTAAAATGAAGATCAAAAGTGATGAAAATACTCAACTGGCCTGGCAGCATCTGTGGAGAGATCAACAGACCTTTGTCGCATCGGTCAGTTTTCTATCATTGCAGAGATGAACGCTCTCCATTGGACTAAGATAAGACAGCATCTATTTGCATAAGCATTTCATTTATTTTACTGATTCATTGGATCTGGGCATCGCTGGTTGGCCAGCATTTATTGCCCATCCCTAGTTGCCCTTGTTCAGAGGGCAGTTGAAAGTCAACCACATTGCTGTCTGGAGTCACATGTATTCCAGACCACATACGGACAGCAGAATTCTTTCCCTGTAGGACATTATTGAACCAGATGGGTTTTTCGACAATAGTTTCATGGTCATCACAAGATGCTTAATTCCAGACTTTTTTTTATTGGATTCAATTCCACCATCTGCCGTGACGAGATTCGAACCGGGTCCCCAGAACATTAGCTGAGTTTCTGTATTAATAATCTAGTGATAATACTACCTTGCCATCACCTATCTGCCACAGGGTCAAAGGTTTGTGCTCAAACTCTACTGAGGCTAATATCTTCACAGAGTGCTCTACTGCATTGGCAATCTGGGTGAAATATTACACTACAGTCCAGTCTTCCCTTTCGAGTCAATGTAAGATCACGCTTTTAGGAAGGGGTTGGCCTGGGCAACATTTATCCCTCAGCCAAACACAGATTATGACTTGGTCACTCATCTCATTACTGTTTGTGGGACCTTACTGTGCGTGAATTGGCAGATGGGTTTTCCTATATTAGCATGGTGACTACCGTTCAAAAGTATTTCATTGACTGTGAAGTCTTTTGGAATGTCCTGAGACTTGGAGGGGGTGATTTCAATGCACACCCTGAGATAGTGAATGGTGAAATATGAAAAGGATTTGTTCTTTCACTCAACTTTCCAGCTGATCCCCAGTTGACCCAAAGCCTGCTGAAACAGTTTCTCATGGCACGGTGGCACAGTGGTAAGCATTGCTGCCTCTCAGCGCCAGGGACCTGGGTTCAATACCCGGTTTGGGTCACTGTCGATGCGGAATTTGCACATTCTCCCTGTGTCTGTGTGGGTTTCCTCCAGGTGCTCTGGTTTCCTCTCAAACTCCAAAGACGTGCTGGTTAGATGCATTGGCCATGCTAAATTCTCCCTTAGTGTACCTGAACAGGCGCCAGAGTATGGCGACTCGGGGATTTTCACAGCAACTTCATTGCAGTGTTGATGTAAGCCTAATAAGAACATAAGAACATAAGAAATAGGAGCAGGAGTAGGCCATCTAGCTCCTTGAGCCTGCCCCGCCATTCAATAAGATCATGGCTGATCTGAAGTGGATCAGTTCCACTTACCTGCCTGATCCCTATAACCCCTAATTCCCTTACCGATCAGGAATCCATCTATCCGTGATTTAAAGATATTCAACAAGATAGCCTCCACCACTTCAGTGGGCAGAGAATTCCAGAGATTCACCACCCTCTGAGAGAAGAAGTTCCTCCTCAACTCTGTCCTAAACCGACCCCCCTTTATTTTGAGGCTGTCCCTCTAGTTCTAGTTTCCTTTCTAAGTGGAAAGACTCTCTCCATCTCTACCCTATCCAGCCCCTTCATTATCTTATAGGTCTCTATAAGATTCTCCCCTCAGCCTTCTAAATTCCAACGAATACAAACCCAATCTGCTCAGTCTCTCCTCATAATCAACACCCCTCATCACTGGTATCAACCTGGTGAACCTTCTCTGCACTCCCTCCAAGGCCAATATATCCTTCCGCAAATAAGGGGACCAATACTGCACACAGTATTCCAGCTGCGCCCTCACCAATGCCCTGTACAGATGCAACGACACTAATAAATAAACTTTACTTTCCTTAACTTGCAAAGTGACGGAAAGTACTGTCATTGTTGGTGACTTCTTGTTGTGTATAATCCATTTCGCTGTTGTGTTTTCCAATCTTCCTGTCATTCCTCATTGCGCATGTTTTTCAATAAACATGATATTGCCTTATATTTAAAGCATATGGGTATGAAATTTGCTAGCAAAGACTTGGCAAAGAGCATTTGCACTCAAGGTAGCTTCCACTTAAAAGCAGTGCTGGATGCTGAGATGGAATCAATGATAGTATTGTGGAAGAAACATCTTGTTTTCTTTCAGGTTCTTCCATTTCTGCAGAACACTTGGGAAGAGTTTCTCTACAATTTGCTTCTCTGTGATCTGGGGATAAATTATTCAGCCATTCTCCTGTTACACCAACATTTCCTCCCTGCTCTGAGCCAGAAAATGGAGGAAAAAAACATTAAGCATTGACTGAAATTAAAAAAATGTCAAAAATATTCCCTGAAAGATAGGAAAAAACCCAAAAAGCTTGTGATCAGAACTCCACCAGCATACTGTTGGTATAGACATCAGGACCAAATATGGGCCCTTTGCCCATGCATGTGAACGGCAGGATTGTGGCGGCCATTTTACTTATGGCAGCCTCATCATGCAATCAGGATGGTGGCTTGCCTCTCCAAGATGTTGGTCCAATCAGTGCCATGGGTAGCCACTGGCATAGTGCTGCTATTGTGGCTATAGGGAGAAAGAGAGGGTGTCTTCATGTTGTGGCACTCTTGAAGGGGTGGGTACAGATTTGGAGATGTGCCAATACCAGACAGGTGATTGGAGGGGCAAAACCTGCAACGTCAGACTTGTGCAGGTCTCAGTGGGTCATAGCACTTAGAAAAGACACCAGGGAAGTGTATATTTAAGGCTGAGATAGATAGATTTTTGATCAGTAAGGGAATCAAGCGTTACAGGAAAAGGGCCGGAAAGTGGACGTGAGGAATGTTGGATCGGCCATGATCCTATTGAATGGCAGAACAGGTTTGAGAGGCCAAACGGCCTACTCCTGTTCTTGTTTCTTATTGTCTTATGGGAGGCTGCCTCAATGTACCTGACGCAGCAGGGGATACCATTCAAATCCTGGTAAAATACTGGCGGGGTCATAATATTGTTGATTGTTGATTGGCCATTTAATTATCTTAACACTACTGTTCCTGCATTTGTAACTATCGTGAGGTTGTGGAAAGCCTTTGGGCGTTCCTTCTGATGACTTTCTCTGGCCATTTTACCATCCCTTAAACCTCCCACTCTGTCTCTAATAGGCTGGTAAAATCCTGGCCTATAATTTTCCTGTCATTTAAAATTAGACTTCAAGTAGCTTACCTTTGAACCATGCTTGTAATGGATGGAAGTCGTTTGCCCCAATATCATAGAAGGGAGCAAAGCTTCCT
Source organism: Mustelus asterias (assembly GCF_964213995.1). NCBI lineage: Eukaryota > Metazoa > Chordata > Chondrichthyes > Carcharhiniformes > Triakidae > Mustelus > Mustelus asterias. The sequence continues at coordinate 29,764,656 of NC_135807.1, read as the reverse complement.
GTGATTTCCATTACCACACTGCACACATAGGTAGTGGAATTCTCACCAAAAAGGTGCATGACTATGTGGGTGACAATCAAGGACAATCCATGTGGGACACATATCCAGCAGAGATTATGTAGAACCATTAGTCACACACTTTCCTGATTCCCACCAGCCTAAGTTCCTCCCATGAGATACTTACTGCCTGGAGGAAAACTGCACTGCAAAGTTATATACTAGCATAAAAGCTGGAAAGAGAAGTCGCAGTAAATCGGGAAGTTGCAATGAGGTGACAGAAATTGGAATTTGAAAAGTGTGAAGGCCCCATGGACATCAAAGTCAAAGGATCATAAGGAGTCCCACAGTCCTTCATTTTAAGAGTGAGAGCTGTGATGATCTTTGACCCAGAAGTGGTAACAGTAAGAAGCATTTGTAATTTCTTTGAAATGTATGTAGAATTTGTTATTCTTTGTCGGAATGTTTGAAAATGAATTATAAGAGTTTGCAAGAATTGTATTTATTTAGGATAGTAAAATCTACTGGTCCATGTGGCCTGGTGAGGCTTGATCTAGAATTTGGCCCAAAAGGATGGAAGTGAAGTTATAAAAACCGTTTGGTTGGCAGACACAAAGCAGAGCTGGAGGGAGAAGGCAATCAGCGCACGGATGCAGGAGTTCCTGGAGGCACTGTGTGAGTGGGCTAAAAAGATCTAAAACCAGGAAGACTATGTGGCTAACTCAGAGATGTTAAAGAGCTGGGTGTTTTACCAGAAGTGGCCTAACTATGAACTGGTATGTTATTGGTTGGTTGGTTGAAAATGAATTCTTGAGAACTACACCATCTTGACTGTTGTGACGCGAGGGAATGAGGGTTCAAAGAAGTGTGTCTTGCTGATGATAATCGTAACTGTGAAACCTGGTGATGAAAGCTGTTACTAGACAGGACTCTTGACCTCCCCTGTGTGAATATAGAACTGCATGCTGTGAAACTGTATGTAATGACATGCATGTGGAAGGAGAATTTTTATGACTGTGTCAGATAGTTCTTCTTTTATTGACTATTTAAGGTGAAATTTGCCTTTTTATTTGAAGAATCATTTGCCTGTTCATTCATGTCAAATTTACAGTGATTCTAATTCATAATAAAGTAAAAGTTACAAATAGTGAAATACTGCTGCTATTTGTTTCATTTGGAGGTCATTCAATAAATCTGGTTATTTTGATTTACGTTTGCCACAGGGATGTTAACCGAGTGCAGGAAAGAGGCATAGTGGTATTGGCACTGGGCTCATAATCCAGAGGCCAGGCACAAGATCCAGGGACCTGAGTTCAGATCCCACCACGGCAGATGGTGAAATTTGAGTTTAATATAAATCTGGAATAAAGAATCTATTGATGACCATGAAAACATTGTCAATTGTTGTAAAAACCCATCTGGTTCACTAATGTCCTTTAGGGAAGGAAATCTGCCATCCTTACCCAGTCTGGCCTACATGTGACTCCTGACCCACACCAATGTGATTGACTCTTAACTTCCCTCTGGAGTTCAAAGATGTGTGGGTTAGGTGCATTGGCCATGCTAAATTGCCCCTTAGTGTCTCGGGATGCGTAGGTTAGAGGGATTAATGAGTTAAATATGTGGGGTTACGGGGATAGGGCCTAGGTGGGATTGTTTTGTGCAGACTCGATGGACTGAATGGCTTCCTTCTGCACTGTAGGGATTCTATGGATTCTATGAATGGAAGGCAGTTAAGGATGGGCAATACATGCTGGCCCATCCTTATTTCCCATGAAATGAATAAAGAAAAAAAGATCAAAACAATGTAAAATGAGAGCTCAGGAAAGAATGATAGAGATTCCTGTAAGGATGAAGGATAAGTATGGCAAGTTTCACGAACCTTGGATAATGAGAGATATTGTGAGCCTAGCCAAAGTGAAAAAAGAAGCATTTGTCAAGGCTAGGAGGCTGGGAACACATGAAGCAAATGTGGAATAAAAGGAAAGTAGAAAGAAACTTAAGCAAGGAATAAGGAGGGCTAAAAGGAGTCATGAAAAGTTAATGGCCAGCAGGATTAAGGAAAATCCCAAGGCTTTTTATACACACATAAAGAGCAAGAGGATAGCCAGGGAGAGGGTTGGCCCACTCAAGGACAGGGGAGGGAATCTATGTGTGGAACCAGAGGAAATGGGCGAGGTATTAAATGAGTACTTTGCGTCAGTATTCACCAAAGAGAAGGACTTGATGGATGATGAGTCTGGGGAAGGGTGCACAGATAGTTTGAGTCATGTTGAAATCAAAATGGAGGAGATATTGGGGGTCTTGAGAAACATTAAGGTACACAAGTCCCCAGAGCCTGATGGGATATACCTCAGAATACTGAGAGAGGCAAGGAAGGAAATTGCTGGGGCCTTGAGAGAAATCTTTGTATCCTCACTGGCTCCAAGAGAGGTCCCAGAGATTGGAGAATGGCCAATGTTGTCCCTTTGTTTAAGAAGGGTAGCAAGGATAATCCAGGTAATTACAGGCCGGTGAGCCTTACATCAATGGTAGGGAAATTATTGGAGAGGATTTACTCCCACTTGGAAATAAGTGAACGTATTGGCAAGAGGCAACATGGTTTTGTGAAGAGGAAGTCGTGTCTCACTAACTTGATCGAGTTTTTCGAGGAAGTGATGAAGATGATTGATGAGGGTAGGGCAGTGGATGTTGTCTACATGGACTTCAGTAAGGCCTTTGACAAGGTCCCCAATGGCGGACTGGTACAGAACATGAAGTCGCACGGGATCAGAGGTGAGCTAGCAAGATGGATACAGAACTGGCTGGGTCATAAAAGACAGAGGGAAGAGCGAGTTTCTGAATGGAGGGCTGTGGTAAGTGGCGTTCCTCAGGGATCAGTACTGGGACCTTTGATGTTTGTAATATATATAAATGATTTGGAGAAAAATGTAACTGGTTTGATTAGTAAGTTTACAGACGACACAAAGGTTGATGGATTTGCAGATAGTGATGAGGACCGTCAGAGGACACAGCAGGATATAGATTAGTTGGAGTCTTGGGCAGAGAGTTGGCATATGAAGTTTAATTCAGACAAATGTGAGGTAATGCATTTTGGAAGGTCTAATAAAGATAGGAAATATACAGTAAATGGCAGAACCCTTAAGATTATTGACAGGCAGAGGGACTTAGGTGTACAGGTACACAGGTCACTGAAAGTGGCAGCACAGGTGGAGAAGGTAGTCAAGAAGGCATATGGCATGCTTGCCTTCATCGGCGGGGACATTGAGTTTAAAAATTGGCAAGTCATGTTGTAGCTTTATAGAACCTTAATTAGGCCACACTTGGAATATAGTGTTCAATTTTGGCCGCTACATTACCAGAAGGACATGGAGGCTTTGGAGAGGGTACAGAAACGATTTACCAGGATGTTGCCTGGTATGGAGGGCATTAGCTATGAGGAGAGGTTGGAGAAACTTGGTTTGTTCTCATTGGAACGACAGAGGTTGAGGGGCGACCTGATATAAGTCTACAAGATTATGAGGGGCATGGGCAGAGTGGATAGTCAGAAACATTCTCCCAAGGTGGAAGAGTCAATTACTAGGGGACATAGCTTTAAGGTGTGAGGGGGCAAGGTTTAAAGGAGATATACAAGGCAAGTTTTTTACACAGGGGGTGGTGGGTGCCTGGAACTCATTACCGGGGGAGGTAGTGGAAGCAGATATGATAGTGACTTTTAAGGGGCAGCTGGACAAATACATAAATAGGATAGGAATAGAGGGATATGGTCCCCGGAAGGGAAAGCGGTTTTAGTTCAGTCGGGCAGCATGGTCGGTGCAGGCTTGAAGGGCCAAGGGGCCTGATCCTGTGCTGTAATTTTCTTTGTTCTTCTTTGTTCTTTGAGCCCAAGTACAGAGGTTGTTTGGCTAAATACCTTTAGTAGTCATGATGTGGAGATGCCGGCGTTGGACTGGGGTAAACACAGTAAGAAGTTTAACAACACCAGGTTAAAGTCCAACAGGTTTATTTGGTAGCAAAAGCCACACAAGCTTTCGAGGCTCTGAGCCCCTTCTTCAGGTGCTTCCTGAAGAAGGGGCTCAGAGCCTCGAAAGCTTGTGTGGCTTTTGCTACCAAATAAACCTGTTGGACTTTAACCTGGTGTTGTTAAACTTCTTACTGTAAATACCTTTATACACCATTGCTTACCATTGTCATGTGACAGAGAACATAGCACATAGAACATTACAGCGCAGTACAGGCCCTTGACACCTGAACATATGTTTTAAGGTGGTAGCCATTGCACTCTGTACATGGAACATGTGTCAGAAGTGTAGATTTTGATTGCTGCAAGAGAGCCATCAAATATAAAACACAGCAGAGAGTAACTAAAACTTAGGTCTGTAACTTTGCTCACTTGTAGCTCAGTTGGGTCGTGTGTGGTTCTGAATGACAGCAAAGTGTGATTTGAGTCTCCATTCTTGTTGAGGTAGAATTGAAACTTGCCTCCTTGCTCTGCGAGTAGAGGGCAATGGCAAACCCCACACTGAAAACTCTGCCAAGAAGACAGCTCAAGATGAAGCATGAACAGGCAATGAGCCAAAGCAAAGCAGACATGAAAGTGCTTAACACTGGAGATCAGGCAGAGCGGGCGAATATTGATCACTACGAGACTGCACTGAGACATCTAGCTGAATCTGGTGAGTTTGGACAAATGAAGGGTGATCTCATCGGAGACCTGATTGCTTTAGGAACAAGAGACCTTGCTGTGAGAGAAATCTACTCTCAAGAAAGCTTGTGACATGTACAGAAGCTCTGAGCTGGCTAGTTATCAGCTGAAGAGTATTGATGGTAGAACTAATTGTGCTTTGCACTATGCTGAAATGTAGTCCAAACCTTCCAGGCATGAGTCAATAAAGAAGAGGAAGAACAACCTGTAGAAGGCCAGCAGAAGGATCACAGTTGGAGTACTAGATGTAAATAGTATGAAAGACACTGCAAGATGGAAAAGGAAACATGTCCAACTGGGAAAAGCAGCGCTCTAACTGCAAGAAACTGAATCAATTTGGATGCAAGTGTTTTGCTGGAAAGGGAAAAAAGCAAGCCTATAAAGATGATTCTGATGAATCACTCTACATTCTAGAGCATATTGGAGTTGATGTGTCTCAAGGTAAAAAAATAGTTTGTTACTGTTGGAATGATGACTACAGAAGGAGAGCAGTGAGTTAATGTGAAGCACCATCTAGACACTGGTGCTACGTGCAACATCACAAGCTTTGCAGAATTGTCTGTGAAGTTACTCAAGGTGGTGAGCTGAAAGCGAAGCTGTCAAAGCTTTGTTAATTCCAGATTTGATTATCCAAAGCACCATTCCTTGAACCTCCATCTTGCCCCCTCCATAAACCTAAGTATGTCCAAAACTCTGCCACTCATTTCATAGCTCAAACCAAGTCACATTCACCCATTGTCCCTACGTTCGCTGCCTACATTGTCTCCTGGTCATTCAGAGCCTCAATTCTAAAATTCTCATCCTTATTTCAATCCATCACTTCACCCTTCCCTATCTCTGTATACTCTTCCAGCTCGATAGCCCTTCCAGCTCTCATCACTCTTCTACTTTGGTTGATTCTCTCATTTTAATCTTTCCGCTACTGACGGCTATGTCTTTAGCTGCTGAGGACCCAAACTCTGGAATTTACTCCATTAACTTTTCAACCACTCTAATTCTCTTTCTTCTTTTAAGATTCCCCAGAGCCAACTTTAACCAAAAATTTAGCCATCTACCTTACGTTTCAATTTTTGTTTGGCAAAACTCCCTTTAAACTCCTTGGGATGTTTCATTGTACTGGAGGCACTGGATAAATGTGGGTCGTTGTTGTAATATAGATGAGTGTGAAGCACGGGGCGGCATGGTGGGACAGTGGTTAGCACTGCTCCCTCAGAGTGCCATGGACCCAAGTTCGATTCCGGCCTAGGGTCACTGCCTGTGTGGAGTTTGCACATTCTCCCCGTGTCTGCGTGGGTTTCCTCCAGGTGCTCCAGTTTCCTCCCACAGTTCAAAGATGTGCGGGTTAGGTAGATTGGCCATGCTAAACTGCCCCTAAGTGTCAGAGGGACGAGCATGGTAAATGCGTAGGAATATGGCCTTTTTGGGATTGTTGTCAGTGCAGACATGATGGGCCGAGTGGTCTCCTTCTGCACTGTAGCGATTCTATGATTCTGTGAACTCATTTTGGGAGGAAGTATGTGGAATGTGAGTGGATGCTCAAAGATACTGAACGGAATCTTTCCATTCCCATGGATGGGTCGTTGGAGGCCGTAATACAATGCATTTTAGAAAGTTGCACTTTGAGTGGGCCTCCTCACCTCTGGATGAATTTCCTATGGCTAGGTTGCCATGGGAATTGGCAACTGGCTTCATTCACAAAGACAGGCAGCCAATTAGGCTGATTCAGGCTCCCTTAATGGGCCATTTCCAAAGCTGTTGGTAGTTTCCTGGAATTAGACCAAATCCCTGTTGAGTCCAAAGCCTGGCAGATACTTGGGGACAGCCTGTTGATGGCAGGCTGTAGAGCCTTTTGAGCCTCCAGTCAGTTGCCTAATGAAAGAGTTGTAAGGTTTAAAAGGTCATAGCCATGGGTTTCAATCAATATAGTTGTCTTCCACACCGATGACCCTCAGAACTCTGGGGCATCTTAATTTTGTAAATTTTCAGTAAGCTTCTGAAAGTATCCCTGTTATGAATGGTGGGCGTGGGTAGTGGGTGTGGGTAGAATCTGCCATTTGTCCCGACACCTGAAGATTCTGCCCAGTATGGGCAAAGAATTCAACTCTATGATTCCTTAAAAATGCAATTGAAGATAGATAAAGCTATAAAAAGACCAAGGCCATTTTGGTTTTCATAAATAGAGGGACAGTGTGGAAGAAGGTTCAAGTAATGATAAATATGAATATAAGTCACAGTTAAACTTCATATAAAAAAGGACATTAAAGCTCTCGGGAACGTTGGTCAGGGTTGGGAAACTATATCCGGGAAGAGAATTTTGAGATACCACAAAGGTTAAAAGAAGATTTATTAAAGGTTTTTTTAAAAAAGTGTGAATAGTTTTGATAAAGTAAATATAGGCCATTTTCTCTGTTTGGAGAGTTAATGATGAAAGATGGGTAATTAAATTTCTTCTCTAAAAGAGTGAAGAGAGGGGTTTGGAGAATTTATTTTGAATCATTCGTGGGATATAGGTGTTGCTGGCTGCCCAGCATTTATTGCCCATCCCTAGTTGCCCTTGAGAAGGTGGTGGTGAGCTGTCTTCTTGAATCGCTGAAGTCCATGTGCTGTGGGTTGACCCACAATGCTATTAGGGAGGGAATTCCAGGATTTTGGCCTAGCGACTGCGAAGGAACGACGACATATGTCAAAGTGAGGGTGGTGAGTGGCTTGCAGGGGAACTTGCAGGTGATGGTGTTCCCATGTGTCTGCTGCCCTTGTCCTTCTGGATGGAAGTGGTCGTGGGTTTAGAAGGTGCAGTCTAAGGATCTTTGGTAAATTGCTGCAGTGCATCTTGTAGATAGTACACACTGTTCTTAGGTTGGGGGTTACTGGAGCATGGAATGTTCTACCAGAGGGAGTGATTATGGCAAAGCCTATTTAATCTTTAAGGGAAAATGAGATAAATATTTGAAGATACAGAATTGTGGAGAGAGTACAAACCGGTGGGATTACTGTTTAATTGCTTTGGCATAAAGCTGGCACAGACACAATGGCCAAATGGCCTCTTTCTGTGCTGCAATTTTCTTTCATTCCACATTGCCCTCCTGCTAACCTTGTACATTTCTTTGATAGCCTTATAAGATTACAGATTGAATTGCTTACATCTTATATTAAAGACAGTAATCATGCCCTTCAACTATTTGGCTGCTTCCAGCTTTTACCTTCTCAGTGGAACTGAAGTCTCTTTATAGTTTTATCCCTCACAGCAATTACTTCACTGCAGTAGATTTTTTTTTCAGCCAACCTGTGGTGTAGGATCTATCTATCTGCTCACATTTAAATCCCCAGTTGCTCCTAACTTGTACTTAGATATAATGCTTTTTCTTTTAAATAACAGTTTTCATCAACAGGTTGGCGGAGTTGCCATGGACACATAAAATAGAATCTAGGTTTGCTAAAGTCTTTCATAACTTGCGCAGAAGTGCATTACTTTGAAGGAATCCTTCAAGGAAGACTTAGGATAAGTCGAAAACCATTGGCAATTGAGTAGAAATATCAGCAAACTAGGCTGAGAGAATTGATAAAGTGAGCTAACACTGTACATAGCATTCTGTGATATCATAGCAACTTGATTCTTTTTCTGGTATTCTATTTCTAGGCAAGAACACCAAAGACAGTTTTAGATTCCTCTGTTTATGAAGGTGGAAGTGGGGAATAGATGTTTATTTTTAAATTGAATTGATGAGTGGGTGAATGCTGGTTTCAGCAACAATTGGGATTGCACAGTGCAATCTTCTGGAAGTGAAAGCAAATGGTCTGGCAACTGACTAGCTGGATGGCTCATATTGAAATAAGAAAGAAAAACTTCTGACATTCAGTCAATGATGACAGTCAACATGTTGAGAAATGATATCCTCAGATCATTATGAGTGAGCTGAGAAATTAGCTGTTGAATTCCAGATAGATTATGGTGAGATTCTCCAGCCTCTCAGCCGTGTGTTTCCGGCCGGCAGGAGGTGGCGCGTTATTTGCTAGTGGCGGGATTCTCTGCTCCTGCCAGTGTCGATGGGAATTCCCATTAATGTCACCCCATGCCAACGGGAAACCCACGGGCATAGGGTGCGCTGCCGACACAACCAGAGAACTCCGCCAGTGTGAACGGTCAGAGAATTCAGGCCAGACTGCCAGGTTTATTAATGATGATGTGGGGATGCTGGTGTTGGACTGGGGTGGGCACAGTAAGAAGTCTCACAACACCAGGTTAAAGTCCAACAGGTTTATTTGGAATCGTGAGCTTTTGGAGTGCTGTTGATGAAGGAGCAGTGCGGAGCAGACCTGATGAAGGAGCAGTGCTCCCAAAGCTCGTGATTCCAAATAAACCTGTTGGACCAGATTAAACTGCATTTATTTCAATGCAAGAAGCCTGACGGTCAAGGCAGATGAACTCAGGGGCATGGATGGGTACTTGGGACTGGGATATTATAGCAATTACTGAAACATGGCTAAGGGAGGGACAAGACTGGCAGCTCAATGTTCCAGGGTACAGATGCTATAGGAAAGACAGAACAGGAGGTAAGAGAGGAGGGGGAGTTGCACTTTTGATTAGGGGAAACATCACGGCAGTACTGAGAGGGGATATATCCGAGGGTCGGCCATTGAGTCTATATGGGTAAAACTGAGAAATAAAAAGGGGGAAATCACTTTGACAGGGTTGTATTATAGGCCCCCAAATAGTCGGCGGGAAATTGAGAAGCAAATATGTAAGGAGATTACAGATAGCTCCAAGAAAAATAGGGTGATAATAGTAGGGGATTTTAACTTTCCCAACATTGACTAGGACAGCCATAGTATTAGAGGGTTGGATGGAGAGAAATTTGTTGAGTGTATTCAGGAGGAATTTCTCATTCAGTGTGTGGTTGGCCTGAGCAGAGAAGGGGCAAAACTTAATCTCCTCTTGGGAAATAAGGAAGGGCAGGTGACAGGAGTGTTAGTGAGGGATCACTTTGGGACCAGTGACCATAATTCTATCAGTTTTAAGATAGCTATGGAGAATAATAGGTCTGGCCCAAAAGTTAAAATTCTAAATTGGGGCAAGGCCAATTTTGATGGTATCAGGCAGGAACTTTCAACAGTTAATTGGGGAAGTCTGTGGGAAGGCAAAGGGACGTCTGGTAAGTGGGAGGCTTTTGAAAGTGTGTTAACCAGGGTTCAGGGTAAGCACATTCCTCTTCAAGTGAAGGGCAAGGCTGGCAGAAGTAGGGAACCTGGATGACTCGGGATGTTGATGCCCTGGTCAAGAAGAAGAAGGCACATGACATGCATAGGCAGCTGGGATCAAGTGAATCCCTTGAAGAGTATAGTGGGTGTAAGAGTAGAGTTAAGAGAGAAATCAGGAGGGCAAAACAGGGACAGGAGATTGTTTTGGCAGATAAGGCAAAGGAGAATCCAAAGAGCTTCTACAAATACATAAAGGGCAAAAGAGTAACAAGGGAGAGAGTAGGGCCTCTTAAGGATCAACAAGGTCATCTATGTGCGGATCCAGAAGAGATGGGTGAGAGCCTAAATGAATATTTCTCATCAGTATTTACTGTTGAGAAAAACATGGATGTTAGGGAACTTGGGGAAATAAATAGTGATGTCTTGAGGAGTGTACATATTACAGGGAAAGAGGTGCTGGAAGTCTTAAAGCGTATCAAGGTAGATAAATCCCCAGGACCTGATGAAGTGTATCCCAGGACATTGTGGGAGGCTGGGGACAAAATTGCGAGTCCCCTAGCAGAGATATTTGAATCATTGAACGCCACAGGTGAGGTGCCTGAAGATTGGAGTGTGGCAAATGTTGTGCCTTTGTTTAAAAAGGGCTGCAGGGAAAAGCCTGGGAACTACAGGCCAGTGAGCCTCACATCTATGGTGGGTAAGTTGTTGGAAGGTATTTTGAGAGACAGGATCTACACGCATTTAGAGACGCAAGGACTGATTAGGGACAGTCAGCATGGCTTTGTGAGTGGAAAATCATGTCTCACAAATTTGATTGAGTTTTTTGAAGGGGTAACCAAGAAGGTAGATGAGGGCAGTGCAGTTGATGTTGTCTACATGGACTTTAGCAAGGCTTTTGACAAGGTACCACATGGTTGGTTGTTGCATGAGGTTAAATCTCACAGAATCCAGGGTGAGGTAGCTAAATGGATACAAAATTGGCTTCTTGACAGAAGCCAGAGGGTGGTTGTAGAGGGTTGTTTTTCAAACTGGAGGCCTGTGACCAGCGGTGTGCCTCAGGGATCAGTGCTGGGTCCACTGTTATTTGTCATTTATATTAAAGATTTGGATGAGAATATAGGAGGCATGGTTAGTAAGTTTGCAGATGACACCAAGATTGGTGGCATAGTGGACAGTGAAGAAAATTATCTCCGATTGCAGCGGGGTCTTGATCAATTGGGCAAGTGGGCTGACGAATGGCAGACGGAGTTTAATTTAGATAAATGTAAGGTGATGCATTTTGGTAGATTGAACCAGTGCAGGACTTACTCAGTTAATGATAGGGCATTGGGGAGAGTTACAGAACAAAGAGATCTAGGGGTACATGTTCATAGCTCCTTGAAAGTGGAGTCACAGCTGGACAGAGTGGTGAAGAAGGCATGCTTGGTTTCATTGGCCATAACAGTGAATACAGGAGATGGGACGTCTTGTTGAAGCTGTACAAGACATTGGTAAGGCTACACTTGGAATACTGTGTACAGTTCTGGTCACCCTATTATAGAAAATATATTATTAAACTAGAAAGAGTGCAGAAAAGATTTACTAGGATGCCACCGGGACTTGATGGTTTGAGTTATAAGGAGAGGCTGGATAGACTGGGACTTTTTTCTCTGGAGCATAGACGCCTGAGGGGTGATCTTATAGAGGTCTATAAAATAATGAGGGGCACAGGTCAGCTGGATAGTCAATATCTTTTCCCAAAGGTAGGGGAGTCTTAAACTAGAGGGCATAGGTTTAAGGTGAGAGGGGAGAGATACAAAAGTGTCCAGAGGGGCAATGTTTTTCACTCAGAGGATGATAAATGTCTGGAACAAGCTGCCAGAGGTAGTAGTAGAGGTGGGTACAATTTTGTCTTTTAAAAAGCATTTAGACAGTTATATGGGTAAGATGGTTATAGAGGGATATGGGCCAAATGCGGGCAATTGGGATTAGTTTAGGGGTTTAAAAAAAAGGGCAGCATGGACAAGTTGGGCTGAAGGGCCTGTTTCCATGCTGTAAACCTCTATGACTCTCTGCCTCTATGACTTTAACCTGGTGTTGTGAGAACTCTTACTGTGCCCAGATTCATGAACAACAAACTTAGATCATTTTCTTGTGAATATCATCTCAGTCCTAGAACAAAGAGATTTACTGTTTTGTGAGTAGCTCAAGGAAAATTGGTAAAAAAATATAAATTTTATTGTTCCCTTTTATTGGATTTTATTTTACTGTCATGTTAAATTAATTGATGAATGAGTTTAGTTATAACTAACATCGCAGTACAGACAACCCTAATTTATCAGATTGCTGCAAATTTGTTTCCCAAAAAGGAATAGCCACAACACATATTTGGCTAATAGCGAACATTTTCCACATTATTACAGCAGTGCAACACAAAGAACAAAGAAAAGATAATTTCAGCGCAGGAAAAGGTCCTTCGGCCCTCCAAGCCTGTGCCAAACATGATGCATGACTGAACTGAAACCCCCTACCCTTCCAGGGATCGTACTCCTTTACTCCCATCCTCTTGATGTATTTGTCAAAACGCCTCTTAAAAGTCACAGATTCCCAGGTACAGTGAAGAAATGGAGGAGAGAACCAGTGAATTATGTCTCTGCCATATTTTCAATTCTACCTCTGAGCTCGGAGCTTTAGAATTTGCACTTGCTGTGCAAGTGCTTTCTGTTGTGGATTTGAAAACACCTCAAAGATCGAAGGTGCTTTAAGGTAGAATAATATTTTACACAGAATAGGCCTCAGGGTTTCCTGGATGCTGTTCTGTAGCAGCATCTTGAAGCCTCTCTATAGTCAACTTGGCTCAATAATACAACTTCACATATCCAAGTTCAGAGCTTTGAGCATATAATCTCGGCCGACACATGGAGGTGTTATCAGAGGATAAAATAAATAAATAAAGTGCATTCACGCTGCAATTTTTGCAACTATGGACATCTCAAAGCATGTCATAACCAATGACATTCTTTAGAAGTGTAGTTATTGAAAGTGAGGAAATGTGACAACCGATTTACACAGAGCAACCACCTACAAATAGAAGTATGACAATGACCAACTCACCTGTCTCAGGCATTTGACAAGGGATAGATATTGGCTAGGACGTCACACAAAAAATGTCCTCTGATTTTCTTCGTGGTAGTACTGTGGGACATTGCATGTCTCTCTGAGAGGGCAGCGGTTTAACATCTTACCTGAACGACAGCACCTCTAATAGTACAGCATTCCCTCAGTACTGTCTCAGTCGCTTGATTGTCAGCCGACATTTTGTGCTTAAGTCACTGGAATGCAACATGAACGCACGACATTCTGACTCAGAGGTAAAGGTGCCATCACTGAGTCACAGCTGACACCAAAGGCAAAGTTGTGAGATCAGGGCCTTCCTCTCCCATTCAGGTAAATGCAAAAATATTCAATGGCCCTATTCGAAGAGCGGCTCAGATCTCCGTGTGCTGCTAACCTTTCTCCCCCCCTCCATCCCACCCCCAACCCCCCCAAAACAGATTGAATTGTCATTTGTCTCATTGTTCTGTGTGTAGCCCTTGCGAGCAAATTGCTCTAAGTTTATGCTTGACAGCCTACTGTAGCTTCCCAAACCAAGATAATGACTTACATATATAACATGGTAAGATATCACACGACAGGAGTGTTACTCAGCAAAATTAGTCTCATAAGGATGTATTGGTCCAGAATTTGCAAGGTCTTTGACAGTGTAAGGAAATCCTTACTAATCAGGAAATTGTATTAGGGAAATTTCTGGGATTTAAACCCGATAAGTCCCCAGGGCCTGATGCTCTTTATCCAGAGTACTCAAGGAAGTGGCCCTAGAAATATTGGACGCATTTCCAGCATTCTATAGACTCTGGAAGAGTTCCAGTGGATTGGAGGGTAGCTAATGTAACCCCACTTTTTAAAAAAGGAGGGAGAGAGAAAATGGAATTATGGACCAGTTAGCCTGACATGGGTGGTGGGGAAAATGCTGGAGTCAATTATTAAGGATGTAATAACTGAGCATTTGGAAAGCGGTGACAGGATCAGTCCAAGTCAGCATGGATTCACGAAAGGGAAATTGTGCTTGACAAATCTTTTGGAATTTTTGAGGATGTGACCGGTAGAGTGGTTAAGGGTGTGATGAACCATCGTTGGTTCCCACTGGATAGTACTGAGCCAGGGCTGGCCAGTACTACAGGAATGTATATAGGTTACTGTGGGATTGTACTAATGTTGCTGTTGGGTTAGGGTAGGATTGTTACACCTGTGTTTGTTACTGTTGTGGCACATCCCAGTCGGGCTCCGCCTCCTGGGAGAGGTATAAGAGTCCCTGCTCTGGCTGGGACCCCTTCAGTCTGGGATAGTGTGTTAAAGTTCTGATAGCTCCATTGTTAGTTAATAAAAGCCTTCTTTTACTGAAGCTTCGAGCCTCGTGTCCAATTGATGCGCATCAAAGGGTGAATCAGTAGATGTTGTGCATCTGGACTTTCAAAAGGCTTTAGACAAGGTTCAACACAAGAAATTAGTGAGCAAAATTAAAGCTCATGATTTTGAGGGTAATATAGTGACGTGGATAGAAAACTGGTTGGCAGGCGGGAAGCAAAGAGTGGGAATAAATGGGTCCTTTTCCGAGTGGCAGGCAGTGACTAATGGCATACCTCAGGGTTCAGTGCTGGGACCCCAGCTATTCACAATATACATTAATGATTTGGATGAAGGAATTGAATGCAATATCCCCAAAGTTGCAGACGACACTAAGCTGGGTGGCAGTGTGTGCTGTGAGGAGGATGCTAAGAGGCTGCAAGGTGACATGCTAGACTGTTCCTCTCTCTCAGTTTTAAGCTCTCACTGTTTGTTTCTCTCGCTGTCCACCATAAGCGCTCACTGGGGGTGGGATTTTCTGGCCGTGCTCGCCGCAAAGCCAGAAAATCACGCCTGAAGTCAACGGACCTTTTTATGATCTGTGTCCCGCCCGCTACGATTCCTGTGGTGGATGGGATGGGAAAATTCCATCCTGGGTCTCCCCCTCTCACTTTGCTTTAAGTGCTCTCTGAGTCTCTCCCTCTCTCTCTCCCTCTTGTTCCACTTTAAGCACTCACTAGGTTTTTCTCTCTCTCTCTGTCTCTGCTTTAAGCCCTCACTGGGTCCAGTTAGGTCGAATGGCTTGTTTCTATTCTGCAGATTCTATGTAATGGAATTGTACTGAGTCCTGTTCTGTGAGTCCATTAATCACTTGATCTAATGGCAGTTACCAGATCGTGAAAGTCCGGAGACACAGATGCCTGTCCCCACAGTGTGTGAGTACTAATACAAAGCATGCTGTCTAATTTGCCCCCTGCTGTCACCAGGACCTTGTCTGTGCCTCTATGGATGCCATGATACTGACTGGCCCCTGGCTGTTTCTGAGATATGGGGCTAATGCACATTACAGTGAAGCTGCCACACACTCCATTGACTCCTGCAATGAAGAAAAATCTCCCATGGTGTTCATACAAATGAGGGCTATAGACTCTGCAGTCACAGCTGCCAGTTGCCACATATCCCCGGAGGCTGACCTCAAGTGTGATGTAGGGGTGATGTTTCCTTGAAGTGTCAACTTCCATTATTTGGGTTCCTCTGTCTATTCCCTGGCTTGAAGACATTCTTCAAGAATGACACAAAATCTTACGTGAGCTTTTCATGAACCTGATGGCAGTCCACTCAGTTCTCCAAAGCATTTACTGTACACTTGCTGCTTCCAAGCCTGGTGCCGTACAACCCGAGGGTCATGTTATGCCTGTAAAGCAAAGTGGGAAATTGATATTTTATCCAAACATGTGCAGGTTAGGTGGATTGGCCATGGTATATTGCCCCTTAGTGTCAGGAAGATTAGCAGAGTAAATACATGGGGTTATGGGGATAGGGCCTGAGTGGCTTTGTTGTTGGTGCAGGCTCAATGGACTGAATGGCCTCCTTCTGCACTGTAGGGATTCTATAATTCTATGATCTTTAGAAAAGAAAGATAGCAACATGGAATATTGACATTGTACCTTCATTAAATGTACTCTGGAAAGTGTGGTGATTCCTTTTGTGAATTCATGACAGGACAAATCATATACAATAACATACCTTTACTTAAAATGCAAATGTCTTTTCCAGGTGCTAATTATCTTCCCCCCACCATTTCAATGGAAGTGCTATAAAGTGACAGTGGCTTCTAAACCGGCTGGTCCCATGAAGATAGCATTTGAAATAAACTCATTCAGTGAAATGATTATATCTGCAATGCTGGTTGGATTTCAAATACTTGTGCATTGTATGTCAATAACATCAGCTTCAAGCTGTGTGGACAATGGAAGGTATGAATACAATCATCTCAGGACTGAAACTGGCTGGAGAGGGAACTCATGTCTTATTAATCGACAAGAGCAACCCAGAAAGGCAGACTAACACAAACCCGTCAGAGGGAGAGATCACCCAGCAAAAGGAAGTAACTCTGGCTCAAAAAGACCATCATCCCAGGCATTGGAAAAGGGCTAACTCATTTTATCTGCAAGAGTACACTTCTTCGCCACAAGAACTCAGCCACAGGGGATTTTCAAAGTAACTTCATTACAGTGTTAATGTAAGCCTACTTGTGACACTAATAAATAAACTTAAACAATTTCATCTGAAACAGCCAGAAACTTTATTTGATGATAAGACTATTTACAAGAAATACTAACTAGGAGGCTGGGTATACATCTCTGATTCCTACTATCATCCTACCCTGCTGCAGACATGTCATGGAACAATACTCATCCTGTTAAAGTGGTAGTAATTAACAACAATTTAGGGTATCCTTAAAAGTGCATGTACTTTATTTGCAACATCCCATTTTTCTAATTTCCATTGACCGATTGCCCCTGCCACCCCAACCCTAGCCAGGCTCCCTTGATCTAAACCTAGCACCCAACTACTCTTGACCCTCCCCACTTTCCCCCCAGTCTGACCTGATCTAACCTCACCATCCAACTGCCCCCACGTCCCCCTGACCTGACCTAACTAGCCCATACCCCATAACTCCAAACTCTGGCCATGTCCCGCCACTCAACCTGCCACCCGACCTGCCTCACCCAACCATCTGCCTCCAAAGCCACCTGCTGCCCCACCACCTCACTCACCTATTTTTTGTTCATTTGTGGGACATGGGCGTCGCTGGCTGGCCAGCATTTATTGCCCATCCCCAGTTGTCCTTCAACTGAGTGGCTTGCTAGGCCCATGGGCAGTTGAGAGTCAACCACATTGCTGTGGCTCTGGAGTCACATGTAGGCCAGACCAGGTAAGGACATCAGATTTCCTTCCAGACAGATATTAGTGAACCAGATGGGTTTTTCTGACAATTGATAATGGTTTTATGGTCATCAGTAGATTCTTAATTCCAGATATTTTTTATTGAATTCAAATTTTACCACCTGCCATAGCAGGATTTGAACCCGGGTCCCCTGAACATTAGCTGAGTTTCTGGATTAGTAATCTAGTGATAATACCACTAGACCATTGCCTCCCCTGCCATTCTATTCCATTCCCCACCTGCCACCCTACCCCCTACCACCCTACCATCCCACTTACACTTACTTCACTCTACCCCCACAACCCTCACATCACCCACCATATCCACTTACCTCACCCACCCGACCGCCTTATACACTTACATTCTCTGCTTAACTTTTCGAAGAAGCTTTGGGATATTTAAACTCTTATATTATGATTCCTGGCCAGACCCAGAGGTCCAGTTAATGATCTCTAACCTTTTGTTTAAGGCAGTTAATGTTTACAGATGACACAAAGCTGGGTGGGAGGGTGAGCTGTGAGGAGGACGCAGAGATGCTTCAGTGTGATTTAGCTGAATGAGTGGGCAAATGTATGGCAGATGTTGTACAGTGTGGATTAATGTGGGGTTATCCACTTTGGTAGCAAAAGCGGGAAGGCAGATATTTGTCTGAACAGCTATAAATTAAGTGAGGGAAATGTGTAAGGAGACCTGGGTGTCCTCCAGTCGTTGAAGGTAAGCATGCAAGTGCAGCAGGTGGTGAAGAAGGCAAATTGTATGTTGGCCTTCATAGGGACAGGATTCGAGTACAGGAGCAGGAATGTCTTGCTGCAATTATACAGGGTCTTGGTGAGGCCACACCTGGAATATTATGTGCAGTTTTGGTGTCCTTATCTGAGGAAGAATGTTCTTTGTATAGAGGGAGTGCAGCAAAGGTTTACCAGACAGATTCCTGGGATGGTGGGACTGAGATTGAGTAGGTTAGGATTATATTCACTTGGGTTCAGAAAAATAAGGAGGAATTTCAGAGAAATCCATAAAATTCTAACAAGGCCATACAGAATAGATGCAGGAAGGATGTGCCCGATGGTGAAGGTGTCCAAAACCAGGGTTCATAATCTAACGATACAGGATAAACCTTTTAAGACTGAGATGAGGAGAAATTTCTTCACCTTGGGAGTAGTCAGCCTGTGGAATTTGCTACGCAGAAAGCAGTTGAGGCCAAAACATTGCATGTTTTCAAGAAGGATTTAGATATAGCTCTTGGAGCTAAAGGGATCAAAGGATATGGGGGAACGTGGGAAGAGGCTATTGAGTTGGATGATCAGCCATGATCATAATGAATGGTAGAGTAGCCTTGAAGGGCCAAATGGCCTCCTCCTGCTCCTATTATCTATGTTATGTTTCCATGTTTCTATTTACGATGCTAACTAAGTGAATAAAATCACAAATTTCACATGTTTTGAACAACCTAAATAAACTTTGCTATACAAGTTGAGAAAGATAAAACAATTTACATGATCAGTCTGATTTATGGTAAGTATGAGGTGCATGTGAATTAACAGGGGAATTGTGGTCAGACACACCACGCTACAAAATAAATGACAGATGTGATCAAAAGTATAATCCGTGGATTTTCAACAAGATACCCAGATGTTAGTTTCACTGTGAATTTTTTTTTTTCATGAAAACTTTGGGCGGGATTTTCCAGCCACGCTCGCCCCAATGCCGGATAATCCCGCCCAAAGTCAACGGACCTTTGCATGGTCCGTGTCTCCCCGTTACAATTCTTGTGGCAGACAGAATGAGAAAATCCACCCTTTTTCTTTCTTACAATGATTTCCAATCTCCACCTTTGAAAATTCTGCCTTGGAATTCTCTCCAAAGGTTGCTCCCACTCGGATGGTATTGACAATGAGACATTTGTGTCAAATCTCACAGGATTTAAATTTTGCTTTCCAGAATTCCTTCTCCCTGGATTCTGGGGTACACTCAAACACGAGATCACAAGGACACTTTCAGATCTATGGCCATCCCAAGCAGAACATCACTGTTCCAAAGGGGTACCTTTCATAGAATCCTACAGTTCAGAAGGAGGCCATTCAGCCCATTAAGTCTGCACCAACCATAATCCCATGCACTTACCCTAACTAGTCCCCCTGACACTAAGGGGCAATTTAGCATGACCAATCCACCTAACCCGCACATCTTTGGACTGGGAGGAAACCGGAACACCCGAAGGAAAGCCACGCAGACACGGGGAGAATGTGCAAACTCAACACAGACAGTGACCCAAGCTGGGAATCGAACCCAGCTCCCTGGCACTGTGAGGCAGCAGTGCTAACCACTGTGCCACTGTGCCACCCTTTACCCCAGTGGCCCACAGCACAAGGTCAGGCTGCTAATTGTAATTCTTTCTTTAATTCTGACCCCATTTCTTTGCTCCCTTCAACCTTCTTAACAAAATTTATTCCTGTCTCTGTGCTTGTGACACTTCTGGCTGGTAGACTACCTCAAAAATAGCCATGCATTGACCTTTGAACTGATCTAGCGACCTATTAAAATACTACCAGAGGGTCCCTAAGCAGAAACCAATGTAACAAGCATTCGAACATCCTGCGCCTTAAATGTTAAAACCTCCACCGACTTTTAACTTAGCACCAGGGTCACAAAGATCAGTAGATGACATGGCACCTTTCCCCTTTAAAGGAAGAAATCTTCACTACAGTGTAAGTTTCTTAATTATGACTTTACGGGTTCTTTGCAAGAACTACATACTATACAGATAAACTTTTATTTTGTTGCAAAACCTCACATCTTATATTATAAACGTACAAAGGTTTAACCAAAACAAGAGTCATTGCATGTAACAAGTAGGATTAGCAGGACTTAAACATCACAGAATTATCATAACCCGACGCATGTGTTTCTTCTGCCTCTTAATCTCAGCCTTTAAGTTGGCAAAGAATGTTTTACTTAAGTCCACAACCTAATTGTTATCTTTTTTGTTAGCTGTAGGCATAATGCTACCTCTAAGCTCATTATTCTTTTCACAATGAAGTTCCAACATTTCATCAGTCTAGGTTTTTATTTCAGCCTTCAACCAACTGTTCTGATCCGCCAGTAATCCCTTTTCCTGTTCAAGGCAATACTTCACAGAGACTTTTGATGCTTGAAGTTCAAGTTTCGACTGACGACCTACCTTTCTTGAATTTACATCAATGAGTTTATTATTTAGACATTTCAAATGTTTTTCTCCCTGTGGCCGACGCTACTTGAGTGTCCTCACCAGTTCCTCTTTTTTTGCTGGCAAATCTATCTCTCCTGCAGGAGAGTTAGGGCGGCACAGCGGTTAGCACTGCTGCCTCACAGCGCCAGGGACCTGGGTTCACCCATTCCGACTTTGGGTCACTGTCTGTGGGGAGTTTGCACGTTCTCCCTGTGTCCGCGTGGGTTTCCTTCTGTTGCTCCAGTTTCCTCTCACACTGAGAGATGTGTGGGTTAGGTTAATTGGACATGTTGAATTGCCCCTGAGTGTCAGAGGGATTATCAGGGTAAATATATGGGGTTAAGGGGATAAGGCCTGGGTGGAATTGTTGTTGGTGCAGGCTTGATGGGCCGAATGGCCTCCTTCTGCACTGTAGAGATTCTATGATTCTATCCTATTTGTGATTCTCTATACAGATCAGTTTTTCCTTCAATTGCTCATAATCAACACTAAGCCTCTCATAGTTGGCCCCAGTAATTTTTAGGATTTTGGTAGGATTAACATGATCAAGTGCGTGCTTGCAATACAGTTGTCACAAATTTACCATCTCAGCTACTCAAATCATTATCCAATAATCCCTTCCATCAGTAAACCAGAAACAATTCCCACTGTAACAATTCAGTTTACAAAGTCATTTCATTAATTGGCGCAAAGGAACATGTTTAGAAGTTTCATGAAGATCCCTTATTATACCTTTTCTTTCATCAAACTACCTGGAACGCAAATTGTGTCATCAGTACCCATCAATAAATGATCTGTCCCAATATCTTTTAAAATATTAATTTGTTTACCTGTTTTATGGGTGGAGTAAGGGAACACTTCTCCCTTTGAGACAATGTGGCACAGTGGCTAGCACTGATGTCTCACAGCGCCAGGGACCTGGGTTCAGTCCCCGGCTTGGGTCATTGTCTGTGCAGAGTCTGCATGTTTTCCCAGTGTTTGTGAGGGTTTCCTCCAGGTGCTCTGGTTTCCTCCCACAGTCCGAAAGACATGCTGGTTAGGTACATTGGCCATGCTAAATTCTCCTTCAGTGCACCCGAACAGGTGCAGGAGTGTTGCGACTAGGTGATTTTCACAGTAACTTCATTGCAAAGTTAATGTAAGCCTACTTGTGACACTAATAAACTTAAAGCCTCCAAAATCTTCAGTAGCTTGACTTCTGTTAGCCATAGTCAAGGAAGAATTACTTTGACTGTTCTTAGTTATATCCTCCTTTCTAGTAGGTTTTGAGGGAACTCATCCTTTTTTTGCTGGTACAGCCATTTCTGTGGATTCCTTAAGTGTTCCCACTATTGCCAATGAGATGCTCTGCCTTATGGCAATCAAAGAATACTTTTTATTTTCATCCCTTTAATTCTCTGCACTATCATTTTTCATGACTGTAGCTTTGTCTGCTTTCTCCGTAAACTAGTCTACTGTTCCTCTCGTTTCGCTGCGAGTTTACAAGTTAAGATCTACTGTACTGTAACCGTCCATGTGATAAATCATATCCATTTGCCAGAACTGCTGCTTCCCATACCTTAGAAACTTTATGGTTTTCCAGTGTGACCTACATGTTGGGATGCTATTTGGAAATTCTTCTCAAAATGTTGCTCTAACTTCAGTGATAGAAAACATCAGTCTCGCAGCATTTCTTTTTCTGAGCACATTCTGCAAATGTTTTATTCGCCCTTTTCTTTAAAGTTTGAAATTTCTATTGACGTGCTTCGGGCCAAGCTTGTAAGCATCATGTACTGCAGCTTCAACTATCTCATAATCTGAAGACTGTTCTTCTGAAAGGCTAGATTACGCATCCATAGCCTTCCTGACTAACACACTTTGCGAAATGAGATTCCAAGTGTCCTTGAGTTACTTTAGTTGGTTAGCCATCTCTTCCAATTAGACAAAATATCGTTCTACCCTGTCTTCAATGAAGTTTGGCAATCGGCAAAGATTCTTTGTAATGTCAAAGCTTGGAATGGCACTTGATTCCTTATCCAAAATACTCTGCAGCCTAAGCTTTTCCCTCATCAGTTTATGCTGCCTGATTTCATTCTCTCTTAGCAATTTGAGCTCAAACCTTTGCATTTCTTTTGCTCTTTCCCTTTCTTTCTCCTCTTGTGTCAACTCAAGCTGTGACATATTCATTTATTTTTCCATCTCAAGTTGCATAACTTCTTTCTCTTTTTCCAAGTTTAAGCTTGGATATAATTTTGCTATTTCCAATCCTAGATGTCGTGCTATTGCCTCAATTATTTCTGGTTTTAATTCTGAATCTAACTTTTCTGCTCATACAAAATAACCTTAATTGTTGCAAGTCACTTGGGGATAACTCTTCCCTCTCCAGAAAAGTCTTAGCAATTGACAAAGCCAAACTCTTTTTCAATCAGTGTAGTTAAATTCACCGTGAAAACTTATAAACCTTAACCTCAGCAAGTATCACCTCTAGCATTTGTCTGTGGATTTAAATTTCTGGACAATTTATATTAGACCCAGCCAGACCCAGAGATCTGATTAAGGACCAATACATTTTGTTTAAAGTAGATATTCACTGAGATTTAAGATGCTTACCAGGTGAATAAAGCCATGAGATCGCATAGGTTTGGAACAAATAAAAATAAACTTTTCCTATCCAAGTTCAGAAATATAAAATAATTTGCAATATGTATCTAGTACTCTAACATATAGGGTAAGTATGAGGTACATGTGGATTAACAAGTGAACTGTGGTCGGACACACTACACTCCAAAATAAATGACAAGTGCAACCAAAATCAGATTCTATGCATTTCTCAATGAACCACCCAGACATTCATCTTTCTCATGAAGGTTTCCAGACCTCAACTTTGAAGATCCTGCCTTGGAATTCTCTGCAAAAGTTGCTCGCATTCAGACAGCTTTAATAATGGCTACCTGACAGGGATTCAATCTCACTTCCAACATTCAAAGAACAAAGAACAAAGAAAATTACAGCACAAGAACAGGCCCTTCGGCCCTCCAAGCTTGCACCAACCATGCTGCCCAACTGAACTAAACCCCCAACCCTTCTGGGGACCGTATTCTTCTATTCCCATCCTATTCATGTATTTGTCAAGGCGGCCCTTAAAAGTCACTATCGTACCTGCTTCCACTACCTCCCCCGGCAGCGAGCTCCAGGCACCCACCATCCTCTGTGTAAAAAAACTTGCCTCGTACATTTCCTTTAAACGTTGCCCCTCTCACCTTAAACCTGTGCTCCCTAGTAATTGACTCTTCCACCCTGGGAGAAAGCTTCTGACTATCCACTCTGTCCATGCCCCTCATAAACTTGTGGACTTCTATCAGGTCGCGCCTCAACCTTCGTCATTCCAGTGAGAACAAACCAAGTTTCTCCAACCTCTCCTCATAGCTAATGCCCTCCATATCAGGCAACACCCTGGTAAACCTTTTCTGTACCCTCTTCAAAACCTCCACATCCTTCTGGTAGTGTGGTGACCAGAATTGAACACTAGATTCCAAGTGCGGCCTAATTAAGGTTCAATAATGCTGCAACATGGCTTGCCAATTTTTCAACTCAATGCCCTGGCCAATGAAGGCAAGCATGCCGTATGCCTTCTTGACTACCTTCTCCACCTGCGTTGCCACTTTCAGTGCCCTGTGTACCTGTACACCCGGATCCCTCGGCCTATCAGTACTCTTAAGGGTTCTGCCATTTATTGTATATTTCCTATCTGTATTAGACCTTCCAAAATGCATTACCTCACATTTGTCCGGATTAAACTCCATCTGCCACTCTCCACCCAAGTCTCCAACCAATCCATATCCTGCTGTATTCTCTGATAGCTCTCATCGCTATCCGCAAATCCACCAACCTTTGTGTCGTTCGCAAACTTACTAATCAAACCAGTCACACTTTCCTCCAAATCATTTATATATATTACAAACAGCAAAGGTCCCAGCACTGATCCCTGAGGAGTGCCATTTGTCACAGCCCTCCATTCAGAAACGCACCCTTCCACTGCTACCCTCCTCACTCTTGGAATCCCAAGTACTCTAAAACATGAGCTCATAAGCATACTTTCAGGTCTATGGCTGTGCCAGGCAGAACCACTGCTCCAAAGTGGGTACTTTTGCTTAGCAGCCCAGAGTACAGAGTTGGTCCGTTAACTGCAGCTCTTTATTTAACTCTGAGCCGATTTCTTTTCTCCCTTTTAAAAACTTACTTAACATGACCTCTTCCTGTCCCTGTGTCTGTAGCACTTCTGGCTGGCTTCAAAAAAAGCTTTGTACTGACACTTGAATTGATCTGGGGACCTATCAAAACACTCCCAGAGAGTCCCACCCTTGTTATGAAACAGGAGCCAATGTAACAAGCATTTTAACATTCCATATCTTAGAAGCTACAATCTCCACAGACTTCAAATCTCGCACCCATGGACACAAGGATCAATAGATTTCATGACATCGACCAGAATATAGCAGCTGGTGTTGCAAACGGGGGCATGACTTCTGTAAGAATTCTCTCTGTTGCACTATATCAGTTTGGAAGAATCCCTCATTGGAGAATTGCTCAGAAAAAGCGAAGGAAATGGGGGTTCTGATCCTGCTTTTTTTGGACCATATTATTTACATAACAGCAAAAGAGAATAATGTTCCGTCTGAATAAATAAATGTGCAAAAGCAATAATTATAAGCCTTTGAAATGTATTGACGGTTTACTTATCCATCCAAATTTAGACATGGCAATTCCTGCTGGAAGGTGCTGTACATTTTAAGAATTCTTGTTAGAGGTATTTTGTGTCGCGTCTTAGACCATGTTCTGGTCACAATAGAAGTATTCAGTTAGCTCTGGCTGTGGCATTGTTCTGATTTGGCATCAGGTTGGATGCTCTGTTACACCATTTGGTGTAACACTCCTTATAGCAATGATATGCTGATGATTTCTGTTGGATATGCCACCAGTTGTTATACTCAAACGTTCTATCTGATGTTCAGGGTGGGTAATTCGTTACCTGCATGCTGGTTGCTGGATATCTTTCATTTTCTCCTGTTTTTCAGTCAATGTATCTTGTACTCCTGGGAGTATTGATGGGTGATGGCTGGGGAGTGTAGTCTGCACATGTCAGCGGAATAATGATTCCATATCAGTTCTGCAGTGCGATTAAGAGTGTACATTCAGAATGGGTATGCATATTTAGTTTAAAATGTGCCTGTTGGCTGTTACAGAGTTACGTGATCTTCTCTCAGTTTATGCACAAGGTTTGCAATAGCACTCTTTGAGGTCTCTTGTATTTGCCACCATACCATAGATGGTGACTAGTGATAGGTCCCTGAATGCTGGTAGGTCCGTAATCACTGGACTGCAGTGTCCAGAGAGTGGCGCCTCTATTTTTTAACTGAAGATCAGGGTTCCCTTTAAAAATAGTACACCAATCTCGGGTATCCCAATGTTGTCGATTTTTTCCAGCCCCGCGGGGACTTCTAAGTGCTGCATAATGTGACGAGAAAAGTCAGCTGTGCAGCCAGTGAACTTCACGCTGCTTTTCTTGCCTGAGTCAGCGCTGAGAAGAAAAATGAGAACATTTCTCCCAGCTTGTTGTGATCAGCCAAAATGTGAGAGAATGGACTTACTGGGTTCATGTGATAATGTGGTTAACGAGAGGAGCAAGGTTTGTAGCAGAGGAAAAACAGTTTTCAGTTCTGACTGGAGTTTGTTTAAAGAGAGAGCTCTGTGTACTGCTCTGAAAATCGAAACCTCTCTGAAAGCTTTGAGACTGCGTACACTCTTATAGCAAGTATATTTATGGTTGCTAACTATCTAAAGTGGAATTTTAAGTAAGTAAGAAAATGTTGCCTTTTGGAACTGAAACAGTGATAAGCTAGAAATTAAATTTGCTTACTTTCATTTTCTAAAATATTGTTCAATTGTTAATACTTAAGCAGTCTCCTTTGTTAGAGTTTGATTTAAACTGCGTTATGAATAAAGTTTCTTTTGCTAAAAGATCCTTAATTTGCCAGTGGAATTACTCCCAGAGAGAAGAATCCTATCATGTAATTTATGCTAAAATAGGAACAAATTGTTGTGGTCCTGTCTGGCTTCATAATATACCTTGGGTTTCAAGTCCAGGACCCTAACAATAATTATAGGGATTGTCTGCTGTATTGTCCCCCCCATTTTGGGATCTTTCCCCAGGAGGCAATTCCAAGGGGAAGTGCCAGGGGCCCCTTCTAGTGAGCTCCATGGGGGGAGGGGTTTCCCCATGTGCACGGGAGTGGTTCCCTATGAATGTTTGGGGAGGAGTCCCCGTGGCAGGGGGGGCTTCCCATGAATGTGGAGGGGTGAGTGTTTGCCTGTGTGCATGTGAGTGTGGGGGGTCCCTATATGCATGGGGGAGCGGTGCTTCTATTTTTTAACCAAAAGATCAGGGTGTCCTCTAAAAATGGTGCACTGATCTCGGGAATTCCAATGTGTTGACTTTTTCCAGCCCCGCGGGGTCTTCTAAGTGCTGCATAATGTGACGAGAAAAGCTGACTGTGCAGCCGGCCGGCTTCGTGCCGCTTTTCTCGCCAGAGTCTGCGCTTAGAGGAGAAATGGGAAAATTTCTCCTAACTTGTTGTGGTCAGCCGAAATGTGAGAAAATGGACTACCGCTGCCTGTCCATGACAATCTTTATCCGAGGATTTTTAGAGGGGGTAGTTGAGAATTTCTAAATGTGCCCTCAGCCCAGATCTGTCATGTTATGCTCGCAAAATACTGTTGGATGTGAATGTGATGATCCGATGAATTATAATGGGGATAGCACTAGAGTGAATTGGCAGCTAATGGTCCCAGCTTAGCAATGCATTACTGGGCCAGGATGGCCACTTGGCAATTTGGGTCCTGCATGTTTAGGGAAGAACTGATCTTGTGTTATTATTCAGGATAACCTTTCCCATTCTGAAGAGCTGTAGGCATCACAAATGGAGAATTAGCTTTTTATGCTGCTCTGACTTGATGAACTGGTCACCGTGGGAATATAAACATACGTGTGACCTGGAATGAAAGGTGAAGAGTTCTTCGACTTGTGTTTAGCCCACTGCCTGTCCATGACACAGAGCAAATTTATTTCTTTCAGCCATTTGCAATCTGGATCTTACCTCTTTCAAATTTTCTTTAGGTTATCTCAACTGAATTTGAATAATTTGCTTACTTGAATTTCAAGGAAAGACAGGGAACAATTAAAATAGTTAAATATTGCACTAAACAGTAAAAAAATCAGTCTATAAAATGAGTGTACCATTTAACCATCAGTTTTGAGTTGTGTGCGTCACACTCAACCAGCTGGCGACAGCCATGTCCCATGAGTGAATTGAAAAAATGCAGCTGGGGAAGGGGGAATGGGGGGGCAGGGCAAAATTGAGCTGCACAACTGCAACATATGTCCAAAGGAGTTGGCTTGGAAAAGTCCCAAATTAGGTCCTTCGGCCTCATCTAAAATATTTGCAGTGAGCTTTATAATTTCATTCAAAGCTTCAACAACCGCTTTTATAATATAACACTTTGCTAAATTGTCTCTTAGTATCCTAGGGCGGCATAGTGGCACAGTGGTTAGCACTGCACATCTCACAGTGCCAGGGGCCCTGGTTTGATTCTCGGCTCGGGTCACTGTCTGTGTGGAGTTTGCACGTTCTCCCCGTGTCTGCACAGGTTTCATCCGGGTGCTCCGGTTTCCTCCCACAGTCTGAAAGACGTGCTGGTTACGTGGATTGGCCATGCTAAATTCTCCCTCAGTGTGCCTGAACAGGCAGCGGAATGTGGCGACTAGGGGATTTTCACAGTAAATGTAAATCTACTTGTAACCCCCTGCTGACCACTATATGGGGGCTACTATTTAAACATTCAATCAACAGGATCCCGAATTCCTAGCGGTTGATGTTGATTTGGCTAATTCCCTGTTTACCCATAAATGTCAGTACTGTAATCGGAATATCAAAAATAAATTTAATAACACATATCATTAACAGACATAAAACAGTGAGCTCTGATCTTCAACCGTTGGTGCACATATGGGGAAACTCATCCTCCGTAACACATTCGTAGATACTGATCCAGTTGGACTGTATAGTCCCCACCAGTTACTCACGACACCCACACACAGTCCAGGAGAAACACACGTGTGGAAGATGATGCCGCAGGAGGCAGAGGTGCTGCGAGCTATCCGTGCAGCAACATAGGTCGAGTGCGCTGAATGCTGTCCTCCTCGGCAGTAATGAAAAGAACAGGCAGGGGAATGTCTGGCTGCCTCTCACTCCAAACCGAATTCTCCCTGCCTGGAAAAAGCTCTCTCTTTGCCTCTCCAGCTCTGCCTCTCCCTCCACTCTTCACTTCCTGGTGCCCTTTTTTTTCCTCCCGCCCCCAGAGCAATCCCATTGGCCCAGCCCACATCACTCAACCAACAGCATCCTGTTCACAGCACCCACCCGGCAAACAGGACACTGAAGCCCACCAGGGACAAAGAACACTGGTAACTGTCTTCCCCACAAATTTTCCTCAGTCCCTTACATACTTGTGACTAATAAATAAACTTTACTTTCCAAAGAAGTGGAGGTAAGGTGGATTAGCCATGGTAAGTGCACAGGGTTACAGGGTTAGTTTAAAGTTTTAAGTTTTAAATGTTTATTTATCAGTGTCACAAGTAGGTTAATATTAACACTGCAATGAAGTTACTGTGAAAATCCCCTAGCCACACTCCAGCTCCTGTCCGGATACACTGAAGGAGAATGTAGCATGGCCAATGCACCTAACCAGCACGTCTTTTAGACTGTGGGAGGAAACCTGTGCAGACACAGGGAGAATGGGCAGACTCCGCACAGACAATGATCCATGCCAGGAATCAAAGCCGGGTCCCTGACTCTATGAGGCAGCAGTGCTAACCATTGTGCCACCATACTGCTCCGGATAGGGTACAGGGAAGGGCCTGGGTAAGATACTCTTTTGGAGAGTTGGTGGAGACTTAATGGGCCAAATGACCTCTTTCTGCATTGTAGGGATTCTATGAACTGCTCCTATGAATCTTTATCCTAATGAAATGTCCCACGGCACTTTACAGAAGCCTTATCAAGCAAAATCTGATGCTGCTTTGTTTAAAAAGTAGGCTTCAAGGAACATCTTAAAGGAGAAAAGAGAGGCACAGAGGCAGGGAGTTTTAGGAAGGGAATTCCAGAGCTTTGGATCACAACAGTTGAAGACACACTCGCTAATAGTGAAGCACTTAAAATCAGAGGTTTTCGAGAGGCCAGAATTAGGGATATTAGACGTTAGATATCTCGAAGGGTTGTCATTCTGGAGCAGATTAGAAAGATAGGGAGGGGTGAGGAGGACTTGAAGTCAAGGCTGAAAAATTGAGGTATTGTTTGATTGGAAACCAATGTAGTTCAGTGAGCACAGGGGTGATGGCTTAATGGGGCTTTGTGCGAGTCAGGACTGCTTTAGGCGACACCTAATGTTGGGCCAGGCATGTGTTTCCTCCATTTTTTTCTGAAACAGATCAATCTGGAAGCGACTTAAGGCCCTACACATTGGGGATTTCGCTTGATTAGTTCTATGAGGTAATGCAAACAAAAGGCAAAAATCAAAAAAGAAAATAGGTCGAAATAAAGATGTCAATCCTTATAACGATTTAACAGCAAAAAAGATGGATAAATTTAGTTGTCTCTTCATTAGCCACATTGAAAGTGTTCTGAGGAAGAACTGAACAAGGTGTATGTGCTGTAAAGTAATGAGAATAGACACCTGAGAATGAATGCCAGGGGTAAGGGCTCTGCCATGTTTTCCAGAACGCTGTTGGTATACATGGTATGAGAAGAGATGGGGGGTGGGAAATGTGAATCCATTCATACAAGCGTTTCTTGTTCTTACTTAAACAAAATCGATGTCAATGAATTGAGGGTCACTGACCCAAAGTACTGCAACAGTTTAATCAATAGAAACCCTGGAAATGCAGGCGCAGAGAATTGTATGCATATCACATATTCCACACAATTACATTTGACAACTCAAGTCTCTAAAACTGCAAGGCAAAGTGTCTATAACAGGATAATGACTGTGCAGTCATTGTTCATGCAGCCAGCGTGCTAACTGGGTCCACTAGGAATTGCATGTCCTAAAGTTGGTTAGTCTAACAAACACCTCATGTGTAAAAGGATTATATAAATGTGTTCGTACGGTACAACAACTGGCTGCCCCATGCAGATGAGGCACGCTAACTCAAGCATATCTTAGCAAGCTAACAGCTTAATGATACCATTGCGCTTCTCAGTATCAATACTAATTTGCTGCCACCCATGGAATAAGTGGCAGAGGTATTTGGGGCATTTTTTGTTATAGGTTTCTATAGCAAAAGCATAAGAATAGAATTGAAGAAATAAATAGAGTGGCTATAAGCGTGGATTTTTATTAGCATCAGTAGGCTCAGTTGGTAGCCATTCAGTCCATTCATGCCCTGAGATTGTGAGTTCATTTCCCCCCGCCCCAAGTTTTAAGAATATAATGTTAACTAATGCTGCGGTATTACTGACAAAATAAACTATTAAAGCTTACTACCCTTCAAATGACATATGACAGTACTCTGTCTACACTTTCCACTGCCTAAGAAAAGCAGCCATCATAATCAAGGACCCCACGTACCCCGGACATACTCTCTTCCACCGGGAAAAAGATACAAAAGTCTGAGGTCACGTACCAACAGATTCAAGAACAGCTTCTTCTCTGCTGCCATCAGACTTTTGAATGGACCTACCTTATATTAAGTTGATCTTTCTCTACACTCTAGCTATGACTGTAACACTACATCCTGCACTCTCTTCTTTCCTTCTCCCCTATGTACTCTATAAATGGTATGCTTTGCCTGTAAAGCACGCAAGAAACAATACTTTTCACTCTATGTGAATACATGTGACAATAATAAATCAAATCAAATCAAATTGAACAGTTAATGTGGAGTTCACTTGACGTCTTTAAAATAGATTCCTGGGCTATCTGTTGAGAAATAAGCTATAGCGATATTCATAGAACTGCCTGACTTTTACACTGAGCCATGGATAGCAATAATAATGTGGACATGGGGACCTGATTGAGGTGTATCAGGTTATGAGAGATATGGACAGGGTGAATATGAAGCAGCTGTTATCCTTGGTTCTGGGGTCAATCACGAGGGACCATAGTTTTAGGGTAAGAGGCAGGAGATTCAGAGGGGATTTGAGAAAAAGACCTTTTCACTCAGATGGTGATGTGAATCTGGGATGCACTGCCTGGGAAGGTAGTGGAGACCAGAAACCTTACAATCTTTAAAAAAATATTTGGATAAGCTCTTGAAATATAATACTCAAGGATATGGGACAAGTGCAGGAAAATGTGATTAGCACACTTTTAGTGGTCGGTATTGTCAGTGGTCCTACGGGCCTTTACTGCACTGTATGACTCTATTGGCAGAATTATACCACCTCGCCTGCCACAGAATCGGAGCGAACGAGGCTGGACGAAGGAAATGTCCATTGACCTCGGGTGGGAATTTCCAGGCTCTCACGAGCGATGCTGTAAAATCCCACCCCATGACTCTATCAGAGACATCAATCTATATTACTGGGGCAACAGTAATGTCTTGACGTTTCTGGTCAAGAAATCATACCACCAGTCACAAAAAGAATCAATGTCAAAATGGATGGAAGTTATTATGTATTGAGTCTACAAGTTGGGGCGGCAAGGGGCACAGTGGTGAGCACTACTGTCTCACAGCACCAGGGACCTGGATTCAATTCCTGGCTTGGATCACTGTCTGTGCAGAGTCTGCACATTGCATGGGTTTACACTGGGTGCTCCGATTTCCTCCCACAGTCTGAAAGACATGCTGATTAGGTGCATTGGCAATGCTAAATTCTCCTTCAGTGTACCTGAACAGGTGCCAGAGTATGGTGACTAGGGGATTTACACAGTAACTTAATTTCAGTGTTAATGTAAGCCTACTTGTGACACTGATAAATAAACTTGTTTTTATGTATGAAGTGATTTGCCTTAATAAGTATGAATAGTGAAGCTGGGAGCATGCTGGCTCTCTGTAAGAACAATTCAACTCATCACACTTCCCTGCCCCTTTCCCAATAACCCTTCAGGCGCTTATTACATTCCCCTTTGAAATCCACAATCTCATCTGCCTCCACCTGGGCATAACCAGTCACTGCGTAATAAAAAAGGCTTTCCTCATTTTGCCTTTGGTTCTTGCGCCAGTTGTTTAAAATTGTGATGATAATTGTAATGAATGGGCCTGAGTAGACTGGAACAAGGAGCGTTCCACATTACCCACAAAATGACAGGCATAACTGGGGCTCACGCAGGTACTCATAGCCACACTGTTTACTTGCAGGAAGTGAGACAAGTTAAAACAGATATTATTGAGTGACAAAGCAAGTTCAGCTAGGCGGAAGAGAGACCTCTTTCTGGGGTCCTTCATTGGCCTCCTTCTGATGGCTTTCAGGGCCCTTTTGGGTTATTTCACTGCCCTCCTTCTGGGGTCTTTCATTGCCTCCAATCTGAGATCTTTGTTATGTCTTGTTTGAGGTCTTCATTGCCTCCTCTGAGGTCCATCGTTGCCTCTTCTTTGAATTCTTCATTGTTTCTGGACGTTTTTGAGAGATGCCCCCTATCTGGTGTCTTCTCTAATTTTTCTGTCCACAATTGTTTGTTCATTATTGTGGTTGCCACTTTAAATGTATTTCACCTCTTTAAGGGTATTGCCACTTTCAGACTGCGTAGTAATCATTTTTCTAACTCAGTTGTCAGCTGGCTTTCTCTCTGTGTTTTTCCCATGCTTTTGGTGCAAATCTGGCAACTCTTTTTTGAATTTTTAAAATTTCCACCTGAAGGAAAATCGGTTGGAGAGTCCATTTCTTTTCCTCCGGTTTCTGAGTGATGGGACGGGTTTGTTTTTATTTCTCCCACACTTGGAGGCCTGGCAGTCTAGGGGATGTTGTTTATATAAACTTGTTAGAAGCATAGAACCATAGAAAATTACAGCTCAGAAACAGGCCTTTTGGCCCTTCTTGTCTGTGCCGAACCATTTTTTGCCTAGTCCCACTGACCTGCACTTGGAACATATCCCTCCACACCCCTCTCATCCATGAACCCGTCCAAGTTTTTCTTAAATGTTAAAAGTGACCCCGCATTTACCACTTTATCCGGCAGCTCATTCCACACTCCCACCACTCTCTGCGTGAAGAAGCCCCCCCTAATATTCCCTTTAAACTTTTCTCCTTTCACCCTTAACCCATGCCCTCTGGTTTTTTTCTCCCCTAGCCTCAGCGGAAAAAGCCTGCTTGCATTCACTCTATCTATACCCATCAAAATCTTATACACCTCTATCAAATCTCCCCTCAATCTTCTACGCTCCAGGGAATAAAGTCCCAACCTATTCAATCTCTCTCTGTAACTCAGCTTCTCAAGTCCCGGCAACATCCTTGTGAACCTTCTCTGCACTCTTTCAATCTTATTTACATCCTTCCTGTAACTAGGTGACCAAAACTGTACACAATACTCCAAATTCGGCCTCACCAATGCCTTTATAACCTTACCATAACACTCCAACTTTTATACTCGATACTCCGATTTATAAAGGCCAATGTACCAAAGGCACTCTTTACGACCCTATCCACCTGTTAATGTTCCTAAGGTTGAGAACTCCATCAGTGCGGGGATTGCTTCCACAGGACCCTTGCAGGCTCTGTTCCAATCCTACACATTGGGAGCTTGTCACTCAGATTCAGCTTCCTGACTTCCCTGCGTTTCGGGACAGCTTGCTGCAGTTCACTTGGGTGTTTTATTTTACTTAATGCACTGCTTTCTATACGCTCCTTTGAAATAAAGTCTTTGCAGCAACTCTTTGTTGTTTTTTTGAAATTAAGTTCTTGGCCGAGATTCTCCCAAAAAATTCTAAAGTGTCGAATTCACATGAAATCAAGCTGGTTTTTTCAGTGGGAGTTTCAAAATGAGTCTCCCACACTCTGTGCACTACAGAGTGCACCAGCATGAATCACATAAAGAAATCAGTAGGCGGGACCCGTCCCCATGGAAGAGGCCAGCAGCATAGTGTTGAGTGAGCCATTGTGCATGCACCGATCTGTCAGAGTGGAGATCGGTGTATATGCAGTGGGCCCTGTCTGCCAGCCTCCCCAGCTGGCCAGCTCGATCGCTAGTCAGACCCGCAACCTCTGCCCGCCCCCACAGCCCAATCGCTGGCCCCCCAAGCATGCCTGTGCCCAACACCGAACCCACCCCTGCAGCCCGCCCTGATCTCCAGCACTACACCCCCCCGACCCCCTCCCCCACAATGCCAATGCTCCCCCCCCCGCAGCCTCGACCTCCCGTCCAGCAAGCTGACCCACCCCATTCCGATGGCTAGCCCCAATCGCTGGGCTCCCTCCCTGTCCCGGCAATCCTGACTGTAGAGTGGCAGCAAGACCCTTGCCACCATCAGGCCCCACCCCATTAGACCTCGCCCCCTTGGCACTGCCTGGGCATTGGCACTTTGCCCCTTGGGCAGCACCAGGGGGCCCAGGCTGGCACTGCCAAGGTGCCAATGCCCAGTGGGCACCACCCCTCCAGCGCCCAACCCTCTGGGGGGCCCCAATTGCCCCCCTTCACTCCAGTGGTGTCGGGCCGCTAGCTCCCCGCAAGTGGGAAACTACTGTAAACCCTGCCTGAGTAAAACACTCCTGGTGGGTGGGAGAGGCTTGTGGGCCCAGAGGATGCAGTACTGGGCCCACTAATTGTGTTCAAATAGATTTAAATGGAGCCCTGGACATGTAATGCAGCTCCACACAGAGCTAATGGCACCGGAAATCTGGTGCTGGGAGACACACCCGGGG
Source organism: Mustelus asterias (assembly GCF_964213995.1). Taxonomy (NCBI): domain Eukaryota; kingdom Metazoa; phylum Chordata; class Chondrichthyes; order Carcharhiniformes; family Triakidae; genus Mustelus; species Mustelus asterias. The sequence continues at coordinate 29,729,326 of NC_135807.1, read as the reverse complement.
CCGGATACCCCGTGTGGATTGTGCTAATCCGGCCCCGCTGAAATCTCCCGGCCCGCTGTGCTAAAAAATCAGCGTAGCGGGATGGGAGAATCGTCCCCCTTATTTTTAAACTTAAAGCCACAACTCGTGCTTCACAGGGTTATTTTCTCTCTTTTTTTATCTATATGCTTCTTTCTAAACTATTAACTCTGCCAGCTTGTTCTGTATCTGTTCTTTACCCTCTCCAATGTATTAAGCCTCCTAATCTACAATGTGAGCGGAGGTATGTTTCTGTATTTTGCTCACCATTCTCTTAGATTCTGACTCAAAGGTCTTCTTGCTCACCCATCTTGTAATTGTCCATGTTTTCTGATTCTACATTACTCAGGGTTTGGCAACATTTCAATATTCCAATTGGTCTATTTGCCCAAAGAGGTGCATTCTGGTGCGTACTTTTTTTTCAGACTTACATTAATACAAGATACTCACAAGTGTTGGGCCAGAGGCAGTGTCTTGATCACTTATCCTCGTCGTCAGATATAAAGATGCACTTTCAGAGACTCCATGAGGTAACACAAAAATGATTTATGAATAAGAACTGTTCAGCAGTCAGAAAGCAGCAATTAGCACCCTCCATGTTGCTTTTGCTCAGAGAGCTCCACCCCCTGAGGTGATTACCAACTCTCATTCCCATTTGGTCCCCCAAGCCAGGTGAGCCTTTTCTGCTGTGTTGCCCTTAAAGGGACAATCACCACAGCAGTCGTATTTGTGGATTGTGGGGAGGAGGAAGGAGCAAGCTGTGTGGTTGGGGAAGCGGGGAGTCGGGGGGGGGGGGGAGGTGGGGCGGGCGCTGGATGCTATCACCACTCTCCTCTGCCTGGCTGAATTCAATAATTTCTCCTTTAACTGGTCTCACTTCTTGCAAATAAAAGGAGTGGCCATGGGTGTCCACAGGTATGACAAAAGTCGGGAGGTAATGCCTCAGTTGTATAGAGCACTGGTGACATAAGCATGGGATTTTATGGCCTTGGTCGATCCGAGAGCGAAAAATCCCGCCCGAGGTCGATGGACGTTTCCATTGTCCGTCCCTCGCTCGCTCCGATTCTGTGGCGGGCAGGGCGATAGGATTCGGTGTCTATCTTGAGTACAGTATTGGTCTCCTTATTTAAGGACAGATATAAATGTGTGAGATGCATTTCAGAGAAGGTTTACTAGACTAATACCAGGAATGGATGGACTGTCTTATGAGGAAAGGTTGGTGAGGTTTTGCCTGTATCCACAGGAGTTTAGAAGAGTAAAGGGTGACTTGATTGAATCCTTTATGATCCTGAGGGGTCTTAACAGAGAGGCCACACCTGGAGTATTGTGTACAGTTTTGGTGTCCTTATCTGAGGAAGGATGTCCTTGCTATAGCGGGAGTACAGCGAAGGTTTACCAGGCTGATTCCTGGGATGGTACGTCTGTCATATGAGGAGAGATTAAGTCGGTTTGGATTATATTCACTGGAATTTAGAAGAGTGAGAAGGGATCTCATCGAAACTTATAAAATTCTAACAGGGTTAGACAGGGTGGATTCAGAAAGAATGTTTCCAATTGTGGTGGAGTCTCGAACTGGGGTCATAGTTTGAAGATAAGGGGTAAACCTTTTAGGATGGAAGTAAGGAGAAATGTCTTCACCCAGAGGGTGGTGAATGTGTGGAATTCACTACCACAGAAAGTAGCTGAGGCCAAAACATTGTGTGATTTCAAGAAGGAATTAGATATAGCTCTTGGGACTAAAGGGATCAAGGAATATCAGGGGAAGAGGGATCAGGATATTGAAGTTGATAATCAGCCATGATCAAAATGAATGGCAGAGCAGTCTCAAAGGGCAGAATGGCCTACTCCTGCTTCTATTTTTAATGTTTCTATTAATGAATGCGACACAATCCCTACATTTTTCTTACTGTCCTGTCCTGCTTTAGCTTAAGCCACTGTGCTGATTTTAGGAAGTTTTATTCTCAGGCCAGCATCTGTCAGTATGATTATCTTTGCTGGGTCCTCCACTGCTATTTTAGTAGTTTTGGTAACCTGATGGGTAAATCAATTCTCAGATCAGATATGGCATATTGAATTCGATGATCAGCCATGATCAAGATGAAAGGCAGAGCAGGCTCAAAGGGCCGAATGGCCTACTCCTGATTCTAGTTTCTATGTTTCTATGTGGCAAAGATATTTCCTCTTGTGGCAGAACCTAGAGCTCGGAGTCATGGTGTAAACATGCAAAGTTGCTCATTTGAGACAGAAATGATAAGAAATCTTTCCTCAAAGAGGACTGTGAATAATTCTCAAAAGACAATGGAAGCAAAGTTGTTGAGTATTTTTCAGGCAGCGCTGGATAGATTCTTCATAACAAGGGGGTGAAAGGTTATCAAGGGTAAGCAGGAATGAGAAGTGGGGATTATGACCATATCAGCCATGATCTTATTGAATGGCGTAGCAGGCTGGAGGGGCCAAGTGGCCTCCTCCTGCTCTAAATGCAGGATGTTTGTATGTTCATATGTGGAGGCAGATGGTAAACAATTGTTACTGCTGGGGACTCAGATGAGGATCTTGATGGTGCAGCTTACATCCGAATGCTACATTGGCATGTACATGAAGGTTCTGGCTGAATTGACAGGTCTGTCAGGAGCTTGCTCTCTCCACTTACTCTGTGCCATCTTCCTCTATCCTACGGACCCAGAGGTGCTGCCACCCCTGCAGCATCTGTATGGACAGGTCACCTATTCCGTTGCCTCTGTGAGGATGCAGCAACATGGCTCTGCCAAATCTGGGAAGTTACCAAAATAACTCCAAAAATAGTACTTCAAGACACTGCAATAGAAAATGGTCCAAAAAATTACATTTCCTATAATCAGGATGCCTGGCCCTTTAAATAATGTTCCTTGAGGGTCCATCTTGCAGCTTGCTTTTACCTTGAAGAAACTACACAGACAATGCCTAGACTTTGTTGCCCAAATTTGGGATCAGGGTGCCACATTATTAGATTAGGCTGTGTGACATCAGGATATTCCCAAGGCAATGTTTTCTAACGCCTGTACACGCAAGGCCAAGTACCTACATATACCCATCCTTGGTCACCTGTGTATTCTTTCTATTCATTCATGGGTTGTGGGCATCGCTGCCTAGGCTAGCATGTATTGCCCATCCTGAACTTCCTTCAAAAAGGTAGTGGTTAGCTGGCCTCTTGAATTGCTGCAGTCCATATGGTGTAGGTACATCCGCAGTGCTGTTAGGAAGAGTGTTGCAAGACTTTGACCCAGTGAGAGTTAAGGAATGGCTATATATTTCCAGGTCAGGATGGTGACTGGTGTGGAGGTGAACTTCCAAGTGGTGGTGTTCTCATATGTCTGTGGTCTTTCTTCTTTTATGTGGTAACGTTCATGGGTTTGGAAGGTGCTGTCTTAGGAGGTTTGGTGAGCTCCTGCAGTGCATCTTGTAGATGGTACACATGGCTGCTACTGTACATCCACGGTGAAGCAAAAGAATGTTTACGGATGGGGTGCCAGTCAAGCAGGTTGCTTTGTACTGGATGTTATCGAGCTTTTTGAGAGCTCTTGGAGTTGCAATCATCCAAGTAAGCATTCCATCATGCTCCTTACTTGTGCCTTGCAGATGGTTGACAGGCTTTGGGGAGTCAGGAGGTGAGTTATTCACTGCAGGATTCCTAGCCTCTGATCTGTTCTTGTAGTCACAGTATTTATTTGGCAATTCCAGTTCAGTTTCTGGTCAACGGTAACTCTGAGCACGTAGATAGCAGGGGATTCAGTGATGGTAACACCATATAATGTCTAGGGGCGATGTTTAGATTCCCTCTTGTTGGAGATGGTCATTGACTGGCACTTGTGTGGCGTGAGTGTTACTTGCCACTTGTCAACGCAAGCCTGGATATTGTCCAGGTCTTGCTGCATTTGGACATGGACTGCTTCAGTATCTGAGGAGTTGTGAATGGTGCTGAACATTGTGAAAACATCCCGATTTCTGACCTTATGATGGAAGGAAGATCATTAATGAAACAGCTGAAGATGGCTGAGCCGAGGACAATGACCCTAATCCACTCCTGTACTGATGTCTATTAATGGGATAATTGACCTCCAGCCACCATCAACCATCCTCCTTTGTGGCAAGTATGACTCCAACCAGTGGGGAGTTTCCTTCCAATTCCCATTGACTCCAGTTTTTCCAGGACTGCTTGATGCCACATCCGGTCAAATGCTGCCTTGATGGCAGGGGCTGTCACTCTCACCTCTGGACTTCAATTCCATGTCCATGTTTGAAACAAGGCTGTAATGAGGGCAGGAGCTGTAAAACCCTGGTGATACCCAAAGTGAGTGTTAGTAAGCACGTCATTGCTAAGCAAATGCCACCTGATAGCACCGATGGTGACTCCTTCCATCACCTTACTGATGATCGAGAGCAGATTGATGGGGTGGTAATTAGCTGGGTTGGATTTGTCCTGCTTTTTGTATACGAGACATACCAAGGACATTTTACACTTTGCCGGGTGTTGTAGCTGTACTGGAACAGCTTAGCTAGGGGCATGACAAGTTCTGGAGCACAGGTCTTCAGGACTATTTCTGGAATATTGTCAGGATCCACAGGTTTTGCAGTATACAATGACTTCAACTGTTGCATTGGAGTGAATCCAATTTGACGGAAGACCGGCATTTGTACTGCTGGGGACTTCCAGAGGGGGCCGAGATGGATCATCCAATTGGCACTTCTGGCTGAAGATTGTCGCAAATGCTTCAACCTTTTCTTTTACACTCTATTGAGTTGTTTAATTGTCCACCACCATTCACAACTAGATGTGGCAGGCTCCAATCTGTTGGGGGGCATGGTGGCACAGTGGTTAGCACTGCTGCCTCACAGCGCCAAGGACCGGGGTTCAATTCCAGCCTCGGGTGACTGTTTGTGTGGAGTTGCACATTCCCCCCGTGTATGCGTGGGTTTCCTCCCACAGTCCAAAGATGTACGGGTTAGGTCGATTGGCCATGATAAGTTGTTCCTTCGTGTCAGGTAAAATGTATGGGGTTACGGAGATAGGGCCTGGGTGGGATTGTTGTCGCGCCTCCTTCTGCACTGTAGGTTCTTTGATTCTATGATTCTATGAAATCGCTTAGCTCTGCCTCTTGCCGACTGCTTATTCTTATACCCTTATCCTTGGGTGCCTGTGTGTACCCTTATCCTTCCACTCAGGAGATGGCTTGTGACAAAAGGGAAAGGAAGAGTGGTGGAAGGTTTCTATAGTGGTGTTATAAGTGGCACTACATGGATAAGATTCAAACGCGCAATGTTGTGGAGGCCTGTCTGGGGGAGAGATGGAGGCTACATGCCTTTCTAGGAATTCCACTAGTTGTGCCTTTGTTAGTTTTATTGGTGGTTAATGAAGGCTCAGGACTGTTGTGGAAAGAGTGGTAATCAGTCCCAGGTTAAACTGAATGTCTCATCAAAATTCTTTAGAGGATTTTAAAAATAAATTTTCCATTCTGTTCTTCCTTGTCCCTCCCTGGGCCTCAGACCTGCCATGGAAATGGTCCAATCTTTCTGCTGCCTGTCGAGACAGGCCATCCAGATGTGTGCAGACAGGAGTGAGTCACTTGGTCCAAATGTTGAGTGATTCCATCTCTGTGATTTGGGACAGGGCGTGCGACTTCATCTGTCGACCGCACTTCTCAACGCGTCAAGCCCCGGCACCGTCCGCCCACTCGGGGCATTAAAGCGTCAGCCAAAAGATTTGGTCACTCCATTATCAAGAGGTCATGCCCTGACCCACAAGTGTGCTATCTTACCCAGGAAGGTGCGAACCCTGCACGATATTCTGTGAAAATGTGTCGCTACAAAAATAAAACTTCTGGAGAAAAAAGGAGATTTTTATTGGCTTTGGCAATGACACAAGTCCATAAAGCAATGCCAGGAGTACTCACAGAATAAATTACTAGAGGTGTTATACTCAAACATATTCTCCATAGGCGCAACATATTGTAGGCCGGAGCTCATTTTCTTCATCAAACATTTAGTGTTATTTTTAGTCTATAAATAGTCAACAAATTGAGATTATTTCCTGTCTCTTCGGGAAATTATTTTGTCTGTTCGTCTTATCCGCACCTTATATCTGTGTCAGGGTGAAACCTACCTAGCTGGAATACTATCTGAGTTCTGCTAATATAAAGCTGTCAATGGAGGACGATCGCTGAGTGTAAGGTTTTCAGTCAAGAGGGATCTGCTTACCCAGAGCTGATGAAATATAAACCTGGTTAAAAGCGGTATGCTGCACCACGTGGGTCACCAGGGGGGAAAACCAGTCCACAGGAGTTTTAGTTTTCAGTTCCAGCTGGCGCAGCTGTGGTTAATCAATGACTTCCTTCTGTTGGCGCATCGAAGCCAAATCCCCTTGCAACTACCGGGAGAGACTTTTGTGCCATGCATTCATCAGAAGTGAGCTTCCTCAGTGGGGCAAACAGAGTTTGGAAACACTGCCAAGAAAAGAAAGAAGTAAATCTTTTAAAGTCGGATTGCTTTAAACCTTTTAAAGTTGGGCGGCATGGTGGCACAGTGATTGGCACTGCCGCCTCACAGCGCGCCAGGGACCTGTGTTCGATTCCCGGCTTGGGTCACTGTCTGTGTGGAGTCTGCATGTTCTCCCCATGTCTGCGTGGGTTTCCTTCGGGTGCTCCAGTTTCTTCCCACAGTCTGAAAGATGTGCTGGTTAGGTGCGTTGGCCACGCTAAATTCACCCTCAGTGTACCTGAACAGGTGCCGGACTGTGGCGACTAGGGGATTTTTACAGTAATTTCATTGCAGTGTTGATGTAAGCCTAATTGTGACAATACTAAATAAACTGTAAACTACTGGTAGCTAAACTCTCACAGTCTGACTTTAATGATTGAAAAGAATGTTCTCAACCCGATGGAGAGTAGGTTCCGGACAGTGAGGGTGGGAAAGTCCCGGAAAAGGACATGTGGACAGGATCCCGATGTGATCCCAGCCTCTTCCAGCTTTTCCTGGGTCTGGCTGTGAGTCCAGAAGTGAACCCACATGGGTCCAGCGGAAAAGGAAGTGAAGTCCTCGAAAAGGCAATTCAGAACCTTTTTCAGCCCAGGATCCTGCTTTCCCAATGAGGGTGAAACGCAGTAGTTTGGAAAAGGCAAGTGCGCAGCAGAAACTCATCACTGAATGAAGTAGACCTGATACGATCAATGTAAAAGATGAAACCAATAAGCCTGTGGTCAGGCACAGTGAAAGGCTACTGCTGACAGGCACCATTCTTTCAGTATAAAATCACCACTTTTGTTGGGAACAGTAACTTAGTGCATCTTGTATCAAGTGCCTTGGGTACGACTGAAGTGATCTCGCTTCTTTGCTTGCGAGACTTCCCGAGAATAGGGGTCGACACATTCTATCAGAAATCGGAGCAGGATTAGATCATTTGACCTTCCAAGCCTGCTCCACCATTCAATACTAGCATGGCTAATCTCAACTCCTCCTTCCTGACCACTCTCCTATCCCTAGATTTCCTGACAAATCAACAACCTATTGATCTAAGTCTCAAATATATTCAGTGCTGGTGCATCCACGGAACCGTGGGAGAGAAAATTCCAAAGATTCACAACCCTCTGACTGAAGAAATTGCTCTTCATCTCAATTTTAAATGATTGCTCACTTATCCTGAGTCTGTGCCCCTATGTTCTCGATTCCCCAGCCAGGAGAAACAGCCTCTCAGTGTGTACCTTGTTAAATCTCTTCAGAATCGTCTATGTTTCAGTGAGATCACCTTCCTTTCTTCTAAATTCCAGAAAGCACAGGCCCAATTTACTCACCCTTTCATCATTGGAGACCCTCTAATTCACAGAATCAACATAATGAACCTTGGCTATACTGACTCCAATGCAAACATATCCTTCCTTAGATATGCAAACCAAACCTTTTCTTTTGTTCTTCCATGGGATGTTTTCCATTCCTAATTCGTGGCGGGCCGGACAGGAAATTCGGTGGACCATGCAAAGTTCCATTATCTTCAGGCGGGTATTCCCGGTCTTGGGGTGAGCATGTCTGGAAAATCCCGCCCTACAAGTCTGTGCTTTCCTGTCAGCCATTTCTTACATTCTCTGCTGTGCTATCTTTAAATGCTTCCTTGCCACCTCGCAATCTCCATTCCTCTGAAATTCAGTACGTAGTCCATGAAAAGTGTAGCCTCTGATTTCTTACTTAATAACTGATATTGGATTAAGTTCAGTGCTCCTCTAACTTCACGTCCTGTAACTTCAATGTTGGACCGCTGTAGTGGAGGTCCATCTTACTTCAGTTCAGGAGGCTCAGAAACAGGGGCAGCAACTTCAGCAATAGCTGCTGCTGCCTTTTCCACAGCCACATACAGTAGCAAGGGGTCAGAGGGCATTGATACAGGGTGACACCTCATTGGCGGCGATAACCTGGTAAGAGAGCCAATAGGCCAAAGGTCACCTGTGGGTGACACGGTGGCACAATGGTTAGCACTGTTGCCTCACAGCAACAGGGATCCGGGTTCAATTCTGGCTTCGAGTGACTGTGTAGAGTTTGCTCGCTCTCTCCGTGTTTGCCTGGGTTTCCTCCGGGTGCTGCGGTTTCCTCCCACTACAAAGGTGTGTGATTAGGTTGATTAGCCATGCTAAATTGCCTCTTAGTGTCAGGGAGATTAGTAGAGTAAATACATGGGGTTACGGAGATAGGACCAGGATGGGATTGCTGTTGGTGCAGACTCGATGGACCGAATGGCCTCCTTCTATACTGTAGGAATTCTATGATCTGCGTCAGCCTCTCTGAACAACAGTGCCTCAAGGTGCTCAGGCTCCCACAGCTGGTAGCTGCGGCCTCTATAGCCTCTTGGAAACTGATCTCCAGCCATTTGCCCAGGTTTTTCTTGTCTGGGTCCTTCCAAAGATTAGCTGGTGGCATAATTTGGATCTTGCAATCTGCAGCCCATAACTGCTTCACTCGGGTGACGAATGCCTTGTTTATCAAGTCCTTCAGCTATTTTCACTTTGACATGGATGAGACCAGTCAAACCAATGTCTCTCCACTGTTGTCCCCGGCTCTGCTCAATGTTATGTGTACCTCATCATGTGTCACCCTATCTAACCGGGATGCTGGACCCACAGAGGTGTGTGTATCTGCAGTGGTCTAGGGTGTGAAGGAGCCATGTATGTGACGGTGCATCCTCATGGTGCTAGTTCAATGGAGTTTCAGCCTCATTCCCTCTATCAGCACCTCCAATGAATGTGTGGGAGATGACAGGCATGTTAGCTTTGAATGTAGGCGTAGGGTCCCAGATTAATATGGTGCAGATCATGAGGTTTAATGTTTTGGTAACCACCAGTTCAACATGCATGACATTGAAATGTCATGTGGCAATGTGATTTCTAATATTGTCACTATGTCACTGGCCAGTCCTATCTCTCCATTAGCGATGGTCTGCAGTGTTACCTCCTTGCCAATCCTCATGGTTTGCTCCTCCATCGTGGTCAGGGTGGCCTGGGCTGGAACTTCAGCCTTTGTTCTCTGCCTCTACCTGGAGTTGTGGGCCCTTTCCCCTTGCAATGAGAAAAGACAGTGAGTTAGGAATGTGAGGGGGGAACTGATTGGTGAGGGTAAACATTCATAGAGGGTGACTATGAGGAGTGGGATTGAGTGAGGAAAATGAAAAGAATGAGTTTGAGTGTTGCCTGTTGTGGGAGCGATGGTGGCATAGTTATATTGTCATTGGACGAGTGATCCAGAGGCCCAGGCTAATGCTCTGGGGACACGTGTTCAAACCCCACCTTGGCATCTGGTGGAATTTAAGTTCAATTAATAAATCTGGAATTATAAAACTTGTCTCAATCATCGATTGCCATGAAAAAAACTATCTGGTTCATTCATATCCTTTATGGAAGGAAATCTGCCATCCTTATGGTTCTATGGTTCTATGGTTCTTACCTGCTCTGGTCACATGTAAGTTCAGCAATGTGGGCTCAGACTCATTGCCCTCTGAAATGGCACTCAGCTCAAGGGCAAATAGGGATGGACAACAAATGCTGGCCTTGCCAGTGACACCCACATCCCACGAAAGAAAAAAAAGGTCAGGATTTAAGGAGGAGGCGGGAGAGAAAGGATTGTGTGTATGGGTGAGAGCATTGCTCTACAGGAGAAGACTCGAGACGTGAGGGAGTGTTGGCTGCCAGTTGCAGGTCATTCACCACTGGAGCTCATGAGATCATTACAGCTTTCCTGGCGATGGATCCGAGGTCTTTGGCAACGCATTTTGACTGCTGACAGCCTTAGCAACTTACATTCATGCCTGCCTGGTGAGGCTGGATGGCCTCCTCCGGCTGGCGTCAGGCATCGTGCCTAAATAATCACAACTAGAGATGAGTCACTGAACCAATGAACGAGGGGTGGGTTTAGCATCTCCACATCTTCCATCTGTCCTGTAGCCCTTTCCTCCTCACACTGGATTGTCCCCTGCAACCACTGCTGTCAGAGTGCCTATAAATAGAGATCCTTCTCAGCTTCTTTCAGAGTGTTATCCTGCCTGATGCCCCAGTTGGTCAGGGAACCTGGAGGCCAGATGATAATCAGTTTGCTCTGAGAAGGAGCAGGGCATGGCAATCCGTGACTCCGAGGCCTGAATTGACAATGTACCTACTCTCACGGCAGGGACTAAGGTGAAAAGATTCTGCCTTTTATTTTTGATATTTTCAGTTAGTAAGAATGACGCTGACACGAGGGCCTGGTGGGCACTGCAGAGGACTTTTTTTTTCCTTTTCAATAATGACACATGTAAGGATTTGAATTAACATCCAATCCGAAGACAAAATTACACAGAATCTCTAGATTTACCAGGATGCTTCCGGGACTTGATGGTTTGAGTTATAAGGAGAGGCTGGATAGACTGGGACTTCTTTCCCTGAAGCGTAGGAGGCTTAGGGGTGATCTTATAGAGATCTATAAAATAATGTGGGGCACAGATCAGCTGGATAGTCAACATCTTTTCCCAATTGTGGAGGAGTCTAAAACTAGAGGGCATAGATTTAAGTTGAGAGGGGAGAGATACAAAAGGGTCCAGGGAGCAATGTTTGGTAGTGACTGTCTGGAACAAGCTGTCAGAGTAGTAGAGGCGGATACAATTTTGTCTTTTAAAAAGCATTTGGACAGTTACATGGGTAAGATGAGTATAGAGGGATATGGGCCAAACGTGGGCAATTGGGACTAGCTTAGTGGTTAAAAAGGACGGCACAGAGAAGTAGGGCCAAAGGGTCTTTTTCCATGCTGCAAACCTCTATGGCTCTATAATTAGCAGGCCATTTGCTGGCAAACTGGATCTTCCCTGCAGCGGACAGCAACCCCCACCCACCCCTGAATTAGAGTTAAGCGCAGCATGTGCCCGAAGGTGGCTTTGTTAGTTGATGGTTGAGGGGCCCGTGAGCCCCCTTTCACTTCACCACCCTCCCTCCCATTCCCCCACACCCACCCCATCTGCTCTGATTGTGCCTGCAGTCTCAGGGGCCCTCCAACCTTCCTTAATTGGACGGCAATCTAAGGAGAACAGATTCAGACACATTGGCTGGTCCGGAAGGATTCTGCCCCCAGCCTTATATGGCTTACTAGAGTGTTTGGTTGGAGCATCTCAGTGTTGTAAATATCATGGTAACAGACTAAGTATTGCTCCACAGTTAAATCTGTTACTTTGGATCTTTGGAGCATGACATTAGAATTTTCAACTGCAAGACTTTCAGGTGCTCAGTGATATTAATTGGTTCATTGCTCTTTATTGTATCAATTTCCTGCTTTATACATCTTAATCCTCCCACTTCCAGAAGGATTATCCAACATTTTCATTATAATTCCCACACACTACATCAACTGCTTTTGTCCTCCCACTTCACATTCATAATAAGATAATAACTTGCCCTTGTATGAAGCTGTTTGCTTCCCTCAAATCTTTTAGTCTAAGATCTTGAAAGACATTTAGCTCCATGAGGAATTTTGTTAAGTTCAGAAGGTGTTTCGCTTGATGCACCCGTCCTAAGTAGCTCAGCTTCTGAGTGTGCAAAGTGTTGGATGCTAAGTTATGCTGACCGGAAGGTTCCAGTCATTTGTTTTCAGTTGTGGTGGCATTGTGGATGCAACAATTAGATTGTGTGCAAAGAGCAAAGAAACGTACAGCACAGGAACAGGCCCTTCGGCCCTCCAAGCTCGTGCCGATCACGATGCCCAAACTAAACTAAAGAAAACCTTCTGCCCTTAATTAGTCTGTATCCCTCTATTCCCTCCCTATTCATGAACCCATCCAGATGCCTCTTAAATGTTGCTAATGTGCCTGCTTCCACCACCTCCCCTGGCTGCACGTTCCAGGCACCCACCACTGTCTGAGTGAAAAATGTCCCCCGCACATCTCCCTTAAACTTTCCCCCTCTCACCTTGAACCTGTGCCCCCTTGTAATTGACACTTCGACACTTGGAAAAAGCCTCTGGCTATCCACCCTGTCTATGCCTCTCATAGTTTTGCAGACCTCTATCAGGTCTCCCCTCAGCCTCCGTCTTTCTAGTGAAAACAATCCTAATTTATTCAACCTCTCCTCATAGCAAAACACCCTTGAGACTAGGTGAACCTGGTGAACCTTCTTTGCATTCTCTCCAAAGCTTCCACGTGCTCCTGGTAGTGTGGTGCCCAGAACTGCCTCTGGGTTATTGAACTAAAATGGCTCCTGGTCCAGCAACACTTCAAATGCACAATTTGGAGAATCCTGTGTTTAAATTTCTCCGCACTCTCCCCTCCCCCCACTTTTTATCTCTGTAACCTCCACCAACCCATTGAAACTCGGAACATCATTCTGACCTTAGAGCCAGATTTCCTTTGTCCCATCATTGGTAGCTGTACCTTCAGCTTTCTGGGTGCTAAATTCTGGAATTTTCCCCTGAAACCTCTCTGCTCATGGCAATTTGCCTTCTTTGAAAAACCTTCAACTCTATCTGTGTGACCAAACCTGCTTACCTGTCCTCATGTCTCCTTCAATTTGGTACAAAATATTTTGCCTGACTACAGTCCTGTGAAGCACCATTGGATGATTTAGGGCATTAAATTGCTTGTATGAATGCAATTTATACACGGTGGCACAGTGGTTAGCACTGCTGCCTCACAGCACCAGGGAACTGGGTTCGATTCCCAGCTTAGGACACTGTCTGTGCAGAGTCTGCATGTTCTCCCCATATCTGCGTGGGTTTCCTCCAGGTGTTCCGGTTTTCTCTCACAGTCCCAAAGACGTGTAGATTAGGTGCATTGGCCATGCTAAATTCGCCCTCAGTGTACCCAAACAGGTGCTGGAGTATGGCGACTCGGGGATTTACAAAGTAACTTCATTGTGGTGTTAATGTAAGCCTACTTGTGACTAGTAAATAAACAATAATTTATTGTTCTTGGAAGGGAAATAAAAGTTGCCAGAATTTCCACTCCTGTAATCCTTGCTGGAAAGTATGAATATATTTGGGAATTCCCCGATCTACTGCAAAGGGTTTGCCCACAGATCAGTTGATACTCTAGAGACATGGTGTAAATGTCTGTTTACCATAGTTTCTCCATGGGCAACATATTGGACAAATCCCTTCAGAAATTGCAACTCTGGATGCCACATGGCTCAGTTTATATTTTATTCATTCAAAGGAATCGTTGGCTGGGCCAGCATTTATTGCCATCCCTCATTACCCTTGCACTGAGTGACATACTAAGCCATTTCAGAGGGCATTGCTGTGGATTTGGAGTCATATGTAGGCTAGATCAGGTAAGAATGGCAGATTTCCTTCATGAACCAGTTTGTTTTTTAATGGAGTTCAATCTTTAACATTTTGCCATGCTAGGATTCGAACCCGGGACCCCAGGGCACTAATCTGGGTCGCTGGTTTAATAGTCCAGTGACAACACCACTACACCACCACCTCACTGCTGACTTGGCCAACTCAGCCTATTCTAAAATCTCCAACCCTTTTCTTCCAACCAGATATTTAAACAGATTCTTATGGAAGGAAGTAATGAGCACAGTGCCAAGTCATTTGGTGGGCATAGCTTGGAGCATTTGCTACGTGAGGTGAGGGGAGGGGGAATACAAGATTTGTCTGACCCATGATCATGCTCAAGGAATGTTCATTTTATTTTCTCGATATATTCAACATCCTCTGACCAATTATTGTTCTCCAGTAGATTTGATTTGATTTGATTTATTATTGTCACATGTATTATTATACAGTGAAAAGTATTGTTTCTTGCACGCTATACAGGCAAAGCACACCGTTCATAGAGAAGGAAAGGAGAAGGTGCAGAATGTAGTGTTACAGTCATAGCTAGGGTGTAGAGAAAGATCAACTTAATGCAAGGTAGGTTCATTCAAAAGTCTGATGGCAGCAGGGAAGAAGCTGTTCTTGAGTTGGTTGGTACGTGACTCCAGACTTTTGTATCTTTTTCCCAATGGGAGAAGGTGGAAGAGAGAATGTCCGGTGTGCGTGGGTGCTGGCTGCTTTTCCGAGGCAGCAGGAAGTGTGGACAGAGTCAATGGATGCGAGGCTGGTTTGAGTGATGGACTGGGCTTCGTTCATGACCCTTGCAGTTTCAATAGTTAGGCGTTTTTAGCATTGAATGAATTATAATCTTCAACTCCACCTTTAGTCACAAACAAACCACTCATGGAGTATATGTATAATTTATTTTACCGAATCTTTCCTTTATTCCATAAAATTATGAAGTGAGGCAGTACAGACAGAATCATTTAATAACACTCACCGTGCCTCTTCCCCCCATCCCCCCAACCCTTTTATTTCTTAGTCTCCTAAGTGTCACCTACTAGTTCTGGATGAGAGATGGTTAAATACAATTTGCGCTCGGATCTTTGTTGTACTTCACAGAAGGTGTGCAAGAGCAGCCTGTCAGTGACTCATTTTCCCTCCCTCGCTATAGGAAGAAGTGCTTGGCCGGGACTGAAATCAATGTCATGCGGTGCCGAGAATTTGCAAGTTCGAGCTGGTGCTTTGTGGCAGAATGCATAGTGCCAGTCTGCCTTCCTCTGATGCTTCTCATTTCCAATGCAGCCACAAGGCTTGCAAAAATATGCAGTTAAATGAGAGAGAGAGAGAGAGAGCTCTGCTCTAAAGTGACTGAAGAAAAGAAATCACGCCGTAGGACTGGAATGTCATTCTGAATGGGGGAAAAAAAACTGGAGGATGAAGGCTGCCAATTTTTCTCGATAATTAACAATCTGCTAATAAAATTGCAGGAAAGGATGGCTTTGAATTTGGTACATTTTCAGTATTCACGCTAGTTATCTTCCTTGGGTTCAGTGTCAGATAATCCCTGTCAGAATGGCCCTACGCCTTACGATCCAGACCATGCCTTTAATTGCCAATTTCTGAGAATGTAATATTCTCAGTGGGTCATTAATTTCAGAAGAAAGCAGACATTCCCCATTTTTCTTGATGCAGGAATATCATTCCTTACACAGCCTATTTCTTAATTGTGACCATCTATTAAATCAATTGTTTCTAACACTGCTTGAGATGGATGCATGGTGCGTCATTCATTAAACGAGGCTTCTGAGCTTTCATTTTACTCGTGCTGCCATTTAATTAAAACCTAGACAGAGAGGGGCTAATTTCCATGTGAAATAAATTAAATTTAAATTTAAAGTTAATTTTAGAACTGGAAAATCAACTCCTTTTTTTCATTCATTTGAACGTGGCAGATTACAGGGAGAAGCACTCAGTGTGGAGAATGGGGCGGCACGGTGGCACGGTGGTTAGCACTGTTGCCTCACAGCGCTAGGGACCCAGGTTCAATTCCGGCCACGGGTCACTGTCTGTGCGGAGTTTGTACATTCTCCCTGTGCGTTTCCTCTGGGTGCTCTGGTTTTCTCCCACACTCCAAAGATGTGCGGGTTAGGTTGATTGGCCATGCTAAATTGACCCTAGTGTCAGGGGATTAAATATGTGGGGTTACGGGGATAGGGGCTGGGTGGGATTGTGGTCAGTGTAGACTCAGTGGGCCAAATGGCCTCCTTCTGCACCGTAGGGATTCTATGATTCTAAAATGATGAAAAGATGAGTTGATAGAAGAAGCCTCGTTGAGGGTTGAAGACCAAGGGGCCATTGAAATGAGATTAAAGGTCAGGATTGAAGCAGACAGGGCAGGAGAAAATTATTTACGCAGGAAGTTGTGAGGCTCTTGCAAAGACTTCCAGGATTAAAGGTCAGAATAGAAACTATGCCAACATTCCGGATTAAATTGGGATCGGTGAAGGAAGGAAAAGAAGTTGATGGGATTTAAGAACATGGTAGCTAAATGCAATCCGAATTATTTGCTTGCCTGGAGGGAAAGCAGCAACACAGACTGGTTGGACCGAATGATCCATTTCCATATTGTACCTTTTTCGTAATTATTTTTGTGTATAATGTATACATCTATTGGTGTTCATTGAATCTCCTTTCCTTTATTCAATGTTCAAGAAGGCAGCTCACCACCACCTTCTCACGGGCAGCTAGGAATGGGCAATAAATGCTCACTCCTGGTAAATGAATAAAAAGTACTCCATCAGCCTTTTTGATTGTTTTTGTGTATCTATCCACTAGTTTTTTGTGTTTTGTGTACCTGAACACCCAAATCATTTCATAGAATCATAGAATCCCGACAGTGCAGAAGGAGGCCATTCAGCCCATCAAGTCTGCACCGACTCTTCGACAGAGCATCTTACCGAGGTTCTATCACCATAACGCCACGTATGTACCCTGCTAATCCCCCTATCCTACACATCTTGGCAATTTAGCATGGCCAATCCACTGAATCTGCACATCTTTGGACTGTGGGAGGAAACCGGAGCCCCCGGAAGAAATCCACGCAGACATGGGGAGAACGTGCGGACTCCGCACAGACAGTGACCCAGGGCCAGAATTGAACCTGGGTCCCTGACGCTGTGAGGCAGCAGTGTTAACCACAGCTTTCGCACAGCTATTTCTTCTGCTTTAATCATTCACAGGATGTGATCTGCCTTCTTGTACCACTGCAGTCCCTGATATATAGGTATACCCACAGTGCTGTGAGGGAGCGTGTTCCAGGATTTTGACCCAGCAACAGTGAAGGAATGGTGATATATTTCCAAGTCAAAATGGTGAGTGACATGGAGGGGAACTTCCAGGTGATGTCATTCCCAGGTATCTGCTGTCTTTGTCCTTCAGGATGGTATCAGTTGTGGGTTTGGAAGGTGCTGCGGAAGGAAGATGGTACACGCGGCTGCTACTGTTCGTCAGTGGTGAAGGGCTTGAATGCTTGTGGAAGGGGTAGCAATCAAGTGGGCTGCTTTGTCCTGGATGGTGTCGAGCTTCTTGAGTGTTGGTGGAGTTGCACTCATCCAGACAAGTGGAGAGTATTCCAGCACATTCCTGACTTGTGCCTTGTAGATGGAGAGTCAGGAGGTGAGTTACTCGCCACAAGATTCCTAGTCTCTGGCCTACTCTTGTAGCTACAGTATTTAAATGGCTAGTCCACTTCAGTTACTGATCAATTGTAATGCCCAGGAGTTGATAGTGGGGGATTTAGTGAAGGTAATGCCATTGAATATCAAGGGATAATGGTTATATCTTCTCTTGTTGGAGATGGTCATTTTCTGGCACTGGTGTAGCACAAATTACTTACTATTGTCGGACCAAGTCTGGATATGGTCGAAGTCTTGCTGCATTTGAAGTTTCAATATCTGAGGAGCCACAAATGGTGTTGAACATTGTGCAATCATCAGCAAACATCTCCACTACTGACTTTATGATGGAAGGAAGTGTGGTGAACCATCGTTGGTTATCACTGGGGGTTGTTCTTATGTTACTGTTGGGTTAGGGTGTTGTCACTGTGGGGGTTGTATAATGTTGTTGGGTTAGGGTGTTTACCTGTGGTAAATGTTATTATGGCACATCCCGGTGGGGCCCCGCCTCCGGAGGAGAGGTATAAGACCCTCTGCTCCGGCAGGACCCCTCCAGTCTGAACTGGTGTACTCGTGTTAGTTAGTTCCATTGTTTGATAATAAAAGCCTTCAATAACTGAAGCCTTGTTCCACGTGCTTGATTGTCGCGCATCAATTTTATTATCAAACAGAAAACTCTCAGCAGTAAAAAGAGAGTATGGAACTGATATTAAAACCAGATCGTCTGGCATTGGACCCACGTGCGGTCGGTGCTGCTAACACCTTCGACCACTGGTGGAAGTGTTTCGAAGACTACCTGGCAGCCTCTGTAGCTATTACTACAGACAGCGACAAACTCCAAGTCCTCCACGCAAGGGTAAGCGACACGATTTATCTTGCGATTCGTGCGGCCACCACTTACCCGAGGGCCGTCGAGCTCTTGAAGAAACGATACACGAAACCACGCAACGAGATACACGCTCGTTACCTCCTCGCTACACGACGTCGGCAGTCGGGCGAAACCATGGAGGACTACGCCAATGAGCTCCTGCAGCTTGCCAGGGGTTGCGATTGTAAAGACGTATCAGCCGAACAATATATGTACGACCTCGCCCGAGACGCGTTCGTAGCAGGGGTAGGGTCCTCGTACATCCGGCTTAAGTTACTGGAGAAAGGGAACCTCAACTTGACCCAAGCGATGGAGATGGCTGAGATGCTGGAAGCGGCGTCAAAAAGCTTGGCTCTGTACCCCGAGGACCACGTGGAGACAACGTGGCAAGAGCAAGCTCAAATCCCTCCTCGCCCTGCGGGCTCGCGCTCCCATATCGTTCCGACGACGGCGGCAGCTCCAGGCGGCCAGCGATGCTATTTTTGCGGTGGGGCCAAGCATCCACGGCAACAGTGTCCAGCAAAAACGGCGATCTGCAGCCTGTGTGGTAAAAAGGGTCACTATGCCAAAGTTTGCAGGTCGAAGTCCAAAAACGGCAGTGCAGCTTGTAACCCTCCAGAGCGGAGACAATCTCCTTCGGCGTCGCAGTGCCAACGAGGTCCGACCACGTGCGAATCCAGGACGGCGCCATCGTGGCTGACGGAGGAGGAGGAAGACCACCAGGAATCGCTACGTTTGGCGCCCTCGCCCATGTGCGATTCATGGGGGCGGCCATCATGGTCCACGACGACTAGGAGCGACCAGCAGGGGTCCTCAGCATCAACATCGGCGGCATGCAGTGATGCCCAGGGGCCAACGGTGGCGTCGATCTCCCTGGACCAGACAAAGCACCACAGGCTTGAGAATTCCATGATGGATATCAAGGTAAATGGTCGTACTGTGAATTGTCTGTTTGACAGTGGGAGCACCGAGAGTTTCATACACCCTGACACTGCAAAAAGGTGTGGACTCCGGGTTCTACCTGCCAAGCAGACAATTTCCATGGCATCACGGTCCCGGTCTGTACCGATCCAAGGACGGTGTATGGTAACTCTAGAGGTACAGGGCACAATTTACGAGCAATACAGGCTCCTTGTGTTACCTCACCTTTGTGCGCCAATTCTCCTCGGACTAAATTTTATGGTCCACATGAAGAGTGTGATCCTACAGTACGGTGGGCCACTCCCTTCACTGGCAGTAGGGAATCAGCCGCAGCCTCCAAATTGCCCAAAGCGCCCCGCATGCAATCTTTCCACTCTGAAAATCACTACACCATCTTTATTTAAGAATCTGGTACCAGGCTGCAAGCCCATCGCTACTAAGAGTAGGCGTTACAGCGCTGAAGACCGGATCTTTATTAGATCTGAGGTTCAGCGGCTCCTCAAGGAAGGGATCATACAGGCCAGTGCTAGTCCGTGGAGAGCGCAGGTCGTGGTAGTCAAAAGCGGGAACAAACCTTGGATGGTCATCGACTACAGTCAGACCATTAACCGTTATACGCAGCTGGATGCGTATCCTCTCCCGCGCATTTCTGATATGGTCAATCAGATTGCGCAGTACCGAGTGTTCTCTACCATAGACCTTAAGTCCGCCTACCATCAACTCCCCATCCGCCCAGAGGACCGACAATATACGGCTTTTGAGGCGGATGGTCGTCTATACCATTTTCTCAGGGTTCCGTTTGGTGTCACCAATGGGGTCTCGGTCTTCCAGCGTGCTATGGACCGAATGGTGGAACAGAACGGGTTGCGGGCTACCTTCCCGTACCTGGATAACGTCACCATCTGCGGCCATGACCAGCAGGACCATGACACGAATCTCCAACACTTTCTGCGCACTGCATCTCGCCTGAATCTGACCTATAACAGGGAGAAGTGCGTATTCCGTACGCGCAGGTTAGCCATCCTTGGATACGTGGTGGAAAACGGGGTCATTGGCCCTGGTCCAGACCGTATGCGCCCCCTTACTGAACTTCCCTTGCCCGCTAGCACGAAAGCACTGAGGAGATGCCTCGGGTTCTTTTCGTATTATGCGCAGTGGGTCCCCAACTACGCGGACAAAGCTCGTCCGCTCATCAAGTCCACGACCTTTCCACTCACGCCGGAGGCCCAATTGGCCTTCAAGGCTTTGAAAAGCGACATTTCGAAAGCCACGATGCACGCGGTGGATGAATCCATCCCTTTCCAGGTGGAGAGTGATGCATCTGATTTCGCCCTAGCCGCCACACTAAACCAGGCAGGCAGGCCCGTCGCGTTCTTTTCCCGCACCCTTCAAGGCCCCGAAATTCGGCACTCAGCGGTGGAGAAGGAGGCTCAGGCCATTGTGGAGGCAGTCAGACACTGGCGCCATTACCTGGCGGGGAAGCGGTTCACTCTGATCACGGATCAACGATCCGTGGCGTTTATGTTCAGTAACACGCAGAGGGGCAAGATCAAGAACGATAAGATCTTGCGGTGGAGAATTGAGCTCTCCACCTATAATTACGATATTATGTATCGTCCAGGGAAGCTCAATGAGCCCTCGGATGCACTCTCGCGCGGAACATGCGCCATCATGCAGGAGGACCACTTGAAGGCCCTCCACAATGACCTGTGTCATCCTGGAGTCACCCGACTCTACAACTTCGTCAAAGCCCGCAACCTGCCCTACTCGGTGGAGGATGTCAGGTCAGTGACGAGAAGCTGTCGGATTTGCGCAGAATGCAAACCGCACTTTTATCGACCGGACCGGGCACAATTGGTCAAGGCCACTCGCCCTTTCGAGAGGCTGAGTGTGCATTTTGAGGGCCCCCTTCCCTCAACGGACCGGAACGTCTATTTCCTCAATATAATAGATGAGTACTCCCGGTTCCCGTTTGTTGTCCCCTGTGCGGACACGTCGACTGCCACCGTGATTAAGGCATTCAGTGAGCTTTTTACCCTGTTCGGGTACCCCTGCTACATTCATAGCGACAGGGGCTCGTCGTTCATGAGCAACGACTTGAGGCAATTCCTGCTCTCATTCGGGATTGCCTCTAGTAGAACCACGAGCTACAACCCTAGGGGTAATGGACAGGTGGAAAGGGAGAATGCTACAGTCTGGAAGGCTGTCCTACTGGCACTGAAATCCAGGGGCCTTCCAGTCTCCCGTTGGCAGGAGGTCCTTCCAAATGCGCTCCATTCTATCCGCTCCCTCCTGTGTACGGCAACCAATGCTACTCCCCACGAGAGGATGTTCTCATTCCCTCGGAAGTCGTCCTCGGGGATCTCATTACCAGCCTGGTTGACGTACCCAGGACCCGTCCTTCTGCGGCGACATGTGAGGGCTCGCAGGTCCGACCCCTTGGTCGAACCGGTCCAACTCCTCCACGCCAACCCTCAGTATGCCTATGTGGCATATCCTGACGGGCGAGAGGACACTGTCTCCATTCGAGACCTGGCGCCCGCAGGGGACGTAGCAACTCCTGTCGCTCCCATACCCCCTGTCATGAATCCCCTACTACTTATTTCTTCCCCAGACGTGGCGCGGTCAGCACCGGGACCAGTGCATAACAGTTATACTCCCATGTACAGCTTGCCTGAGACTCGGAGATCGGCGCCACCACAGAAGGTTCCAGGATCCCCTGCACCATCGCCTCACCAGGGCCAACCGGCCCGGGAGTCCTTGAGGGGACAGCCGGACGCTGTTTTGGAGAGAACGCCACCGCAAGCACCTGCTCCGGTTTCGCAACCGGTGTTGAGGAGATCACAGCGACGGTGCGGTCCTCCAGACCGTCTGGACTTGTGAATTTTGTACATATATGACCTGTTTTTTGCACCCCGCCGGCCTTTGTTTTTAAAGGAGGGGTGAATGTGGTGAACCATCGTTGGTTACCACTGGGGGTTGTTCTTATGTTACTGTTGGGTTAGGGTGTTGTCACTGTGGGGGTTGTATAATGTTGTTGGGTTAGGGTGTTTACCTGTGGTAAATGTTATTATGGCACATCCCGGTGGGGCCCCGCCTCCGGCGGAGAGGTATAAGACCCTCTGCTCCGGCAGGACCCCTCCAGTCTGAACTGGTGTACTCGTGTTAGTTAGTTCCATTGTTTGATACTAAAAGCCTTCAATAACTGAAGCCTTGTTCCACGTGCTTGATTGTCGCGCATCAGGAAGGTCATTGATAAAGCAGCTGAAGATGGTTTGGGGTGGCACAGTGGCACAATGGTTAACATTGCTGCCTCACAGCGCCAGGGACCCAGGTTGAATCCTGGCCTCGTTTAGAGTTTGCATTTTCTCCCCGTGTCTGCGTGGGTTTCCTCCAGGTGCTCCAGTTCCTCCCACAGTCCAAAGATGTGCGGCTTAGGTTGATTGGCCATGCTAAATTGACCCTATTGGCCATGATACATTGACCCTAGTGTCAGGGGGATCGGCAGGGTAAATGTGTTGGGTTATGGGAATAGGGCCTGGGTGGGATTGTGGTCGGTACAGACTCAATGGGCCAAATGGCCTCCTTTTGTACTGTAGGGATTCTATGATTCTATGATGGTTGGGCCTTGGATACTATCCTGAGGAACTCCTGCAGTAATGTTCTAGACCTGAGATGACTGACCTCCAACCACCACAACCACCTTCCTTTATTCCAGGTCTGACTCTAACCATCGGAGAGTTTTCCCCCGATTCCCATTGACTCCAGTTTTGCGAGGGTCCCTTGATGCCATCTCAGTCAAATGTTGCCTTGATGTCAAGTGCAGAAACTCTCACCTCACTTCTGTTCAGCCCTATTGTCCATGTTTGAACCAAGACAGGAATGAAGGCAGGACCGGAGTGATCCTGGTGGAACCCAAACTGAGCATCCGTGAGCAAGTTATTGCTGAGTAAGTGCCGCTTGATATCACTGTTGATGACCTCTTCCATCACTTCACAGATGATCAAGAGTAGACTAATGGGGCAGTAACTGACCAGGTTTGATTTGTCCTGTTTATTGTGAACACTACATACAGGGGCAATTTTCCACATTGCCAGGAAGTTGTCAGTATTTTAAGTATTGTAGCTGCACTGGGATAGCTTGGTGAGTGGCATAGCAAGTTCTGGAGCACAAGTCTTCAGTACTATTGCCGGACTATTGCCAGGGCCCATTGCCTTTACGGTATCCAGTGCCTTCAGCCATTATTTCCTCAGGTGTGGGAAATCACAACAAGGGAGCTCAATCTTAAAATTAGAGCTCGGCTGACATACTCCTCAATGAAGATTCAATTTCAAATCGGGATATTTCTCTGTCCCACAGAATTGAAATTTCCTTGATTCAATCATTTTCTATTGCCTTTGGTGAGGTGCTGGAAGGGAGATTGTACCTGTGGAACTATATACCAACTGGAATTAACTCCTACACTACAGGTGGGGAGAAAATGAGATGTGGAGGATTGCGGGGTGCCATGGGCATTGGGAGTGGTGGGGAGGGGGGAGGATGTCAAGTTGAAATAAATGTCAAGGGATTTAAAAACCTAATCAGGTTTGGTGGATGACTCGTTGATATTGGGCTCGATTTTATCATTGCGTTGTGCCCGTTTTCGGGCGCGAAAACTTGGTAAAGTTGGGCATGAGGTGAATACTGCAATTCGTGACCGCGCAGATTTCCACTTTACCAAGGCCCGAAAATGGCTGCGATCGGAACTGTGCCTGAAACGGGCGTCATGTCAATTTAAATGCATTTGCATGCATTTAAATTGACTTAATGAGCTGGACGCCCAATCTTACCTGCATTTCCCCCTTTACCATCTGTGGAACACCACTGGTCACAGACCTCCAGTCAGAAAAATACACTTCCACTGTTACTCTCTGTCTTCTATGACCAAGCCGTTCTTTATCCATCTTACCAGCTCACTGCCGATCCCATGTGACTTCACCTTCTGTATCAGTCTGCCATGAGGGACCTTGTCAAAGGCCTTGCTATAGTCCACGTAGACAACATCCATTGTCCTGCCCTCATCAATCATCTTTGTCACTTCCTCAAAAATCTGAAACAAGTTTGTGAGACACGACCACTCCCACACAAAGTCATGCTGCCTATCACTAATAAGTCCATATTTTTCCAAATGTGTGTAAATCTTGTGCCTAAGAATCTTCTCTAATGTGAAGAC
Source organism: Mustelus asterias (assembly GCF_964213995.1). Lineage (NCBI taxonomy): Eukaryota > Metazoa > Chordata > Chondrichthyes > Carcharhiniformes > Triakidae > Mustelus > Mustelus asterias. The sequence continues at coordinate 29,704,842 of NC_135807.1, read as the reverse complement.
AGAGAGACCAAAAGTATTCCCAACTATTATAAAAGTATGTTAACCGCTTTTGCTGTTTATTTTAAGCTGTTAATCCTATTGTTATTGGCTCATTTAAAGTATAATTTTTAATTTTATTTTTATAATGGCAGATGACCATTATTTAATATGTGTAAATAAATATAGGTTTTTTATTAGTTTTAAATCTGTGAAACTACTATTTAAATCTGCATTATATTATATAACTTTACGTGTCGCATGCTTACAATTGGGGCGGCACGGTAGCACAGTGGTTAGCACTGCTGCTTCACAGCTCCAGGGACCTGGGTTCGATTCCCGGCTTGGGTCACTGTCTGTGTGGAGTTTGCACATTCTCCTCGTGTCTGCGTGGGTTTCCTCCGGTTTCCTCCCACAGTCCAAAGATGTGTGGGTTAGGTTGATTGGCCATGCTAAAATTGCCCCTTAGTTTCCTGAGATGCGTAGGTTAGAGGGATTAGTGGATAAAATATATGGGGGTAGGGCCTGGGTGGGATTGTGGTCGGTGCAGACTCGATGGGCCGAATGGCCTCTTTCTGCACTGTATGATTCTATGATATGTGTATTAGTATGTTTTAATTTAAAATATGGAAGCTGAAAATATAATTCGGAAGAAGAGGTCAGAACTTTTCAGACCATGGCCGGTATTTTACAACCTCGTAAAATCCCGCCCGAGGCCAATGGAGAATTCTGTTTTGGGAGCCTCGCCTGCCCCGATTCCAGGGTGGGCGTGCTGGTAAAATTCCGGCCCATGATTTGGTTACCTTAATGCACAAGGCGAGCAAAGGAGAGTTCATAGTTTGGGCCGTGGAAAATCTAAACCTCCATGTGTTTATCATTTATTATTCTTCTGCCTTGCTTACTTCATTTATAATGATCTCATATTTAACTGTTGCGTTTTGCTGTTTCAGTAAAGCAACATTTTATGTTTAAATGTTTTGTTTTAATGTTTCGATAAAGCATTAGTATAATTTTGTAAAGTTTAATTGAAAACAATTATTAACAAAAATAATGTAATAAATACAAAACTTTGATACCATATTAACATTTAATTAAATGTTTTACTTTAGCAGCTGCACTATGACATTTAGTTTAATTGCCTCATCTTTTCAAATCTCTTGCAATGAATTATATTTTTCTCTTTAACAGCAGAATCAATAAAAATATTTTTTTAACTTTAACGCAGTGGTTCTGTTGTCTCTGTAAACAAGGAGGGAGGGATGTGAAGAGGGGAGGAAAAGGGAGGAGGAGAGGGTGAGGTGGATGGGGGAGGGGAGGGGAAGGTTTAGACACATTAATTGAACAGTTTACATGTAGCCTGACTATTCTGTCAAGGGGCCCGATTTTGCCATCGTGTTGCGCTGTTTTCGAGAGTGAAATCTTGGTAAAGTCGGGCATGAGGCAAGTAAAGCAATCCGCACCGGCCTCCGCGCCGGTTACCCCTTTACCAAGGCCCGAAGATGGCCACGATCGGGACCGCGCCCAAAACGGGCGAGACGGCCATTTAAATATATTTGCATGCATTTAAATTGACTTAATGGGCTGCATGCCCAACTTTACCGGCACTTCCCCCTTTATCACCGTGCTCGCCAATCCGGAATCAGCGCAAAACAGACATGCTCCATAAAAGTCCAATTCTGGTGCTCCAGCAAGTGAGGAGGTAGGTGCCTAGCGTCCGACGGTCTCTGCTTGAGATCACTTGGGGGGTGGGGGGGTAAGGGGCCTGCTGCCACTCTGCCAGTGATCAGTGGCAGTGAAACGGGCTCCATTGCCATTTTGCCTGTGATCAGTGCGGGGGGGGGGGGGGTCCGCTGCCACTCTGCCTGTGATTGGTGGGGGGAAAGGGGTGGAGGGGCCCACGATCAGTCTGGGTGGCGGGGGGGGGGGTGGTTGGAGGCTAAGGGCATCAGTAATGTTGTGGGGGTCGGGCAACATCTGTGGGGGCCAGTGAAAGGCATTATCCGGCCCGAGAGGGATGTGGCAGGGGAACAGAATTCTATCATTTCTTTTTCTGCGCATGCGCAATTGGAGGCACCGATTGGAGCTGCAGAGTTTCGGGTGCGTTAAGCCCCGCCCACAGGCTTCTGCAGCACAATTCGGACTCACTGATCATTTTGCAGGCAGAGTGCGTATGGGGGTGCCAGAGAACGAGTCTATAAGTTGGATTTGAAACACTCCCAGTTTCAAGTCCACCCAGCACTTCGAATCAAAATGGTAAAATAGGAGCCATGATCTCTGCACCTACATCAATGCCTCAAAAGAACTTCATCATTTTAAGAAGCCAAGCTAAAAGTGCGATGTACCAGCGGTGGTAGAACCCGGCTCTAGATTTTCAATCTGCACTGAATTCTGCAATATGTATCGGAGAGATAGTTCACATCAGGCTTGCATATGTCATCTTAAGGAATACACTTTCCTGAAGCACTTGAAATCGCCAAGTTGCATACCTACCACTGTAAACGTAGAACTCATTTCACGGCACGGTGGCACAGTGGTTAGCACTGTTGCCTCACAGCGCCAGGGACCCAGGTTCGATTCCCGGCTCGGGTCACTGTCTGTGCAGAGTCTGCATGTTCTCCCCGTGTCTGCGTGGGTTTCCTTTGGGTGGTCCGGTTTCCCCCCGCCACAGCCTGAAAGATGTGCTGGTTAGGTGGATTGGCCATGCTAAATTCTCCCTCAGTGTACCCGAACAGGCGCAGGAGTGTGCTGAATAGGAGATTTTTGTAGTAACTTCATTGCAGTGTTAATGTAAGCCTTCTTGTGAAACGAATAAAACAAACCTATATCTTAAGAGTCTTCCAAGGATCAACATTGCATCAGGGAGATTCTTAAAATTGCGATAAACAACACTGCTTAAAATATACAGCAAAATCCAAATGGACTTTAGCTGAAACTTATTATAGACACTGCAAATCCACTTTGTTATATATGAAAGTACTTTTTAAGTGGAATTAATGGTATGTCATGACAAAGTAGGAAAAAAATCTTTCGTTCACTTTGCATCATTACATATACTTTAAACATCTTTTAAACATACTACAAAAAAATGAACACACCCAGATAATGTCTTTTGCCTCTACTCACTATAGCTGAAGCAGGAAAAAAGTGTGCCAATAAATAAATATAACTTACTTCACATCGGGACAAGTAAAGGAAGTTAGGGGAGGACTTCAGTGTAACGCTTCAATCATAGAGTCATAGAATCTGGCCATTCTGCCCACTGAGTCTACACTGACCACAATCCCACCCAGGGCCTATCGCCACAACCTCATGCATTTACCCTAGCAAGTCCCCCTGACACTAAGGGGCAATTGGTGACACTAACGGATCAGTGCTTGGTCCTCTGCTCTTTGTGATTTTTATTAATGACTTAGAGGAGGGGGCTGAAGGGTGGATCAGTAAATTTGCTGATGACACCAAGATTGGTGGAGTAGTGGATGAGGTGGAGGGCTGTTGTAGGCTGCAAAGAGACATAGATAGCTTGCAAAGCTGGGCTGAAAAATGGCAAATGGAGTTTAACCCTGATAAATGTGAGGTGATTCATTTTGGTAGGACTAATTTAAATGTGGATTACAGAGTCAAAGGTAGGGTTCTGAAGACTGTGGAGGAACAGAGAGATCTTGGGGTCCATATCCACAGATCTCTAAAGGTTGCCACTCAAGTGGATAGAGCTGTGAAGAAGGCCTATAGTGTGTTAGCTTTTATTAACAGGGGGTTGGAGTTTCAGAGCCGTGGGGTTATGCTGCAACTGTACAGGACCTTGGTGAGACCACATTTGGAATATTGTGTGCAGTTCTGGTCACCTCACTATAAGAAGGATGTGGAAGCGCTGGAAAGAGTGCAGAGGATATTTACCAGGATGCTGCCTGGTTTGGAGGGTAGGTCTTATGAGGAAAGGTTGAGGGAGCTAGGGCTGTTCTCTCTGGAGCAGAGGAGGCTGAGGGGAGACTTAATAGAGGTTTATAAAATGATGAAGGGGATAGATAGAGTGAACGTTCAAAGACTATTTCCTTGGGTGGATGGAGCTATTACAAGGGGGCATAACTATAGGGTTCATGGTGGGAGATATAGGAAGGATATCAGAGGTAGGTTCTTTACGCAGATAGTGGTTGGGGTGTGGAATGGACTGCCTGCAGTGATAGTGGAGTCAGACACTTTAGGAACATTTAAGCGGTTATTGGATAGGCACATGGAGCACACCAGGATGATAGGGAGTGGGATAGCTTGATCTTGGTTTCAGATAAAGCTCGGCACAACATCGTGGGCCGAAAGGCCTGTTCTGTGCTGTACTGTTCTATGTAATTGGGCCGGCTTGGCTCACTGTCTGTGTGGAGTTTGCACATTCTCCCTGTGTCTGCATGGGTTTCCTCCAGGTGCTCCGATTTCCTCCCACAATCTGAAAGACGTGCTGGTTAGGGTGCATTGACCCGAACAGGCACCGGAGTGTGGCGACTAGGGGAATTTCACAGTAACTTCATTGCAGTGTTAATGTGAGCCTTACTTGTGCCTAATAAATAAATAAACAACATGGCGTGGTCAATCCACCTAACCCACACATCTTTGGAATGTGGGAGGAAACCGGAGCACCCGGCAGAAACCCATGCAGACGCGGGGAGAATGTGCAAACTCCACACAGACAGTGACCCAAGCCGGGAATCGAACCCGAGTCCCTGGTGCTGTGAGGCAGCAGTGCTAACCACTGTGCCATCGTGCCACCCCATGACAACTTTAGAAAGCAGAACCGGAGGTTTAAACCTGGCGTGCTTTCAGCACACATGTCCTTGCATCGGGACGTCCATCTTGCCCTGACCTGCATGTGCGGCGCACAATCCCAGTAAGTCGGGATTCGGGACGGGAATTATGGGCCATTGTGTGGAAGCGAAAAATAATAAGAACAATGAAGACATAGCACATAAATCTAACAAGGAATAGAAATTAAATGTACTTTCCGTTCAAGATGAATCACATCGGTTCTGGGTAGTCCCAAAATTAAATGGGCGGCCTGTCAGAATGGAAGTTGGTACGGGAGCTGCTGTCTCCCTAATTCCTGAGATCACCGATAAGCAAAAATTAATTCACCTTCCATTAAAGCTGTCATCCTGGGAGATCTACACTGAGCAAATAGTGCCCCTTAGAGGATACATTATAGCCAAAGTAGAGTTAAGTGAGCAAACTGCAGAGCTGCCACTTTATATGTTGTCTGAGGAAGTTCTCCAACTCCCTTTGGCCGTTCTTGGTTAAAGAAGATAAAATTCAATAGGACTGCTGTGAACAGATTAGTTAATTCTAAAACAGATCTACAGAACATCTTGGAGAAATACAGGAGTGTATTTAAAGAGACCCCAGGATCCATGAAAAGAGTACAGATGGCATTATGATCAAACAAAACTGGCAATCTAAGAGTCTCAAGGCAAGAATAGTACCCTATGCCAAATCTGCAAAGGTAGAATCTGAGCTAATGAGATTAGTAGATACAGGATTCTTAGAACCCATTACCAATCACGGCTGGGCAACGTTTATAGTGCCTGTAATGAAGTAGGGCAGGATTATATGTATCTGTGGCGATTTCATCAATCAATCAGTCCAGGTCTGTGTACGGCTCAATACCCATTATCTTTGATTGAGGATTTGTTTGCCGGCTGAGCAGGAGGACAGACGTTCAGCAAAATCGACCTACCACAGGCTTACCTGCAAATGAATTTTTCAGCTGAATCTCAACATCTGTTCACCATTAAAGACCTATTCCACCATAAGAAATTATCTTTTGGGATAACACCAGCAATTGCTTTATTCCAACGGTCGATGGACTCAATCTTAAGCTGTCTATCTAAGTTTAATGATGCAAAAAATAATAGAATTCTGGAACTCTTATTCCTCATTCTTATACTTTATTAATTCAATCATGGGATGTGCACATTGCTGGCTTGATCAGCGCTTATTTCCCATCCCTAGTTGCCCTTGAGAAGTTGGTGGTGATCTGCCTTCTTAAACCACTGCAGTCCCTGAAGTGTAGGTACACCCACAGTGCTGTTAGGGAGGGAGTTCCAGGATTTTGACCCAGGGACAGTGAAGGAACGGCGATATATTTCCAAGTTACGATGGTGAGTGACTTGAAGGGGAATTTTCAGCTGATGGTGTTCCCATGCGACTGCTGCCCTTGTCCTTCTAGGTGGTAGTGGTCATGGGTTTGGAAGGTGTTGGCTATCGAGCCTTAGTGAGGTCCCACAGTACATCTTATTATGCTTGTTTTACACATTTGCACTCTGTCATAGAGACCAATGGGAACCTTGGCTGATCCTTTTTCTTTCCTAATCCCGAAATACTGAATTGAATTGCAGACCTTTCTGATTAAGAATGGCTCAGTATCATGTCTGCCAGATATTATACATCCTTATCCATTTTGGGGAAAGGGGGGTGCTGTTGGTGGAGGTTGGCGAGGCGGTGGAGGAGGGGTACGAGCTGACTTATAAAATTCCAATAGGGTTAGACAGGGTAGGTTCAGAAAGAATGTTCCCAATGGTGGGGGAGTCCAGAACTAGGGGTCATTGTTTGAGGATAAGGGGCAAACCTTTTAGGACTGAGGTGAGGAGAAATTTCTTCACCCAGAGGGTGATGAATGTGTGGAATTCACTACCACAGAATGTAGTTGAGGCCAAAGTGTTGTTTGATTTCAAGAAGAAATTAGATATAGCTCTTGGGGCTAAAGGGACCAAGGGATATGGGAGGAAGGGGGATCAGGATACTGAAGTGATGATTAGCCATGATCAAGATAAAAGGTGGGGCTGGCTCAAAGGGCCGAATGGCCTACTCCTGCTTCTAGTTTCTATGTTTCTATGATGTATTTGTATTTCTCAAATTGGAATAATGAATGTTTGGAAAACACAAAAACACAAAAAAAGTGAACATTTATTTGTGGGCTGACATTGTTCTCTCAATGTTTATGCTATCAAAATCTCCTCTGATCCCATAATTAGCTTATTGCACAATCCCTAATTAAGGATTCTCTGATGAGGCTAGACACTTCGTCAAACTGAAAATAAAACCGACACATGCCACTATTAATGGATAGGCCGGACTGCTAAAACACTGTTCACCATTCATCTGCCCAATGGGAGCTAATATAAAATGTCTTATCCCTTGAAGAATTACCTTGGTTCCCGGAGGTAATCATATGAGTTTGTACTGCCATTGGGGAGCCTTTTCCTCAGGGAGTGCTTATTGGAGACGAATGTGGAATCCAAAATATCTGGATATATGTTGTAGGGATGACAGGCTCCCTTACAGAAATGCAGGTTTGCAAAATGAGAGGTTCGTCTTTGCGGACTGTCCATATGCCAGCCTCATCAGAGAAATCCTTAAGCTGAGCAGTATTCAGCAATGGGAACGGGCAGCACGGTGGCACTGTGGTTAGCACTGTTGCCTCACAGTGCCAGAGACCCAGGTTCGATTCCTGGCTTGGGTCACTGTCTGTGTGGAGTTTGCACTTTTTCCCGGTGTCCGCCTGGTTTTGTCCGGGTGCTCCGGTTTCCTCCCACAGCCCAAAGATGTGCGGGTTAGGTGAATTGGCTGCGCTAAATTTCCCCTTAGTGTCAGGGGACTCGCTAGGGTAAATAAATGCCGTTATGGGGATAGGGCCTGGGTGGGATTGTGGTCGGTACTTGAATGGCTTCCTTCTGTACTGCAGCATTCTATGATTCTATAAAATAGAAACAGAAGTGGACCATTTAGCCTCTCAAGTCTGTTCTGACATTCAGTTAATCATGAATGTGCAGTTCAGGTGGATTGCTAAATTGCCCCTTAGTGTCCAAAGAGGTGTAGGTTCATTGGATTAGCCATGATAAATGCTTGAGGTTATGGGGGTAGAGTTGGGAGTGTGGTCCAGGGTAAGATGGTTGAAAGAGTGCAGAGAAGGTTCACAAGGATGTTGCCGGGACTTGAGAAGCTGAGTTACAGAGAGAGATTGAATAGGTTGGGACTTTATTCCCTGGAGCATAGAAGATTGAGGGGAGATTTGATAGAGGTGTATAAGATTTTGATGGGTATAGATAGAGTGAATGCAAGCAGGCTTTTTCCGCTGAGGCTAGGGGAGAAAAAAACCAGAGGCATGGGTTAAGGGTCAAAGGAGAAAAGTTTAAAGGGAATATTAGGGGGGGCTTCTTCACGCAGAGTGGTGGGAGTGTGGAATGAGCTGCCGGATAAAGTGGTAAATGCGGGGTCACTTTTAACATTTAAGAAAAACTTGGACGGGTTCATGGATGAGAGGGGTGTGGAGGGATATGGTCCAAGTGCAGGTCAGTGGGACTAGGCATAAAATGGTTCGGCACAGACAAGAAGGGCCAAAAGGCCTGTTTCTGAGCTGTAATTTTCTATGGTTCTATGGTTCAGAGAATTGGTGTAGATTCAATGGGCCGAATGGTCTCCTTCTGCACTGTGGGGATTCTATGAATGATCTGTACTGCAATATCAGTTTCCGGCCTTTACTCTTTACCCTCTAATACCCTTACCTGACAAAAAGATCTGCATCTCACTTTTCAGTTGACCTAGATTCAAATATCTGTGGCTGTGGAGAGTTCCACATTTCCATATCCTCTATGCTTGCTAACATCACTATTGAACATCTTAGTTCTATTTTTAAGGTTATGCCCTCTTGTTCTGAATTCCCCCCAGAATAGTTTATCTCTATCTATCCAGTCAAATCCTTTAATTATCTTAAACATCTCATTAAATTACCTATTAATTTGCTATACTCAAGGGAAGAAGACAAGATCAGTAGAAAATAGTTAAAATGCAGCCTGAATCTAAAGCTTCAAGGTCCTAATGTTTTCTACTTTCCTTTTCTTCTCCTGAAGGCAGCAGCTGCTGGTTCCACTGGCACTAGCGGCCTTCAGAACCTCCTTGAAGTATTTGAGCTGGATTTAATGCATTACCCCGCTGGGAGGGAATTTGAATGTCGGGGGCGGGGGTGGGGGGGCTCTGTAAATCCAATGGGCTGCTTGCCCACTAACCTACCCATCCTCCCATCTTCCCATTGCAGTTTTACCAACGGCGAGGATGGCATGACTCCCAGTGAACCAACTGAAGCCTTTAACTGGGCATCACCCAGCCGGGAGGTTTCCATGTATCCACTGGTGGTGGATAGGTGTCCATACTTAAAGGGCCTATTGGAAGGCCCATTCATGCTGCCACCTCCTGCCCGCATCTCCTGCCCTCCAACAATTCCCTTCCCTAATGGTCTCTCAAACCCCAGCACCCACCCTCTTCACTGATCCCGAAACACTTACAAAGCTCAGGTCAGCTTGCCTCCTCATTGACGCCACTGCAGTCCTGGCAGTGACCATGCTCCTGGCTGGAGAGAGCTGCTGGCCTCTGATTAGCTGCCAGCTCTCTGAGGCAGCATTCCTATTCCCGAAGGGCAAAACACCATCTCCAGCCTATTGATAGCAGATCAGCCGCTTTTTGCCTGGGCAGGCTCCCTGTAGAACATAGAACAGAGAAACATACAGCACAGGCACAGTGTTGTGCCTGATATGACGCCAAATTAAATGAATCCCTCCTGCCTGCCCTTGGTCCATATCTATTCCTTGCATATTCATGTAAGTCATAGAGTCATAGAGGTTTACAGCATGGAAACAGGTCCTTCGGCCCAACTTGTCCATTTTTTTAAACACCTAAGCTAGTCCCAATTGCCCGCATTTGGCCCATATCCCTCTATACCCATCTTACCCATGTAACTGTCTAAATGTTTTTTAAACACAAAATTGTACCCGCCTCTACTATTACCACTGGCAGCTTGTTCCAGACACTCACCACCCTCTGTGTGAAAAAATTGCTCCTCTGGGCCCTTTTGTATCTCTCCCCTCTCACCTTAAACCTATGCCCTCTAGTTTCCCCCACCTTTGGGAAAAGTTATTGACTATCTAGGTGATTTATGCCCCTCATTATTTTATAGACCTCTATAAGATCACCCCTCAGCCTTCTACGCTCCAGAGAAAGAAATCCCAGTCTATCCAGCCTCTCCTTATAACTCATAACTCAAACTCAAGTGCTTATCTAAAAGCCCCTTAAATGCCCCTATTGTAACTGCCTGTACCACCACCCCTGGCACCCAGACATCTACCATTCTCTGTGTAAAAAACTTGCCTCGCACATCTGACACTATAACCATGGGTTGGGGACCACCGCGCCTTGGGTAATTGAACTCTCATCTTCTGCTTAATGCGGCCAGGCAATGAATGTCCACTGGTTATCTGACCCATGAGCTCACAATGTCTGATTCTGTCCCCACCAGACTGCTACATGTCCGCAAGAGTGGCAACTGTGGCTGCCAAGTAGGGTGGTGGAGGCAGACACGCTGACATCGTTTAAGACTTACTTGGATAGTCACATGAGCAGCCTGGGAATGGAGGGATACAAACGATTGGTCTTGTTGGACCAAGGAACGGCACAGGCTTGGAGGGCTGAAGGGCCTGTTTCCTGTGCTGTACTGTTCTTTGTTCTTTATATTGTTATCTCGCCATCCTGGAGACCTGGAGCCAAAAGTGGTCCCATCATTATTGGCTATTCCAACATAGACCATGGGCCCTCCTGGAATGTGTGCGCCAATAGTACGCCTGTACACCAAGAGCAAAATACTGCAGATGCTGGAAATCTGGAATGAAGAGCAAGAAAAATAAAAACAAACATTTTCTGTTTTCACACCTGTACCTGTACACAATGATTCATACGATAACTGCCCACTCATGAATCTTTGGACAATTTTCTGCATTCTTATTTGCCATAACACCAGCAGCCAAAAAAAAGACATTGAAAACACAGAAGTGTCAGAGCACAATAACAGATTGCTGAGAATGTTCCGGATTGAATTCCTCTCTGTGTAATTTGCTCATCACAGTTCGAGTGATGTTCGAGCTGAGTAGCTGGGGAGAGGAAATCAGCATGGAGTTCTTGGTTAAAAAAAAAACCTCCTCATTGTCGAGGCTTACAAAGGTATGGTGTTTTAATTACTCGCCAGCAGCAGCAAAATGAAAGATGTAAGCTCAGGTCACGATGACTTTTATCCTGCTTTATTTTATCCCGACCTTTGTTTATTTTGGTGATTTTTGTCCTTCAGTTTCAGCTTGCATCATAAACATGTATAAACAAAAAAACTTCGCCCTAATGCATTTTAGTTAGTTTATTTATTAGTGTCACAATTAGGCTTACATTAACACTGCAATGAAGTTACTGTGAAAATCCCCGAGTCGCCACACTCCGGCACCTGTTTGGGTACACTGAGGGAGAATTTAGCACGGCCAATGCATCTAACCAGCACATCTTTCAGACTGTGGGAAGAAACCGGAGCACCGGGAGGAAACCCACGCAGACACAGGGAGAATGTGCAGAGTGATCCAAGCCAGGAATCGAACCCGAGTCCCTGGCGCTGTGAGACAGCATTGCTAACCACTGTGCCACCGTGCCACCCACTTCATGATGATAAAGGGGAGAGTTCCTGGACTTCAAGTGTTGTAAAATGGTGATGAGCATGAGGCAAAAAGTGAAAATAAGAAAACAACATGCCATGTATTTTTTTCTTTAAACTCCCCACGGCACAACTGGGACTTCCCGCAAAACAGAATGATGATGATGACACAAGTGACTGGTCTAATGTGAGAACTCACTGAGGAAGATTTGATGATTTAAAGGCTTTGTGTTTGCTAGGAGAGTGAGTGGGGGAGGGAGGGATGGAAGAAGTGAGCTGCCTCAAAGCGCGAGGGAGTGAGGGAAAGGGGTGCCACGGCTCCCCGTGCTAGCTGCCTTTTATTTCCCATTTCAATGCTTTCACTAATTGCGGCGAGCAGGTGCGGGAGCACTGAAGATGTGGGGTCAGCGTGATTCATTGGAAGGTAGACTAATGGAAGACGGGGAGGGGGTGCGGAGGGGAGGAGGCAGCTTGTTCAGCTGCAAAGTGTAATGAATGAAAAAGCCACATGGAATGGCCTCAGCAGCCATCAGAGGCTTATAATTGAAGCTGGTGTGACATGCAAGCTGTGGGATCTAAGTGATGTTCATGGAAGCAAATCGTGCAAGAGCTGATCTTTGTGAAAAACAATTTTTTTTTTAAAACCCAAAAATCATATCGCTCCTCAGTTAAAGCAAGAATGTTTCAAAGTGGAAGAGCTTAATGAGGAGTAATTGAAGCTTTTCAAAGCTGTTTGCAGGAAGCGGGCATTGCAAGGATCAGCCTCTCCTCCAGGTTATCTTTCCTGTGGTCTAGCAGATAGGATCCCAGTTCCTCCTGCAGATTAGGAAGATTTTGTGGATCAGTCATGCACAAATCACTCGGCTTGTAATGATCTTTTAAAAAATCGCTCGGCTGGCTGTATTATTGATTTGTTTGTCCGACTGTTCAAAAGCAAAGTTATGCTAAACCTTTATAGATCACTACTTAGCCCTCAATTGGGGTCCAGTTCTGAGCACCGCACTCTGAGACACATTTCAAGGCCTCAGAGAAGAGCAGCAGTGGGCGGGGGTGGGGGAGGGAGGGGTGAGGGGAGGGCGGAATTAACTCCAGGGAATTGAAACTATAGCTATGAACATGTGGTGAACCATCGTTGGTTCCCACTAGATAGTACTGAGCCAGGGTCTGGCCAGTACTACGAGTATGTATATATGTTGCTGTTGGGGTTAAGGATGGGTTGTTCTACTTGTTGCTGTTGGGGTTAGGGTTGGGCTGTTACACCTGTATTATAGTTATTATGGTACATCCCAGTCGGGCTCCACCTCCTGGGAGAGGTATAAAGGTCACTGCTCTGTCTGGGACCCCTCAGTCTGGGATCGTGTACTATACATGGTAGCTTCGTTGTAACAGTAAATAAAAGCCTTTATTTCCTTGAGCATCTCAAGCCTCGTGTGTGATAACGGGCATCAATTTTATTTACTGTTAATTAAACTCTTGTCGTTAAAAAAAAAAGAAAACGATACAGAGAGTATGGAGCAGATGTTAAAACCCGAACGTCTTACACTGGATCCACGTGCGGCGGGCGCCTCTAACACCTTCAACCACTGGTTGAAATGTTTTGAGGACTACCTGGCAGCCTCTGCAGCGGTCACCACAGACGACGACAGACTCCGGGTCCTCCACGCGAGGGTAAGCGACACCGTATATCTCGCGATCCGTGCGGCCACCGACTACACAAGGGCCCTCGAGCTTCTTAAGAAGCGTTACATTAAACCGCCAAACGAGATGCATGCTCGATACCTCTTAGCCACTCGACGACAGCAGCCCGGCGAAACGACGGAAGAATACACGAACGAGCTCCTACAGCGAGCCAGGGGCTGTAACTGCAAAGCAGTGTCGGCAGACCAGAACATGAACGACCTCGCTCGAGATGCGTTTGTGGCGGGAATCGGATCATCTTATATCCGACTCAGACTGTTGGAGCAAGGTAATCTTGATCTCACTAAGTCGATAGAACTAGCGGATACGTTGGAGACGGCCTCCAAAAGCCTAGTATTGTATCCCAAAGACCACGTGGAGACAACGTGGCAGGAGCAGTCAATGATCCCTCCTCGCCCCTCGGGTTCGAAAAGCGTGCCCTCACTCGGGCCTGACGACGGCAGCAGCTCCGGGTGGCCCGCGGTGTTACTTCTGTGGGAGAGCGAAGCATACTCGGCAACGGTGTCCCGCTAAAGCTGTGTTGTGCTCCGCCTGCGGTAAGAAGGGGCACTATTCGAAAGTATGCCGATCTAAACTTACTTCCAGGAACAGCAGTGCGGCCTGCGACTCCCCGGAGCCCGGTTCTTCGTCGTCGGCATTGTCGAGGGTTTCGTCCACGTGCGAGGCCACGACGACGTCATTACAGTCGACGGAGTCGGAGATGCGTGACCACCAGGGGTTCGCTGATTTTGGCGCCATCACCCACGTGTGACCTATGGGAGCGGCCATGTTGGTCGGCACCGACCGCGAACGACCAGCAGGGGTCATCTTCATCTATCTCAGCTGCCTGCAGTGGCGCTCACGAACCAACAGTGGCGCCGATCATCCTGGACCAGGCCAAGCCTCACAGACTCGACAAGTCTATGATGGACATTCAGGTAAATAAACACTTGATTTATTGTCTGTTTGACAGCGGGAGCACTGAGAGTTTTATTCACCCAGACACTGTGAAGCGGTGTGGCCTCCATATCCAACCTGTCAAACAGACAATTTCGATGGCATCAAGGTCCCGGTCTGTCACCGTGCTAGGGAGTTGTGTGGTAAATTTAACGGTGCAGGGCACGGTTTATGAGCGCTTCAAGCTCCTGGTGTTGCCACACCTTTGCGCGCCAATGCTCCTCAGACTAAATTTCATGGTCCACTTGAAGAGTGTAACCCTACAGTACGGTGGGCCACTCCCTCCGCTTCCAAATTGCCCGCCTGTAGCCTCTCGATGCTGAAGATTACCACATCCTCCCTGTTCCAGAATCTTGTGCCAGGCTGCAAGCCCATCGCGACTAAGAGTAGGCGTTACAGCGCTGAGGATCGGATCTTCATTCGATCTGAAGTTCAGCGATTCCTCAAGGAAGGGATCATACAATCTAGCGCTAGTCCATGAAGAGCGCAGGTCGTGGTGGTCAAGAGTGGGAACAAACCCCGGATGGTCATTGACTATAGTCAGACCATTAATCGATACATGCAGCTGGATGCGTATCCCCTCCCGCGCATATCTGACATGGTCAACCAGATTGCGCAGTACCGGGTGTTCCCCACCATGGACCTCAAGTCTGCCTACCACCAACTCCCCATTCGCCCAGAGGACCGACAATACACGGCTTTTGAGGCGGATGGTCTCTTGTATCACTTTCTCAGGGTTCCTTTTGGTGTCACCAATGGGGTCTCGGTCTTCCAGTGTGCTATGGACCGAATGGTGGACCAGAACGGGCTGCGGGCTACCTTCCCGTACCTGGATAACGTCACCATCTGTGGCCATGACCAGCAGGACCACGACACAAATCTCCTTAAGTTCCTACGCACTGCATCTCGCCTGAATCTGACCTACAACAGGGAGAAGTGTGTATTTCGTACGCGCCGTTTAGCCATCCTCAGATACGTGGTGGAAAACGGGGTCATTGGCCCTGATCCAGACCTTGAACTTCCCCTGCCCACTAGCGCAAAAGCACTGAGAAGATGCTTAGGCTTCTTCTCTTACTATGCACAGTGGGTTCCCAATTACGCGGACAAAGTCCGTCCGCTCATCAAGTCCACCTCTTTTCCCCTAACACCAGAGGCTCGATTGGCCTTTGATAAACTAAAAGCCGACATCGCGAAAGCCATGATGCACGCTGTTGATGAGTCCATCCCCTTTCAGGTGGAGAGCGATGCATCTGATTTCGCCCTGGCCGCCACACTTAACCAGGTGGGCAGGCCCATCGCATTTTTTTCCCGCACCCTCCAAGGCCCCGAAATTCGACATTCAGCGGTGGAAAAGGAGGCCCAGGCCATTGTGGAGGCCGTCAGGCATTGGCGCCATTACTTGGCGGGAAAACGGTTCACCCTGATCACGGACCAGCGGTCCGTGGCGTTCATGTTCAATAACACGCTGCGGGGCAAGATCAAGAACAACAAGATCATGAGGTGGAGAATCGAACTCTCCACCTATAATTATGACATCATGTATCGTCCAGGGAAACTCATCGAGCCCTCGGATGCCCTGTCGCGTGGAACATGCGCCAGTATACAGGAGGACCATTTGCAGGCTCTCCATAATGACCTCTGCCATCCTGGGGTCACTCGGCTCTACCACTTTGTAAAAGCTCGCAATCTGACCTACTCGGTGGAGGATGTCAGGTCCATAACTAGAAGCTGTCGGGTATGCACGGAATGCAAACCGCACTTTTACCGACCTGACCGGGCACAACTAGTCAAGGCCACTCGTCCCTTCGGAAGACTGAGTGTCGACTTTAAGGGCCCCCTTCCCTCGACAGATCGGAATGTGTACTTCCTCAACATCATTGATGAGTACTCGAGATTCCCTTTTGTCATTCCCTGCTCTGATACATCCGCTGCCACGGTTATCAAGGCATTCCGTGATCTTTTCACCCTGTTTGGGTACCCCTGCTACATTCACAGCGATAGGGGCTCGTCGTTCATGAGCGATGACTTGAGGCAATACCTGCTCTCATACGGGATTGCCGCTAGTAGAACCACGAGCTACAACCCTAGGGGTAACGGACAGGTGGAACGTGAGAATGCTACAGTCTGGAAGGCTGTCTTACTGGCGTTGAAGTCAAAAAGCCTTCCAGTCTCCCGTTGGCAAGAGGTGCTCCCTGATGCGCTCCATTCCATACGCTCACTCCTGTGTACGGCAACCAACGCTACTCCCCATGAGAGACTGTCGGGTATGCACGGAATGCAAACCGCACTTTTACCGACCTGACCGGGCACAACTAGTCAAGGCCACTCGTCCCTTCGGAAGACTGAGTGTCGACTTTAAGGGCCCCCTTCCCTCGACAGATCGGAATGTGTACTTCCTCAACATCATTGATGAGTACTCGAGATTCCCTTTTGTCATTCCCTGCTCTGATACATCCGCTGCCACGGTTATCAAGGCATTCCGTGATCTTTTCACTCTGTTTGGGTACCCCTGCTACATTCACAGCGATAGGGGCTCGTCGTTCATGAGCGATGACTTGAGGCAATACCTGCTCTCATACGGGATTGCCTCTAGTAGAACCACGAGCTACAACCCTAGGGGTAACGGACAGGTGGAACGTGAGAATGCTACAGTCTGGAAGGCTGTCTTACTGGCGTTGAAGTCAAAAAGCCTTCCAGTCTCCCGTTGGCAAGAGGTGCTCCCTGATGCGCTCCATTCCATACGCTCACTCCTGTGTACGGCAACCAACGCTACTCCCCATGAGAGACTGTTTTCATTCCCTCGGAAGTCTTCTTCTGGGACCCCATTACCGTCTTGGTTGACGTACTCAGGACCTGTCCTCCTGCGGCGACATGTAAGGGCCCGCAAGTCCGACCCGTTGGTCGAACAGGTCCATCTCCTCCACGCCAACCCTCAGTATGCCTATGTGGCATACCCTGACGGGCGAGAGGACGCGGTCTCAATCTGAGACCTGGCGCCAGCAGGGGACGTAGAATCCCCTGTCGCTCCCGTACCTCCTGTTAGAAACCCCCCAACTATTGTTTCCCCTCCGGACACAGCGCGGGCAGCATCGGGACCATTACTTAACCCTTTTACTCCCGTGTACAGCTTGCCTGAGTCTTGGAGATGGTCACCACTTCAAGGCGTGTCGGAACTCAACGGATTATCATCACCTCGGGGTCAACCGACCCGTGAGACTGTGGAGGAACCGTTGGACATCGCCTTGGGGAGAACGCCACCGCGAGTGCCTACTCCGGTGTCATCATCGCTGTTGAGGAGGTCACAACGACGATGCAGTCCCCCTGACCGTCTGAACTTATAGACTGATGACAAATTATTCTGACTTTTTTTGTACCCCGCCGGCCTTTGTCTTCAAAGGAGGGGTGAATGTGGTGAACCATCGTTGGTTCCCACTAGATAGTACTGAGCCAGGGTCTGGCCAGTACTACGAGTATGTATATATGTTGCTGTTGGGGTTAGGGATGGGTTGTTCTACTTGTTGCTGTTGGGGTTAGGGTTGGGCTGTTACACCTGTATTATAGTTATTATGGTACATCCCAGTCGGGCTCCGCCTCCTGGGAGAGGTATAAAGGTCACTGCTCTGTCTGGGACCCCTCAGTCTGGGATCGTGTAATATACATGGTAGATTCATTGCAACAGTAAATAAAAGCCTTTATTTCCTTGAGCATCTCAAGCCTCGTGTGTGATAACGCGCATCAGAACAAAGAACAAAGAACAGTGCAGCACAGCAACAAGCCTTTCAGCCCACCAAGCCTGCACCGACACATGACACCTCACTAAGCTAAAGACCTTTTACCTCTCGGTGGTCTGTATCCCCCTATTCGCTGCCTATTCATGTATCTGTCAAGATACCTCTTAATCATTGCTATTGTATCTGCTTCTACCACCTTCTCTGGCAACGCATTCCCGGCACATACCACCCTCTGGGCTCGATTTTACCATTGCGTTGCGCCTGTTTTCGGGCGCGAAAACTTGGTAAAGTTGGGCGTGAGGTGAATAGTGTGATCCGCGCCCACCTCCACACCCGTCCCCCACTTTGCCAAGCGGCTAAAATGGCTGTGATCAACACTACGCCCGAAACAGGCACGACGACAATTTAAACGTATTTGCATGCATTTAAATTGACTTAATGAGGTGGACGCCCAATCTTACCTACATTTCCCCCTTTACCATCGCGTTCATCCATCCAGATTCGGCGTGAAACAGACATGCTCCGGCACCTCTCTAACTCAGATCGGTGGTGGGGGGTGAGGGAGGTGGGCCCGATGGATCCCTGGTGTGGGGCGGGTGGGGGGGGTGGGGGGTGGGAGGGGTGAGGCCAGATCGTTCTCTGGTGAGGAGGGGAGGACGGAGGTGGGTCAGATGGATCTCTGGTGCGGGGGGTGGGGGAGGAGGGAGGCGGGCCAGATGGATTACTGGTGGGGAGAGGGCAGGGGGCAGGGGCAGGGGGGTCTGCTGCCACTCAGCGTGTGATCGGTAGGGTGGAAGTGGGGCAGGGAGTCTTGATCGGTCTGGGTAGCAGGGTGGGTGGATAAGGGGGACAGTTACGTTTTGGGATGGGGCAATGACTGTGGGGGCTATCGCTTCTGGGCCAGATAAAGCGGCCTGGGAGCGATGTGGCAGGAGAGCGTTTTTCAAATTTGTTTTACTGTGCATGTGCAGTTGAAGGCTCCAATCAGAGCAGCAGTAGTTTCGGGCGCGATAAGCCCCGCCCACAGGCTTCTGCAGCGCGATTCAGACTCGCTGCTATTTTTTCAGGCAGAGTGTGTATGGGTGCGCCTGAGAACAGGTTTACAAGTCGGACCTGGATCATGCCCAGATTCAGCACTTAGAATCAAAATGGTAAAATCGGGTCCTCTGTGTAAAAAAACCTGCCTTTCATAGCTCCTTTAAACTTTCCCCCTTTTACCTTGAACCTAATGTGGAGAGATTGGAGCAGTTGGAGTTGTTCTCCTTAGAGTTGGTTAGCTTAGTTGGCTGGACGGCTGATTCACGATGTGGGACAGCCCCAACAGTACAGGTTCAATTCCCATACTGGCTGGCGCTATTCATGAAGTCTGCCTTCTGAACCGTGCCCCTTGCCTGAGGGGTGATGACCCTCAAGTTAAGTCGCCACCAGTCAGCACTCTCCCTCAAAGGGAAAGCAGCCAACGGTCATCTGGGACTGTGGCAACTTTTTTTCTCCCGCGAGTAAATAGGTTAAGAGCAGTTTTATTGGAGGTGTGCAAGACTGTGAAAGGTGTTGATAGAGTAAAATAAGAGGAAACTGCTTCCACTCATATGATCTAACCAGATGACACATCCCATCCATTGACACTGTCTACATTTCCCACTGCCTTAGAAAAGCAGCCAGCATAATCAAGGACCCACGCACCCTGGAAAGTCTCTCTTCTACCTTCTTCCATCGGGAAAAAGATACAAAAATCTGAGGACATGAGCCAACTAATATAAAAACAACTTCTTCCCTGCTGCCATCAGATTTGAGTGGACTGACCTTGCATTAAGTTGATCTTTCTCTACTCCTTAGCTATGACTGTAACAAAGCATTCTGCACTCTCTCGTTTTCTTCTCAGTGTACGATATGCTTTGTCTGTATAGCACGCAAGAAACAATACTTTTCACTATATACTAATACATGTGACAATAATAAATCAAAGATATATTCAAAGACAGAGGTGGAAGATGAGATGTGATTTGCTTTTTAAGCACCAGTTGCTGTTACCCAAGAGTGGAGGAACTGTTGATGCAATAATAACTTTCAAAAGGTAATGCAGTCTAGGAAACAAACAAGTTAAAGGCTGTGGAGAGGGAGCAGGGGAGTTGGATTAATGAGATAGCTCTACCAAAGAATTGGAACTGTCACAATGAGCAAAATACTTTTCTTCTGCAATATGCTGCAGCTTTTTATCTAATACATTTACCTATTCAATACCTTTATACTCTATCTTATCTGTTTAACTATGCTATTTATCCTTGTTATCTATCTCGTCTATGACCACCAATCTGTTATCTATACATATTAACCATGTAATTTTCTACCTACGCAGCTGAACCAAACATAAATCCACCAACACCAATGTCTGAATCCTGTTCTTTTTTAATAGAAAAATAATGTTACGATGAATACCTGTGGGAAGTGGTGGCACAGTGGTATTGTCAATTGACCAGTAATCCAGAGACTCCAAATAATGCTGGGGACACGGGTTCGAATCCCATCACCTTCTGTGGTGGAACTCAATAAAATATCTGGAATTAAAAGTCTAATGATAACCATGGATCGATTGTTGGAAAAATCCATTTAGTTCACTACCATCCTTACCTGGTCTGGCCTACATGTGACTCCAGAGCCCCAATCCATCACGCAAACCAGCCTCCCATCCATTGACTCTGTCTACACTTCCCGCTGCCTCAGCAAAGCAGCCAGCATAATTAAGGACCCCATGCACCCTGGACATTCTCTCCTCCACCTTCTTCCGTTGGGAAAAAGATACAAAAGTCTGAGTCATGTACCAACCGACTCAAGAACAGTTTCTTCCCTCCTGCTGTCAGACTTTTGAATGGACTTACCTTGCATTAAGTTGATCTTTCTCTACACCCTAGCTATGACTGTAATGCTACATTCTGCACTCTCTCATTTCCTTCTCTATGAATGGTATGTTTTGCCTGTATAGCGCACAAGAAACAATAATTTTCACTGTATGTTAATACATGTGACAATAATAAATCAAATCAAATCACATCAAATCAAAATGTGGTGGACTCTTAAGTGCTCTCTGAAATGGCCTAGCAAGTCACTCAGTTATATTCAACCGCTATGAAGAAAGCATGAAGGAATGAAACCTGGCAGACCTAGGCACCGGAAATGAAAATGGCAAACTCAGCCTGTCAAAGTCCTCCTTGCTAACATCTGTGGGCTTGTGAGAAAATTGGGAGAGCTGTCTCACAGATTAGTCAAGCAACAGCCTGATGTAGTCATACTCACGGAATCTTAACTTACAGATAATGGCCCAGACATCACTGTCCCATTCCTGGATGTGTCCTGTGACACCAGCAGGACAGACCCAGCAGATGTGACAGCACAGTGGTATACGATGGGGAAGGAGTTGCCTGATGAATCCTCAACATTGACTCTAGACCCTTGAAGTCTCATGGCACCAGGTCAAACATGGGCAAGGAAACCTTCTGTTGATTATCACGTACCATTCTCCCTCAGCTGAATAATCAGGACTCTTCCATGTTGAAACCATTTGGGGAAAGCACCGAGGATTGGGCAAGGGTGCAGAATGTACTCTGGGTGGAGGACTTCAATGTTCAACAACACCAAGAGTGTCTCAGTGGTGCCACCATAGATGAGCTGGTTGAGTCCTAAAGGACATAGCTGCTAGACTAGGACTGCAGCAGATGGTGAGGCAACCAACAACCTACATGCCACAGATGCATCTGTCCATGACAGTATTGGTAAGAGTGACCAAGGGTGGGATTTACGGCCTTGTTCGAGCGAGACCAGAAATTCCCAAATTCTCGCCCGAGGTAACAGACATTTGCCTTGTCCGTCCCTTGCCCGCTCCAAATTCCGTGGTGGGTGAGGGGGTAGAATTCCATTGAAAGTCTTTGAAGGATGCCCTCCATTGTGTTATGTGGCACTACCACTGTGCTAAATAGGACAGACTTCAAACAGATCTACCAGCTTAAAACATCCATCAGCAACAGCAGAATTGTACCCCACCACAATCTGTAACCTTATGGCCCAGCATATCCCCCACTCTACCATTGCCACCAAGCCAGGATATCAACCTTGCTTCAATGAAGGGTGCAGGAGGGCGTGCCAGGAGCAGCACCAGGCGTATCCAAAAATGAGCTGTCAATCTGGAGAAGCTACCAAACAGGACTACTTGCATGCCAAATGGCAATAACAACAAGTGATAGACGGAACTAAGCAATCCCACAACCAACGGATCAGATCAGATCAGATAAGGTTTCCCATGGTAAGCTTTTGCAGAAAATACGGACACATGGGATTGAGGGTGATTTAGTGGTTTGGATCAGGAATTGGCTAGCTGGAAGAAAACAGAGGGTGGTGGTTGATGGGAAATATTCATCCTGGAGTCCAGTTACTAGTGGTGTACCGCAAGGATCTGTTTTAGGGCCAGTGCTGTTTGTCATTTTTATTAATGACCTGGATGAGGGCATAGAAGGATGGGTTAGTAAATTTGCGGATGACACTAAAGTCGGTGGAGTTGTAGACAGTGCAGAGGGAAGTGGCAGGTTACAGAGGGAGATAGATAAGCTGCAGAGCTGGGCTGAGAGGTGGCAAATGGAGTTTAATGCGGAAAAGTGCGAAGTGATTCACTTTGGCAGGAGTAACAGGAATACAGAGTACTGGGCTAATGGTAAGATACTTGGTAGTGTGGATGAACAGAGGGATCTGGGTGTCCATGTGCATAGATCCCTGAAAGTTGGCACCCAGGTTGATAGGGTTGTTAAGAAGGCGTACGGTGTGTTAGCTTTTATTGGTAGAGGGATTGAGTTTCAGAGCCAGGAGGTCATGTTGCAACTGTACAAAACTCTGGTGCGGCCGCACTTGGAGTATTGCGTATAGTCCTGGTCGCCGCATTATAGGAAAGATGTGGAAGTGTTGGAAAGGGTGCAGAGGAGATTTACCAGGATGTTGCCTGGTATGGTGGGAAAATCATATGAGGAAAGGCTGATGGGCTTGAGGTTGTTTTCGTTAGAGAGAAGAAGGTTAAGAGGTGACTTAATAGAGGCTTACAAAATGATCAGAGGATTAGATAGGGTGGATAGTGAGAGCCTTTTTCCTCGGATGGTGATGGCTAACACGAGGGGACATAGCTTTAAATTGAGGGGTGAGAGAGATAGGACAGATGTTAGAGGTAGGTTCTTTACTCAGAGAGTAGTAAGGGCGTGGAATGCCCTGCCTGCAGCGGTAGTGGACTCGTCAACATTAAAAGCATTCAAATGTTTATTGGATAAACATATGGATGATATTGGAATAGTGTAGGTTAGATGGGCTTTAGATTGGTTTCACTGGTCGGCGCAACCTCGAGGGCCGAAGGGCCTGTACTGCGCTGTAATGTTCTATGTTCTATGTTCTAGATCTAAGCTCTGCAATCCTACCACATCCAGCCATGAATGATGGTGGGCAATTAAACAACTCACTAGAGGAGGAGGTTCCACAACTATCCCCATCCTCAATGATGGAGGAAACCAGTACATCAGTGCAAAAGATAAGGCTGAAGTAGTCACAGCAATCTTCAGTCAGAAGTGCCGTTAGATGATCCATGTCAACCTCCTCCGGAGGTCCCCAACAGCACAGATGTCAGTCTTCAGCCAATTTAAATCCCACCACGTAATATCAAGAAATGGCTGAAGGCATGGATATTGCCAAGGCTATGGGCCTTAACAATATTCCAGCAATGGTACTGAAGACAAAAACAGAAAGTTCTGGAAAATGTCCAACAGATCTGACTGTGGACAGAGAATAGAGCCAACATTTTGAGTCTTGATGAGCATTCATCAAAGCTGAAGACTGAAGCATAGTACTTTTCTACTCCAGAACCTACCGTGCCCCTAGTCAAGTTGTTCCAGTACAGCTATAAACTGGCATCTACCCAACAATGTGGGAAACTGCCCAGGTATGCCCTGTCCACAAATCCAACCTGGTCAATTACCACCCCATCAATCTACTCTCGATCATCAGTAAAACGATGGAAGGGGGTCATCAACAGTGCTATCAAGTGGTACTTACGCAGCAATAACCTGCTCACAGATGCTCAGTTTGTGTTCTGCTGGGGTTACTCGGCTTCTGACCTTATTATAGCCTTGGTTCTAATGTGGATAAAGGAGCTGAACGCCAGTGGTGGGGTGAGAGTTCTACTCTTGAAATCAAGGCAGCATTTGACCGAGTACGGCATCAAGGAGCACTAGCAAAACTGGAGTCAATGGGTATCGGGGGAAAACCCTCTGATGGTTGTAGTCATACCTGGCACAAAGGAAGATGGTTGTGGTGATTGGGGGTCAATCATCTCAGCTCTAGGACATCACTGCAGGAGTTCCTTGTGGTAGTGTCCTAGGCCCAACCATCTCCAGCTGCTTCATCAATGACCTTCCTTCCATTATAAGTTTAGAAGTGGGGATGTTCACCATTGACTGCACAATGTTCGGTATCATTCGCAACTCCTCAGATACTGATGCAGTCCATCACCAAATGCAGCAAGACCAGGACAATATCCAGGCTTGGACTGACATGGGTCAAGTAACATTCATGCCACACAAGTGCCAGACATTGACGATCACCAGCAAGACAGGATCTAACCATCGACCTTTGACATTCAATGGCATTACCATCACTACATCCCCTACTATCAACTTCCTGGGGTTACCATTGACAAGAAACTGAACTGGACTAGCCTTATAAATACTGCGGGTACCAGAGCAGGTCAAAGGCCAGGAATCCTGTAGCGAGTAACTCACCTCATGACTCCCCAAAGCCTGACCACCATCTACAAAACACAAATCAGATATGTAATGGAGTACTCTCTGCTCGCCTGGATGAGTGCAGCACTCAAGAAGCTTGACACTATCTAGGACAAAGCAGCCTGCTTGATTGCTACCCCTTTCACAAAGATTCAATCCCTCCACCACTGATGAACAGTGGCAGCTGTGTGTACCATCTATAAGATGTACTACAGGAACTCACCATGGTTCCGTAGGTAGCATCTTCCAAACACACTACCACTACCATCTAGAAGGACAAGAGCAGCAGATAGCTGGGAACACCACCACCTGAAAGTTCCCTTCCAAGTCATTCACCATCCTGACTTGGAAAAATATCACCATTCTTTCACTGTTGCTGGGTTAAAATCCTGGAACTCCTTCCCTAACAGCACTGTGAGTGTACTTACACCTCAGGGACTACAGCAGTGCAAGAAGGCAGGTCATCACCACCATCTCAATGGCAACTAGGGATGGGGAATAAATGCTGGTCTAGCCAGCGACGCCCACATCCCATAAATGAATTTAAAAAAGTTCTTGCAATGGTCCAGTGACAGATAAAGTATTTATCTGGGGAGTAAATGAGATATACATTTTTACAATGTCTCATCTTCCATAGCCACTTTGCACTGGCTTAGCTAATTTCAGCTGGGAGATTGGGAAGGTTACCATTGGCCTTGGTGCACTTGGTTCGGTGAACTAAATGTCAACTCAAACTTGCAGTACCAACCCTGCTCTAAAATGAGCATGTGGAGACACTGGGGATCATGTTGACTTTGTTTCAAGTTTATTTATCAGTCACACAAGTAGGTTTACATTAACGCTGCAATGGGGTTATTGTGAAAATAGTTGCCACACTCGGACTAGGACAGTGATCCAAGCTGGGAATTGAACCCGGGTCCCCGGCGATGTGAGGCAGCAGCATTAACCACTGTGCCACCGTGCTACCCCTATAATTGATAACTAATTTGCAGCCCATGTTACCATCTTGCATGCTTTTGATTTTCATTACCTTCAATGGGAAATGAAACTCTGGAGAGATGTGTACCAGATGTACACCTGTTTTGCAATATGGCACAAAGTCAAGATTACCCAGATTGGATCAAGATTGAATTGGTCTCAACCGCAGTCAAAATGCGCCTTTACACTTGATTAGGCAGCAAACTATGGAACGATGCGCCTCACCATATTCCACGACCCTGGACTCCGTGCACCCCATGCACCCTGGACATGCTGTCTTCCACCTTCTTCCGTCGGGAAAGAGATACAAAATTCTGAGGACATGTACCAACTGACTCAAGAATAGCTTGTTTCCTGCTCCATCAGACTTTTTAATTGACCTACTTAGAACCATAGAACCATAGAAAATTACAGCTCAGAAACAGGCCTTTTGGCCCTTCTTGTCTGTGCCGAACCATTTTATGCCTAGTCCCACTGACCTGCACTTGGACCATATCCCTCCACACCCCTCTCATCCATGAACCCGTCCAAGCTTTTCTTAAATGTTAAAAGTGACCCTGCATTTACCACTTTATCCGGCAGCTCATTCCACACTCCCACCACTCTCTGCGTGAAGAAGCCCCCCCTAATATTCCCTTTAAACTTTTCTCCTTTCACCCTTAACCCATGCCCTCTGGTTTTTTTCTCTCCTAGCCTCAGCGGAAAAAGCCTGCTTGCATTCACTCTATCTATACCCATCAAAATCTTATACACCTCTATCAAATCTCCCCTCAATCTTCTACGCTCCAGGGAATAAAGTCCCAACCTATTCAATCTCTCTCTGTAACTCAGCTTCTCAAGTCCCGGCAACATCCTTGTGAACCTTCTCTGCACTCTTTCAATCTTATTTACATCCTTCCTGTAACTAGGTGACCAAAACTGTACACAATACTCCAAATTCGGCCTCACCAATGCCTTATATAACCTTACCATAACACTCCAACTTTTATACTCGATACTCCGATTTATAAAGGCCAATGTACCAAAGGCACTCTTTACGACCCTATCCACCTGTGACGTCACTTTTCGGGAATTCTGTACCTGTATTCCCAGATCCCTCTGTTCAACTGCACTCTTCAGAGTCCTACCATTTACCCTGTACGTTCTTCTTTGGTTTGTCCTTCCAAAGTGCAATATCTCACACTTGTCTGCGTTAAATTCCATTTGCCATTTTTCAGCCCATTTTTCGAGTTGGTCCAAATCCCTCTGCAAGCTTTGAAAACCTTCCTCACTGTCCACTACACCTCCAATCTTTGTATCATCAGCAAACTTGCTGATCCAATTTACCACATTATCATCCAGATCATTGATATAGATGACAAACAACAATGGACCCAACACCAATCCCTGCGGCACACCACTAGTCACACTTCATATTAAGTTGATCTTTCTCTACACCCTAGCCATGACTGTAACTACATTCTGCACCCTCTCCTTTCCTTCTCTATGTACAATATGTTTTGTTTGTATAGCACGCAATAAACAATACTTTTCACTGCATACTAATACATGTGACAATAACAGATCAAATCAAGTCAAATCAGTATGGGTCTCTGTACCAGGGAGACAAATAGCTCTTTCTGACAATTCTATTGTCCATGGCTGTCTTGGCTAACGTTAAATGTCCAAAGCCTCCCCTGCTGAGGTCAGCAAACTTGACCCAGATCAAAGATTTAAACTAGGAACTTATAAGTCCAGATATGAATCTGTTCCATGGTGGCACATGAAGTTGCAGACTCTATTTCATGTTACTTTATAAAGGACAATTCAAAACTCAGGGGAGACAAAGCACACTAACTATGTAGGTCTTTAACAAGTAACTGGCTACACACAATCCTTCAGTTGGACAAAGGTTTAATTTTAGATCAGATGTAATAAAAGTCTCCTCTGATTAGTATTGAAAATTCAGAAATAAAATAGGTTTTGACAATCTCAATCTAGTCCAGTGGGCATGATATAAACACATCTTGAAATTTGACACTGATTAGCACTAATTTGGAAACCTTACCCAGAGAGGCCAAAAGAATAAGAGTATATGGGAGAGAGAAATGTCTGAGTGGTATATTCAGAAATACAGTGAGTTTAAGGTGCTGTCAGAAGGGCAACTGCTGGAACAGATGTGATTTACCCAATACTTGGCATGGAAATGTTGGATGGTCTTCAGTGGGTACTGTGTAGGAACATGTCAGGTTCTCGAGAGCCTTATCCCTCATTATTATTTTTTTATTCATTCGTGGGACATGGGCATCCTTGGCTGGCCAGCATTTATTGCCCATCTCTAGTTGCCCTTGAGAAGGTGGTGGTGAGCTGCCTTCTTGAATCGCTGCAGTCCATATGCTGTGGGCTGACCCACAATGTCGTTATGGAGGGAATTCCAGGATTTTGACCCAGCGACCGTGAAGGAACGGCGATATATTTCCAAGTCAGGATGGTGAGTGGTTTGGAGGGGAACTTGCAGGTGGTGGTGTTCCCGTGTATCTGCTGCCCTTGCCCTTCTAGATGGAAGTGGTCATGGGTTTGAAAGGTGCTGTCTAAGCACCTTTGGTGAATTGCTGCAGTGCATCTTGTAGATAGTACACACTGCTGATACTGAGCGTCGGTGGTGGAGGGATTGAATGTTTGTGGATGTGGTGCCAATCAAGCGGGCTGCTTTGTCCTGGATGGTGTCAAGCTTCTTGAGTGTTGTTGGAGCTGTACCCATCCAGGCAAGTGGGGAGTATTCCATCACACTCCTGTCTTGTGCCTTGTAGATGGTGGATAGACTCTGGGGAGTCAGGAGGTGAGTTACTCACCACAGTATTCCTAGCTTCTGACCTGCTCTTGTAGCCACTGTGTTTATGTGGTGAGTCCAGTTGAGGTTCTGGTCAATGGTAATCCCAAAGATGTTGACAGTGGGGGATTCAGTGATGGTAACACCATTGAATGTCAAGGAGCGGTAGTTAGAGTGCCTCTTATTGGTGATGGTCATTGCCTGACATTTGTGTGGCACGAATGTTACTTGCCACTTGTCAGCCCAAGCCTGGATATTGTCCAGATCTTGTTGCATTTGAACATGGACTGCTTCAGTATCTGAGGAGTCGTGAATGGTGCTGAACAGTGTGCAATCACCGGCAAACATCTTATGATGGAGGGAAGGTCATTGATGAAGCAGCTGAAGATTGTTGGGCCTAGGACACTACCCTGAGGGACTCCTGCAGAGATGTCCTGAAGCTGAGATGACTGACCCTCCACAACCACAACCATCTTCCTATGTGCCAGGTATGATTCCAACTAGCGGAGAGTTTGCCCCCGATACCCATTGATTCCAGTTTCGCTAGGGCTCATTGATGTCACACTTGGTCGAACGCGGCCTTGATGTCAAGGGCTGTTACTCTCACCTCACCTCATTAACAAATGAAACAAAAGTCGAATTTGGAAGTGTTTAAGAAAATTACACCTTCCTATATAACTTCGTTCTTCACATTACTGTAATGTGCAAGGGTTAAATTAACCAATTTTGTATAAATCGCTTCAATGCCTGTAACTTTACTCCATCTACACTTCCCGCTGCCTTGGAAAAGCATCCAGCATAATCAAGCACTCCCACACACCCCTGACATTCTCTCTTCCACCCTCTTCCAGCAGGAAAAAGATACAAAAGTCTGAGGCCACGTACCAACTGACTCAAGAACAGCTTCTTCCTGGCTGCCATCAGACTTTTGAAAGGACTTACCTTATATTAAATTAATCTTTCTTTTCACCCTATCTGTACCTGCAACACTATGGGCCTGACTTTACCAAAACTTCGCGTGTGGTAAAGTTGGGCGTCGGGCCTATACCACGATCTGCACCCGAATCCGAGCAGAACGCGGTTTTACCGACACTCGATTCGGGCGCGGGTCCGGCCCGCGCCTGAATCGGGCGGCCCGAAGATTTAAATTCATTTGCCTGCATTTAAATCGACTTAATGAACCGCGTGCCCAACCCTACCGCCAAATCCCACTTTACCATCTTCTGGCCCGTTCCGCATCTGTTACCGACCTGCAAAATAAAAGTCTGAAGTCGCCGCTGCAGCTTCCGAAGAGCGGGGTCAGAGCCTCCAACGGCTCTCTGACCCAGGTCATCCTCTGGTTGGGTGGGTGGGGTGGGGGGGTGGTGTGTGGAGGGGGGGGGGGGGTGGAAGGAGGAGGGGGGGCGGGACCCAGATCATCCTCTGGTCAGGGGGAGGTTCCGCTGCCAGTCTGCGGCCAATCCCTCCTGCCGGAGTGGACGTGCGGCCATGCCATCCCACAGAACCTTCAGGAAGAAGTGATTCCTCGCTAGGAAGATGAAGCAGAACCGGCCGATTCCACAGTGGATCCGCATAAAAACCGACTACAAGATCAATATAAGTCCAAGAGGAAACACTGGAGAAGGACCAAGCTGGGCCTGTAAAGGGATACACCATCACTGATACACTACCAGCCACAGATTACTCTACCCTGCAGGGGCAAGGGAGCGGGAGAGATTGCCATGGTGAATGCAGTAGGGAATATTGCCTTCCATGCTTTTATTTATCCAAAATAGATGCAATGTCTGTGTTTATTCCTTTTGCTCGCAGAGGGCAGGTCCTTGAATGTTAAAATGTATAGTTTCTAGCTAGCATGAGTGATCTACATTGCGATCCCAACCGATAATCTTAGTTTTTAGCGTAATTCTAAACACACTTGGGGTTGTTCAACAAGTGCTGTCCAATTGCAGAATTACATCTACATTATGCATCCTAGCTCTGCAAGTTTGCACATTCTCCTCGTGTCTGCGTGGGTTTCCTCCGGGTGCTCCGGTTTCCTCCCACAGTCCAAAGATGTGCGGGGTAGGTTGATTGGCCATGCTAAAAATTGCCCTTAGTGTCCTGAGATGCGTAGGTTAGAGGGATTAGTGGGTAAATATGTAGGGATAAGGGAGTAGGGCCTGGGTGGGATTGTGGTCGGTGCAGACTCGATGGGCCGAATGGCCTCTTTCTGTACTGTAGGGTTTCTATGATTTCTATGACTTCTATGAAGTACAGGTTGGTTGAGTATGGTCAGCATTCTGCCTCATGTGAACAGTGAAAGGGACATGTTGTTTGTTACGATCTGCCAGTTATTGGGATATATGGCCTACATACCTGGCATCATGCCGACACTGAAATCCTTATACCACATATGGGGGGGCAATGACGTAGTGATATTTTCACAAGGTAATCCTTGGGGGAAACGGGTTCAAATTTCACCACGGCAGGTAGTGAAATTTGAATTCGATAAAAATTTGGAATTCAAAGACTAACTGTAAAATCATTGTCGATTGTCATCAAACCCACCTGGTTCACTAATGCCCTTTCTTAGGGGAAAGAATATTGCCATCCTCACCTGGTCCGGTCTACATGTGACTCCAGATCCACAGCAATATGGCTGACTCTTAAATGGCCTCTGAAATGGCCGAGTAAGCACTAGGTCCAGCCAACGACGTCCACATTACATGAACGAATAATAAAAATTTAAGATAATCAGTGGAACTTATAATGTTGACCATAAAGACATTTGTACGTAGCAACCTATTCTCTAAACAAAAACAAAATGTCCAAGTCTTGCACCATTTTTGAATTCCCAGGGAGCTGGAGGAGTCTATAGTTTCCCTTTGCCTTCTCCATGGAAAGGTCTCAGCCAACCAC
Organism: Mustelus asterias; assembly: GCF_964213995.1. Classification (NCBI taxonomy): domain Eukaryota; kingdom Metazoa; phylum Chordata; class Chondrichthyes; order Carcharhiniformes; family Triakidae; genus Mustelus; species Mustelus asterias. Next base: position 29,673,516 of record NC_135807.1, on the reverse strand, counting down.
AGTCAACTTGCCAACCAATTGGCATCCTTTTCTCCTGTAGTATCAATTGTTTGAAGTTTGACATTCTTGCATTTGCCGGTGACAAATCTGGTCACAGAATTGTGGGAATTGAGATTGGCCTGATTTCCTCATCTATTGCCTTCAGGAGAACCAGAAGCCATTTTGTGTCTAATCATTTAGAGGCACCCAGCCCATCTTCTCCCCCCACTGTACATCCCCTCGCCCCCGTGCCACCTAGCTAAAACCCAGTAGAAAAGGAAGTCAATGCTCTGAAAAAACATTTGATCACGTTTTTCTCACTTTATTGAAACTGGTTTAAATATATCAACTGAGTTAATGATGAAAATACTGGGGCATTCCAAATGCAAATCTGTTGTAGACAACAAGCAAATTATTTTCATGTTTTCACACAGAGTTAATTTACAACCAGCATCTGCATCAATGAAACTCAGTGCATGGGGCCCACATTTCAACATCAACTTTTATTATCATCTCGCTCCTGTTAATGTCACCTTAACCCTACTAAGCCAAAAGGTGCCGCTGTGATTGTCAAGGATAACACATCTTCCTTGCCACATATTCACCCAGCATGGCATCCCACACAGCAAAGCAGTAAATGTTTTGACAGGATTTTGGATATCACTACCACAATCTGTTTTCCCCTTACAGGCTTGTGGGACTAAACTTTCAGATCAGCATCTGAAGTAGAAAGAGATTTATATTAGTTATAGAGTCATAGAGGTTCACAGCATGGAAACAGGCCCCTCGGCCCAACTTGTTCATGTCACCTTTTTTTTAAACCCCGAAACTAATCCCAATTGCCCACATTTGGCGCATATCCCTCGATACCCATCGTACCCATCATAGAATCATAGAATCATAGAACCCCACATTGCAGAGAGAGGCCATTCGGCCCATCTAGTCTGCACCGACCACAATCCCACCCAGGCCCCACCCTCATATCCCTACACATTTTACCAGCTAATCCCTCCAACCTTTGCATTTCAGGACACTAAGGGCAATTTTAGCATGGCCAATCAACCTAACCCGCACATCTTTGGACTGTGGGAGGAAACCGGAGCACCCGGAGGAAACCCACGCAGACACGAGGAGAATGTGCAAACTCCACACAGACAGTGACCCGAGCCGGGAATTGAACCCAGGTCGCTGGAGCTGTGAAGCAGCAGTGCTAACCACTGTGCTACCGTGCCACCCATGTAACTGTCTAAATGCTTTTTAAAAGACAAAATTGTACCCGCCTCTACTACCACCTCTGGCAGCTTGTTCCAGACACTCACCACCCACTGTGTGAAAAAATTGCCCCTCTGGACACTTTTGTATCTCTCCCCTCTCACCTTAAACCTATGCCCTCTAGTTTTAGACTCCCCTACCTTTGGGAAAAGATATTGACTATCTAAATGATCTATGGCCCTCATTATTTTACAGACCTCTATAAGATCACCCCTCAACCTCTTACGCTCCAGAGGAAAAAGTCCCAGTCTATCCAGCCTCTCCTTATAACTCAAACTATCAAAAACATATTGAAAAACATATTCTTGCAGCTTTGTTGTTGCTGTCTTTTTGAAAGATGGAGTCACGGTCAGCAAACCTCCCTCTGTGTGTCCCTAACCTCAGGTAAACATGGTTGAGGCTGGGACAGCGAAATAACTGCTCATCACCTGAACTTGTATGTTTCCAAAACAAAAAGCTGTTTTCAGATTCTTCAATTCCTGATGGTGTTCTCAGTCCCTATACCTGTTGCTGTGTGAAATGTCAAATCACACAGTTGCCACTTTTCTCAATTGTTAACTCTCCCTCTCATATGTCAAGCAAGCTAAAGTGTCGGCCAGTATCCATTTCCCAAAGCAGAGTTTCTGACACTGGTTAGACCTCTCCGTCCCACGTACTATACATCTTATTTGTCCTTACTGAGAAATTTTCACCCCCTGCGTTTCACATTCTCCTTTCATCCCTTCCTGCCACTTCCTCATCTCCTTCTCCGCCTTCCTGTTCTCCTATCTTCTCCTGAACCCTTCCTTTCCTCCACTATCTCTCTCTCCACTCCCTTTCTTTCTCACATCTGCACCCCTCACCTCTCTGCTTCCCTTGTCCCCTTCTCCTCCTCCCCCACCATCTCTTAATCTTTCCCCATTCTCCAATCACCTTCACCTATTCTCTTCCATAAAAAGGGCTTGAATTTCCATAGCACCTTTCGCAACCTCAGGGTGTCCCAGAGTACTTAAGACCATAAGATATGGGAGCAGAATTAGGCCATTTGGCCCATTAAGTTTGCTCCACCATTTGATCATGGTTGATATGTTTCTCAACCCCATTCCCTCGCCTTTTCCCCTTAACCTTTGATTCCCATATGAATCAAAAACCTATTGGTCTCTGTCTTAAATACACCTTTACAATCTGTCCCTGCCTCTTTTTCCTCCTCCCTATCATCCCACATCCTCTCTTCATTCCCCCCCCTATTCTCAACCCCTCTTCTTCCCCTGTCTTCTCATCCTGTCCTCTTCCATATTCCCATCGTTCCCCTCTGGACCTGACCACTCCACCCTGATGACCTGAACATTATATCTAGTTGGCTGTTGCTTTGAAAATATAATCTATCAGATGTTGGGAGCATTACTAATGATTTTTGAATTGTGGGGCAGGTTAGAACATGTTTGAAAAATGACAAAAGGTAAGAAGCTGCATGCTGAGCACTACAGAGAAGTAATGCAATAATTAAATGGGAAGTAATAGCTGGCTGACTGCAGGACATGAGACGATAATTGAATCAAGGGGTTCCGTTGAAATTATAAACCTTGATTTAATTACCACGTTGTATCTGCCAGCCATTTTTGACTGTCTTATAATAGTGCTGTTTAATATGTCTCGTTGGCTTGAGTTATTTGGCTACGGCTCCTGTCTGGCTTTACCCGGCTGCTGCCGGGGAGTGGAAAGGTGTTCTAATTGGTATGGGTGACGGGGTAAAGGGTCAGAATGATCCTTGTGCTGTAGAACATCCCTCGGCCTCATAGAAATGTTAATGTTTGTGTTTGTAGTTTATGGTGGAGTATACAGTTTATACACTATAGTACACTTTTTATAAACCGCTATGTTTTCTAACTGGTAGCGTCATTGAACCATGCAATCTTACAGCAAATAAGGAAGCCATTCGGCCCATTGCACCTAGGTTGGTACCTTGCAAGTGCTATCCAAATTAGTCCCACTCCCTAGCTCTTTCACTGTAACCCTGCAATGTTTTTTTATCCTTTTCAAGGTTATTTGATTTGATATATTATTGTCACATGTATCAACGTATCGTGAAAAGTATTGTTTCTTGCGTGCTATAGAGACAAAACATACCGTTCATAGAGAAGGAAATGAGAGAGTGCATGTCCAATCCCCTCAGATTATGGAAATCTTCCACCCGCCATGGGAATCGGAGTGGGCGAGGGGCAGACAAAGGAAAGGTCCGTTGACCTTGGGTGGGTTTTGGGGTGAGTGCGGCCAGAACATCCTGCTCATTGAGATCATTATTCCTCTTTGCAAAAGCGATTCCATTCGTCTCACTCCCTTAGTCTTCCCTTACAGTTAGAATAGAATCATAGAATCCCTGCAGTGCAGAAAGAGGCTATTCGGCCCATCGAGCCTGCACCGACCACAATCACACCCAAGCCCTATTCCCAAAGCCCCACATATTTACCCTGTTAATCCCCTGACACTCGGTTCAATTTAGCATGGCCAATCAATATAACGCGCACATCTTTGGACTGTGGGAGGAAACTGGAGCACCCGGAGGAAACCCACGCAGCCACAGGGAGAACGTGCAAACTCCACACAGACAGTTACCTGAGTCTGGAATTGAATCCGGGTCCCTGGCACTGCGAGGCAGGAGTGCTAACCACTGTGCCACCCCCGAAATGGTTTATTTTTCAAATTTCTAATCAATATCCTCATAACCAATGTGAGGGTCAGAAGAAAAGGTCAAGATCCAACTCAGTGAATTTCCACTTAAGAAATGCACCAAGCCGTGCAGAGGCCTTATCCGAATATTCTGATCGATGCACGAAGCGGCCATTTATGGCAAAGTGTTTTCTCAGCTTCCAAGTAGTGAGTCCAAGATGTGTAGGTTAGGGGGATTAGCCATGATAAATGTGTGTGGTTAGAGGGATAGGGCAGGAAGGAGGGACTGGATAAGATACTGGGTCAGAGAGTCGATGCGGACTCGATGGGCTGGATGGCCTCTCCTGCACTCTAGGGATTCTACGAATCTTTGATTCTATGAGTACTTAAAACTTAATTGCTTATATTTTTTATTGCCATAATCAAATACTTTTTGATGGGTATTGGATCGAGTACTCCTCTACATTTCAGTTCTCAAGGCCAAAGGAAAGGATCAGAAAAAGGCACATTACTTACCAGCAGAAAATCAATTTTTCCCATGGTGGGTTTCTGTAGATATGGCCAAGTACGGGGGTGATAGAGCGGCAACTGGGACTACTGGATTGTTCTGTGAAGAGTTGGAATGGACCTGAAGGGCTGAATGGCCTCCTCCTGGGCCATAAATGACTATAATTCTGTTTAGGAGTGCCTGGGTTTGATAAATTGGTTCCAGAGCAAACTCTAAATTCTAAAGACGTCCCAAGTTGGGACGTCTTGTTAAAGTTGTACAAGACATTGGTAAGGCCACACTTGGAATACTGTGTGCAATTCTGTTCACCCGATTATAGAAAGGATATTATTAAACTAGAAAGAGTGCAGAAAAGATTTGCTAGGATGCTACCGGGACATGATGGATTGAGTTATAAGGAGAGGCTGAATAGATTGGGACTTTTTTCTTTAGGGCATAGGAGGCTGAGGGGTGCCCTTATAGACGTCTACAAAATAAAGAACGGCATAGACAAGGTAGATAGTCAATATCTTTTCCCAAAGGTAGGGGAGTCTAAAACTAGAGGGCATAGGTTTAAGGTGAGAGGGGAAAGATACAAAAGTGTCCAGAGGGGCAATTTTTTCACACAGAGGGTGGTGAGTGTCTGGAACAAGCTGCCAGAGGTAGTAGTAGAGACGGGTACAATTTTATCTTTTAAAAAGCATTTAGTTAGTTACATGGGTACGATGGGTATAGAGGGATATGGGCCAAATGCGGGCAATTGGGATTAGAACATAGAACATAGATCATAGAACATTACAGCGCAGTACAGGCTCTTCGGCCCTCGATGTTGCACCAACCTGTGAAACCAATCTAAAGCCCATCTAACCGACAGTATTCCAATATCATCCATAAGTTTATCCAATGACCATTTAAATGCCCTTAATGTTGGCGAGTCCACGACTATTGCAAGCAGGGCATTCCACGCCCTCACTACTCTCTGAGAAAAGAACCTACCTCTGACATCTGTTCTATATCTATCACCCCTCAATTTAAAGCTATGCCCCCTCGTGCTAGCCATCACCATCCGAGGAAAAAGGCTTTCACTGTCCACCCTATCTAATCCTCTGATCATCTTGTATGCCTCTATTAAGTCACCTCTTAACCTTCTTCTCTCTCGCGAAAACAGCCTCAAGTCCCTCAGCCTTTCCTCATAAGACCCTCCCACCACACCAGGCAACATCCTGGGAAATCACCTCTGCACCCTTTCCATTGCTTCCACATTCTTTCTATAATGCGGCGACCAGAACTGTACGCAATACTCCAAGTGCGGCCGCACCAGAGTTTTGTACAGCTGCAACATGACCTCATGGCTCCGAAACTCAGTCCCTCTACCAATAAAAGCTAACACACCGTACGCCTTCTTAACAACCCTATCAACCTGGGTGCCAACTTTCAGGGATCTATGCACATGGACACTGAGATCTCTCTGCTCATCCACACTACCAAGTATCTTACCATTAGCCCAGTACTCTGTATTCCTGTTACTCCTTCCAAAGTGAATCACCTCACACTTTTCCGCATTAAACTCCATTTGCCACCTCTCAGCCCAGCTCTGCAGCTTATCTATGTCCCTCTGTAACCTGCAACATCCTTCCGCACTGCCCACAACTCCACCGACTTTAGTGTCATCCGCAAATTTACTAACCCATCCTTCTATGCCCTCATCCAGGTCATTTATGAAAATGACAAACAGCAGTGGCCCCAAAACAGATCCTTGCGGTACACCACTAGTAACTGAACTCCAGGATGAACATTTCCCATCAACCACCACCCTCTGTCTTCTTACAGCTAGTCAATTTCTGATCCAAACCGCTAAATCACCCTCAATCCCATGCCTCCGTATCTTCTGCAATAGCTTACCCTGGGGAACCTTATCAAACCCTTTACTGAAATCCATATACACCACATCAACTGCTTTACCCTTATCCACCTCTTTGGTCACCTTCTCAAAGAACTCAATAAGGTTTGTGAGGCACGACCTACCCTTCACAAAACCGTGTTGACTATCCCTAATCAAATTATTAGTTTCTAGATGATTATAAATCCTATCTCTCATAATCCTTTCCAAAACTTTGCCCACAACAGAAGTAAGGCTCACTGGTCTATAATTACCAGGGTTGTCCCTACTCCCCTTCTTGAACAAGGGGACAACATTTGCTATCCTCCAGTCTTCTGGCACTATTCCTGTAGACAATGACGACATAAAGATCAAAGCCAAAGGCTCTGCAATCTCCTCCCTAGCCTCCCTGAGAATCCTAGGATAAATCCCATCCGGCCCAGGGGACTTATTTGCTAATTCTGGAAAGTAATTGCTATGAACCTCAATCCCGCCTAGTCCAATAGCCTGTATCTCAGTATTCTCCTCGACACCATTGTCTTTTTCCTGTGTGAATACTGATGAAAAATATTCATTTAGCGCCTCTCCTATCTCTTCGGACTCCACGCACAACTTCCCACTACTGTCCTTGACTGGCCCTAATCTTACCCTAGTCATTCTTTTATTCCTGACATACCTATAGAAAGCTTTAGGGTTTTCCTTGATCCTACCTGCCAAAGACTTCTCATGTCCCCTCCTGGCTCTTCTTAACTCTCTCTTTAGATCCTTCCTGGCGAACTTGTAACTCTCAAGCGCCCTAACTGAGCCTTCACGTCTCATCTTTACATAAGTCTCCTTCTTCCTCTTCACAAGAGATTCAACTTCTTTAGTAAACCACAGTTCCCTCGCTCGACCACTTCTTCCCTGCCTGACAGGTACATATTTATCAAGGACACGCTGTAGCAGTTCCTTGAACAAGCTCCACATTTCAATTGTGCCCATCCCCTGCAGTTTCCTTCCACATCCTATGCATCCTAAATCTCACCTAATCGCATCATAATTTCCTTTCCCCCAGCTATAACTCTTGCCCTGCAGTGTATACCTATCCCTTTCCATCGCTAAAGTAAACATAACCGAATTGTGGTCACTATCACCAAAGTGTTCACCTACCTCCAAATCTAACAACTGGCCTGGTTCATTACCCAGTACCAAATCCAATGTGGCCTCGCCTCTTGTTGGCCTATCTACATACTGTGTCAGGAAACCCTCCTGCACACATTGGAAAAAAATTGACCCATCTAAAGTACTCAAACTATAGCTTTTCCAGTCAATATTTGTAAAGTTAAAGTCCCCCAGAACAACTACCCTGTTACTTTCGCTCCTATCCAGAATCATCTTTGCAATCCTTTCCTCTACATCTCTGGAACTTTTCGGAGGCCTATAGAAAACTCCCAACAGGGTGACCTCTCCTTTCCTGTTTCTAACCTCAGCCCAAACTACCTCAGTAGACGAGTCCTCATCATTAGTCCTTGACTAATAATGCCACACCTCCCCCTCTTTTACCACCTTCCCTGATCTTACTGAAACATCTAAACCCCGGAACCTGCAACAACCATTCCTGTCCCTGCTCTGTCCATGTCTCCGAAATGGCCACAACATCGAAGTCCCAGGTACCAACCCATGCTGCAAGTTCACCCACCTTATTCCAGATCTCCTGGCGTTGAAGTAGACACACTTCAAACCACCTTCCTGCCTGCCAGTTTAGTTTAGGGGTTTTAAAAAAAAAGGCGGCATGGACAAGTTGGGCCAAAGGGCCTGTTTCCATGCTGTAAACCTCTATGACTGTATGACTCTATAACACCATATACCTTCCTTTCCCTGTTTCAGATTCATAAAATCTATTGTATGGTCCAATAGAATGCCTATTCCAGCTGATCAAACTCCTTCTGAAGTACAATTTTCAGCAGGACATCTCATGCGGCATGCTGGCACAGTGGTTAGCACTATTGCCTCACAGCTCCAGGGACCCAGGTTCAATTCCGGCCTCGGGTCACTGTCTGTGTGGAGTTTACACATTCTCCCCATGTCTGCATGGGTTTCCTCCGGGCGCTACGGTTTCCTCCCACAGTCCAAAGATGGGTGGGTTAGGTTGATTGGCTATGCTAAATTGACCCTAGTGTCAGGGGGATTAGTGGAGTAAATATGTGGGGTTACGGGAGTAGGGCCTGGGTGGGATTGTGGTCGGTGTAGATGGGCCAAATCGGCCGAATGGCCTCCTTCTACACTGTAGGAATTCTATGATTCTGTTGGTCTTAAAGAAATGTAGTGTTGATTCACCAGAATAATACCAAACCTCAAAGGGTCCAATTGTCCATAAACCCAACTTGTATTTGTGCTCTGGGTTCAGTAGTGTAATGGTGAGCACTCAGGACTCTGGATACAGCGATTTGAGTTCAAATCTTGGTGGAAACTTGCTTTGGGGGTTGGCACGGTGGCACAGTGGTTAGCACTGCTGCCTCACAGTGCCAGGGAGCTGGATTTGACTCCCACCTTGAGTCACTGTCTGTGCGGAGTTTGCACGTTCTCCTGTCTGCATCGGTTTCCTCCGAGTGCTCCGGTTTCTTCCCACAATCCAAAAAATGTCCTGGTTAGGTGCATCGGCCATGCTAAATTCTCCCTCATTGTACTCGAACAGGTGCCAGAGTATGGCAACTAGGGGGTTTTCACAGTAGCTTCATTGCAGTGTTGATGTAAGCCTACTTGTGACGTTAATAAATAAACTAAAAAATAAAATATATGAGGCTGAAAGGTAGCCAGATTGAAGTGTCAAAGGGATTTGATAGTTTCTTCATATCTACCTTAATTCTTCTGGTCTGGGAATCATAGACAAGTGGACATAACCTTAAAATTAGAGCTTATGTCACTTTCACACAAAGGGCACTCGATATCTGGAACTCTCTTTTCAAAAGGTCACAGATGCTTGGGCATTTGGGGTTTTCAAGATCGAGATCCATTTTTGTCAGATAATCAAAGCTGATGAGGAAAAGGTAGGTAAATGGAGTTAGTGACAGATTGATGGGCAGAATGGTTTTATTTCTCTGTTGCTTTGGATGTGCCAATCCTTTCTGAGGTGGGGGTGGGGGGGGGGGCGTGGGGAGGGGGCGGGGGGTTGGCAGAGAATGGGACTGGCACTTGTATTTTATTATTTCCGAAATGAGTACCTTGAATAGATGGAATTATCCCAGACTTTCCTTCTCACTGAAGTACAATAGCTTGTTAGCAGGACATCAGGAAATAAATTCTGCTCTGTGGTACCCTCCAAAAATGGGATTGTGGCAAAAAAAGGTTTGCTTTTCTCGGTTGCTGAGGTGCGAACAATCTTACTGCTCAGCACTTCCGCTAGGATTTCCTTCCCTCTTTTCCTAGCCAGGAGGACCACTATCCACATGCAGATCAAGTGAAAGGCTCCGAGGTGAATTTCTCTCTTTTCCTTCCCAGTTATCACTGTTTTATTTTTTTTCATATATTCATTCATGGGGTGTGTCGTTGGCTGGCCAGCATTTATTGCCCATCCCTAGTTACCTGAGGGCAGTTGAGGGTCAACCACATTGCTGTGGCTCTGGAGTCACATGTAGGCCAGACCGAGTAAGGATGGCAGATTTCCTTCCTTAAAGGGACGTTAATGAACCAGATGGGTTTTTCCGACACTCAACAATCATGTGGAAGATGGTGACAGACCTCTGGAATTGGCTGCAATCCCACAGTGAAAGGAAAGGACAGTGTGGTGGCCTATGCTCCATATATTTGGTTCAAAGGTTTATCTGCTAAAAACCTCTGGTCTCGACGTTTGGGTGGGAACTTTCCTTTTTCTCTTCAGGCCTTTGGAGATTATTTTTTTTGCCTCTTCAAGATCTCACCATCTCCTGTTGTCCTGAGGCAACATATCTGCAGTAGCCTTGCCAAGTTTCCTAACTTGCATCGCCAGACTCCCTCTCGGTGTTGGAAGTTCTGCTGTATGCCTGTTGTCTAAAGGCAATTGTCTAGATATTAACCTCCCCCCACCCCCCCCAGGATGGTCAGGGATGTTTAATCCCTAAATAGAATAGAAACAACACCAACTGGAGGCGTACATGGCTACTGCCACTTGTACAGCTGCTGATAATGAGGCAGACAAGTGTTCAATCTTGCAGAGGTGAGATATTTCATCAGCATACATAGAAAAGTTAGCAGGACTATGTGATATGAATACAAAGAATAAAAAACAAAGAAATGTACAGCACAGGAACAAGCCCTTTGGCCCTCCAAGCCTGTGCCGATCATGATGCCCTGATTAAAAACAAACTTCTGCCCTTACTCGGTCGGAATTCCTCTATTTATTCCCTATTCATGTACCCATCCAGATGCCTCTTAAATGTTGCTAATGTGCCTGCTTCCACCACCTCCCCTGGCAGCGCATTCCAGGCACCCACCACTGTCTGCATGAAAAACATCCCCCACACATCTCCCTTAAACTTTCCCCCTCTCACCTTGAACCTGTGCCCCCTTGTAATTGATACTTCCACCCTTGGAAAAAGCCTTCAACTATCCACCCTGTCTATGCCTCTCATAATTTGGTAGACCTCTATCAGATCTCCCGTTAGTCTCTGTCTTTCCAGTGAAAACAATCCGAATTTTTTCAACTTCTCCTCATAGCCAACATCCTCAAGACCAGGCAACATCCTGGTGAACCTTCTTTGCATTCTTTCCAAAGTTTCCACATCCTTTTGGCAGTGTGATGACCAGAACTGCACGCAATACTCCAAATGCAGCCTAACCAAGCTTTTATATAGCTGCAACATGATTTCCCAACTCTTGTACTCAATGCCAGGCTGATGAAGGCAAACATGCCATATGCTTTCTTAATCACCTTGGCCACCTCTGTTGACACTTTTAGGGAACTGTGGACCTGCACACCCAGATCGCTCTGTGTGTTAATGTTCCAAACGGTTCTGCCATTTACAGTACAATTCATGCCTAAATTTGATTCTCCAAAATGCATCACCTTGCATTTGTCCAGATTAAACTCCACCTGTCATTTCTGTGCCCAAGTCTCCAATCTATCTATATCCTGTTGTATCCTCTGACAATCGTTGGCACCATCAGCAACTCCACCAATCTTCATGCCACCTGCAAACTTACTAATCAGACATTTTACTCCAGATCATTTCTATACTACAAACAACAGAGGTCCCAGCACTGATCCTGCGGAACACCACGAGCTACAAATCTCGATTCTGAAAAACACCCTTCCACCACTACTCTCTGTTTTCTATAACCAAGGCAGTTCTGTATCCATCTAGCCAGATCACCCCGAATCCCATGTGATTTTGGTTTTTGTACAAGTATGCCATGTGGGACCTTGTCAAATGCTTTACTAAAGTCCATATGAAATACATCCACAGCCCTTCCCTCATCAATTTTTTTGTCACCTCTTCAAAAAACTCAATCAAGTTGGTGAGACATGAGCTTCCCGTGCTATCTGTCACTAACTAGTCCATTTTCCTCCAAATATGCATATATCCTGTCCCTCAGTATCTTCTCCAAAAGCTTCCCCACCATAGATGTCAGGCTCACCGCCCTATAATTTGCTGGATTATCCCTGCTTCCTTTCTTAAACAAGGGAACAGCATTGGCTGTTCTCCAGTCCTCTGGAACCTCGCCCGTGGTCAAAGAGTGTGTGAATATATCTGTTAAGGTTCCTAGGTTGTTGGGGGAAGTAAGGGTGAGAATTGCCAAGGTTCTGGCTAGAATTGTCCAAAATGCCTGAGATTTAGGTGTGGTCCTGGAGGACGAGAGGTTTGCCAATGTTCCAATTCTGTTCAAAAAAGGGGAGAGAGATAAATCCAGCAATTGCAGGCCAATCAACCTAACATATGTGATGGGGGGATTTTTAGGGACAATATCCAGCATTCAGAAACATAGTTTAATCAATAAAAGCCAACAGGGATTTGTTAAAGGCAAATCATATTTGACTGACTTGATTGAGTTCTTTGATGAAGTAATGGAAATGAAGGATCAGGATAATATGGTTGATGTGGTGTTTGACAAATTTCCACATAATAGACATTATTAGTGGAATTGAAGCCCATGGGGTTAAAGGGCTAGTGATTGTGTGAGCTATAGGAGACAGTTGTAGTGAACAGATGTTTTTTACAGACTGGAGTGAAATATATAGTGACGTTCCCCAGCTGCCAATGTTGGGATCTCTGTTCATTTTAAAATATATTAAAGGTTTGAGTATACGGGATATGATTTTCATCTTTACAGATGACACTCAGAACTCTAGTAAACAATGAAGCATTTCATGTCCAAATGCAACAAGACCTGGACAATATCCATGTTTGGTCTGACAAGTGACAAGTAACATTCGCGCCATACAAATGCCAGGCAATGATCATCTCCAACAAGAGAGAATCTAACCATCACCCCTTGACATTCAATAGCACTACCATCACTGAATCACCCACTATCAATATCCTGGGAGTTATCATTGATCAGAAACGCAGCTAGACCAGCCATATAAATACAATGGCCTAAACAACAGCTCAGAGGTGAGGAATCCTATGGCGAGTAACTCGTTTCCTGACTCCCCAAAGCCTTTTCACAATCTGCAAGGCACAAGTCAGGAGTTTGATCATATACTTTCTCCTTGCCTGGATGATTGCAGGTCCAACTCAGGTCCAACTCAAGAAGCTTGATGCCATCCAAGACAAAGCAGTCTACGTGATCAGCACCCCTTCCATAAACATTCACTCCCTCCACTACCAAATCATAGTAGAGGCAGTGTGCATTATCTGATGCACTTCAGGGACTCACCAAGGCTCCATAAATAGCACCTTCCAAACCGATGACCACTACCATGAAGGACAAGGGCAGAGATGCATGGGAACATCACCTCCTGGAGGTTTCTCTTCAAGCTACTCACTACCCTCACTTGGAAATATGTCATTGCTGTTTCACTGTTGCTGAGTCAAAATCCTGGAACTTCCTCCCTAACAGTACAATGGATGTACATATACATGGACTGCATCAGTTCAAGACAGCAGCTCAATACTACCTTCTCAAGGGCAATGAGTGATGGACAGCCAGCAAAGTCCCCATCTCTTGAGTGAATAAAAAATAATGAGGAGGATAGCATCAGAATTCAGAGGACAGAGATTGACTGGCAAAATAAGCAGATATACGGCAACCCTGAGGGCCAGATACAGTGCAGAAAGAAGTTCAATGACCCCACACAATGATCAAAGTCAGTGAATACACCTTCAAATGCCATATCCTATTAACTGCACCAGTAGCCACAGCTACTACTCAAATCACCACGCCCCCATCATTCTTATCAATTTGGATTCATTTATATTAATTTCCACCGTCCCATAATGTGGAAATGCCGGCGCTGGACTGGGGTGGACAAGATGAGGGGTCACACGACACCAGGTTATAGTCCAACAGGTTTAATTGAAATCACAAGCTTTCGGAGCAATGCTTCTTTGTCAGGTGAAGAGGAGTGAGGTGCGCAGGCACAGAATATATAGGCGGAGTGATGATAGCCCAACAGATAATCAAGAGTGTCAAAGGGTAAGTACAGACAGTGTGGTGCAGTGTAGGCCGACTAAATATCAAGTCTTTACAAGTAATCACGAGTGCCAATAGACAAATGCAAACAGTTAAGTATAATCCGCATGTGTGAAGTGTCGACAGGCTGTATAACAAGTGAAGGGATGGCCTAAGAACTGGTAATTTACGGCAGAGAGATAATTACAAACAATCAAAGAGTGAGATGGTGCTAAACACTATGCAAACTAGTTCAGGCAGAGAGATCATCACCCGTAATCAAAGTGTGCATGTTATCAAAACAGGACAGCCAGGGAGATTTTTACCCCACCGAACAGTATGGTGGGGTTACATGTAGTGCAACATGAAACCGAGATCACGGTTAAGGCTATCCTCATGAGTGTGGAACTTGGCTATGAGTTTCTGCTCGGTGATTCTGCATTGTCCTGCATGTCGAAGGCTGCCTTGGAGAACACTTACTCGAAAATCGGAGGCCGAATGTCCTAGACCATTGAAGTGTTCTCCAACTTGGAGGGAACACTCCTGCCTGGCGATTGTTGCACAGTGTCTGTTCATCCATCCTCGTAGTGTCTGCATGGTCTCGCCGATGTCTCATGCTCCGGGGCATCTTTTCCTGCAGCTGATGAGATAGACTATGTTGGCCGAGTCGCATGAGTGTGTACCGTCACTATCACATACACATAGCACTTCTGCAAGCCTCAAATCCACATTACACATCATGGTCACTTTGCCAGCTAGTCAACCATGTCAGCCACACCATCAAAGCAGATGGCACTAACTGATCCTACCCTGTCAGTTGTAGGGCAAAATGGTTCACATCTGGGTATTTGCCTTGCCGGATACTTAATCTACTTCCAGTGACCTCTGTGCTTATCTCACTCTAAGAAGTCTCGCAACATCAGGTTAAAGTCCAACAGGTTTATTTGGTAGCACAAGCCACAAGCTTTCAGAGCACTGCCCCTTCATCATGTGAGTGGTAGTTTCTCACTCCCCTTTGAATATCAGGGCTCAGGAGATGCTTAAAGGAGCAGATGGGGTGAGTGAGGGAATGGGGGAAGCAGGGAGAAATCCCATACCAAAGATAAGAATTCAATCCTCTCCCATCCAAAATATTGCATTATTGACTTAATAGTCCTGAAATACTTTTCTGTGATATCAGTGCGTTATACACTTCTGTGATATTCCATTGTCTGGACAGAGGGACTTAGAATAGAATCCTGACAGTGCAGAAGGAGGCCACCTGGCCAATCGAGCTTGCACTGACAACAATCCCACTCAGGCCCTATCCTCACGTGCCCACACATTTACCTTGTTAGTCCCCCTGACACTAAGGGTCAATTTAGCATGGCCAACCCACCTAACCTGCACATCTTGGGACTGTGGGAGAAACACAGTAAGAAGTTTAACAACACCAGGTTAAAGTCCAACAGGTTTATTTGGTAGCAAAAGCCACACAAGCTTTCGGAGCTCTTAGCCCCTTCTTCAGGTGAGTGGGAATTCTGTTCACAAACAGAGCTTATAAAGACACAGACTCAATTTACATGAATAATGGTTGGAATGCAAATACTCACAACTAATCAAGTCTTTAAGAGACGAAACAATGTGAGTGGAGAGAGCATCAAGACAGGCTAAAAAGATGTGTATTGTCTCCAGACAAGACAGCCAGTGAAACTCTGCAGGTCCACGCAACTGTGGGAGTTACAAATAGTGTGACATGAACCCAATATCCCGGTTGAGGCCGTCCTCGTGTGTGCGGAACTTGGCTATCAGTTTCTGCTCAGCGACTCTGCGCTGTCGTGTGTCGCGAAGGCCGCCTTGGAGAACGCTTACCCGAATATCAGAGGCCGAATGCCCGTGACCGCTGAAGTGCTCCCCAACAGGAAGAGAACAGTCTTGCCTGGTGATTGTCGAGCGGTGTTCATTCATCCGTTGTCGCAGCGTCTGCATAGTTTCCCCAATGTACCATGCCTCGGGACATCCTTTCTTGCAGCGTATCAGGTAGACAACGTTGGCCGAATTGCAAGAGTATGTACCGTGTACCTGGCATGGTACATTGGGGACCATCCACCAGGTACACGGTACATACTCTTGCAATTCGGCCAACGTTGTCTACCTGATACGCTGCAAGAAAGGATGTCCCGAGGCATGGTACATTGGGGAAACTATGCAGACGCTGCGACAACGGATGAATGAACACCGCTCGACAATCACCAGGCAAGACTGTTCTCTTCCTGTTGGGGAGCACTTCAGCGGTCACGGGCATTCGGCCTCTGATATTCGGGTAAGCGTTCTCCAAGGCGGCCTTCGCGACACACGACAGCGCAGAGTCGCTGAGCAGAAACTGATAGCCAAGTTCCGCACACACGAGGACGGCCTCAACCGGGATATTGGGTTCATGTCACACTATTTGTAACTCCCACAGTTGCGTGGACCTGCAGAGTTTCACTGGCTGTCTTGTCTGGAGACAATACACATCTTTTTAGCCTGTCTTGATGCTCTCTCCACTCACATTGTTTCGTCTCTTAAAGACTTGATTAGTTGTGAGTATTTGCATTCCAACCATTATTCATGTAAATTGAGTCTGTGTCTTTATAAGCTCTGTTTGTGAACAGAATTCCCACTCACCTGAAGAAGGGGCTAAGAGCTCCGAAAGCTTGTGTGGCTTTTGCTACCAAATAAACCTGTTGGACTTTAACCTGGTGTTGTTAAACTTCTTACTGTGTTTACCCCAGTCTAACGCCGGCATCTCCACACTGTGGGAGAAAACCAGAGCACCCGCAGGAAATCCATGCAAACATGGAGAGAATGTGCAAACTCCACACAGATACTTACCCAGGGCTGGAATTGAACCCGGGTCCCTGGCGCTGCAAGGCAGCAATGCTAACCACTGTGCCACCGAGCCGCCCCTTAGGTGTTCAAAATAAATAAGCGACACCTCCGCATAAGTGACAAGGAAAAAAATGTCAGGTGAAAGCATTAAACATTTATGCATTTGTATCCAATGATGTAATTCCAAGCTCAGTGACATTAAGATATGCTAAGGGTTAAATATTTATTGATGTAATTTAACTTCTGGCTGTGGCTCCTGTTTTAACATTTTTTTCATGCAGCAATGAATTAAGATCCGGTAATTACAATTCCTTCATGAGGTGACTCACTCTAGGTAATTTTCAGATCAACTTTTCCTACATTACTTCAGATAACATGGGGCCATTTTCCAACCGCTCTGTTGGTTTGTACAACGAACATATGGCCTGGCTTACAACTCACTCTGCATGTTGATTCAGCTGACAGGGGAGCTGAATTGCAATCTACTCTTACAGTTGGCTTGGCTCATTTAGGGTCTGGAATATAGTCAACTCTCAAAGTGTTGGATTATATGGTTTTTGAGGCTGATTTTCTGCCTGTGCTGCCTTTGGGATTTACAGCATCTAGGATATCATCCAGATTGGTCCTAGAAAATTGTCCAGAGGTTTTGTCACAGAACAGCTGGGCCTGTAGACATTCAGGTCAAATGAGGCTAAGAGCACAGCTTTGCAAAATTACCCCCACCACTTCTCACTGGTTGCAAAATGAAGAGAGAAGCTGAATTATCCTCCCATTGGTGAGGTAGCAATGAGTGGTACAAGTAACTTTAAGTCACATAAAGTAACCCCTGGAGTTTCTTGGGTTAGCTCTCATTAGCTATAGAACAGTACAGAACAGGACAGGCCCTTCAGCCCTCGATGTTGTGCCGAGTTTGTCCGAAACCAAGATCAAGCTATCCCACTCCCTATCATTCTGTTGTGCTCCATGTGCCTATCCAATAACTGCTTGAAAGTTCCTAAAGTCTCTGACTCCACTATCACACCAGGCAGTCCATTCCATACCCCAACCATTCTCTGAGTAAAGAACCTACCTCAGACACCACTCCTGTATCTCCCACCATGAACCTTATAGTTACGCCCCCTAGTAACAGCTAGATCCACCCGAGGAAATAGTCTCTGAACGTCCAATCTATCTATCCCCCTCATCATCTTATAAACCTCTATTAAGTTGCCTCTCATCCTCCTCCACTCTAAAGAGAAAAGCCCGAGCTCCCTCAACCTTTCCTCATAAGACCTACCCTCCAAACCAGGCAGCATCCTGGTAAATCTCCTTTGCACTCTTTCCAATGCTTCCATGTCCTTCTTATAGTGTGGTGACCAGAACTGCACACAATATTCCAAATGTGGTTTCACCAAGGTCCTGTAGTTGCAGCATAACCCCACGACTCTTAAACTCAAACCCCCTGTTAATAAACGCTAACACACTATAGGCCTTCTTCACGGCTCCATCCACTTGAGTGGCAACCTTCAGAGGTCTGTGGATATGAACACCAAGATCTCTCTGTTCCTCCTCATTCCCCAGATCCCTGCCGTTGACCCTGTAATCCGCATTTAAATTTGTCCCCCCAAAATGAATCACCTCGCACTTATCAGGTTTAAACTCCATCTGTCATTTTTCGGCCCAACTCGGCATCCTATCAATGTTTCTTTGCAGCCTACAACAGCCCTCCACCTCATCCACTACTCCACCAATCTTGGTGTCATCAGCAAATTTACTGACCCACCCTTCAGCCCCCTCTTCCAAGTCATTGATAAAAGTCACAAATAGCAGAGGACCCAGCACTGATCCCTGTGGTACACCACTGGTAACTGGTCTCCAGTCTGAAAATTTTCCATCCACCACCACCCTCTGTCTTCTATGAGATAGCCAGTTACTTATCCAATCGGCCAAATTTCCCTCTGTCCCACGCCTCCTTACTTTCTTAATGAGCCGACCATGGGGAACCTTATCAAACACCTTACTAAAATCCATGTATATGACATCAACTGCTCTACTTTCATCTACACACTTAGTTACCTCCTCAAAGAATTCAATCAAATTTGTGAGGCAAGACTTCCCCTTCACAAATCCGTGTTGACTATCCCGGATTAAGCTGCATCTTTCCAAATGGTCATAAATCCTATCCCTCAGGACCTTTTCCATTAACTTACCTACCACTGAAGTAAGACTAATTACTTCAGTGAGACGCAAAAGCCCAGTCTGCAGAGACGCAAAAGCCCAGTCTGCAGGTACAACAGGTGATCAAGAAGGCAAATGGGATGTTGGCCTATATTGCGAGGGGGATAGAATATAAAAGCAGGGATGTCTTGATGCACCTGTACAGGGCATCGGTGAGGCCGCAGCTGGAATACTGTGTGCAGTATTGGTCCCCTTATATGAGGAAGGATATATTGGCATTGGAGGGAGTGCAGAGAAGGTTCACCAGGTTGATACCGGAGATGAGGGGTTTGGATTATGAGGAGAGGCTGAGGAGATTGGGTTTGTACTCGTTGGAGTTTAGAAGGATGAGGGGGGATCTTATGGAGACTTATAAGATAATGCGGGGGCTGGATAGGGTGGAGGCGGAGAGATTCTTTCCACTTAGTAAGGAAGTTAAAACTAGAGGACACAGCCTCAAAATAAAGGGGGGTCGGTTTAAGACAGAGTTGAGGAGGAACTTCTTCTCCCAGAGGGTGGTGAATCTCTGGAATTCTCTGCCCACTGAGGTGGTGGAGGCTACCTCGCTGAATATGTTTAAAGCGCGGATGGATGGATTCCTGATCGGTAAGGGTATTAAGGGTTATGGGGATCAGGCGGGTAAGTGGTACTGATCCACGTCAGATCAGCCATGATCTTATTGAATGGCGGGGCAGGCTCAAGGGGCTAGATGGCCTACTCCTGCTCCTATTTCTTATGTTCTTAACTGGCCTATAATTGCCAGGGTCATTCCTATTTCCTTTCTTGAATAGAGGAACAACATTCGCCACTCTCCAGTCCTCTGGCACTATCCCTGTGGACAGTGAGGACCCAAAGATCAAAGCCAAAGGCTCTGCAATCTCATCCCTTGCCTCCCAAAGAATCCTAGGATATATCCCATCTGGCCCAGGGGACTTATCGACCCTCAGGTTTTTCAAAATTGCTGATACATCTTCCCTCAGAACATCTATCTCCTCCAGCCTATCAGCCTGTATCATACTCTCATCCTCAGAAACATGGCCCCTCTCCTTGGTGAACACTGAAGAAAAGTATTCATTCATCATCTCTCCTATCTCTTCTGACTCCATGCACAAGTTCCCACTACTGTCCTTGACCGGCCCTAACCTCACCCTGGTCATTCTTTTATTTCTCACATAAGAGTAAAAAGCCTTGGGGTTTTCCTTGATCTGACCCGCCACGGACTTCTCATGCCCCCTCCTAGCTCTCCTAAGCCCTTTTTTAGCTAATTCCTTGCTACCTTGTACCCCTCAAGCGACCCAACTGAACCTTGTTTTCTCATCCTTACATACGCTTCCTTTTTCCTCTTGACAAGACATTCAACCTCTTTTGTGAACCATGGTTCCCTCACTCGGCCATTTCCCCCCTGCCTGACAGGGACATACCTATCAAGAACACTCAGTATTTTTTCCTTGAACAAGCTCCACTTTTCATTTGTGCCTTTCCTTGACAGTTTCTGTTCCGATCTTATGCTCCCTAATTCCTGCCTAATCGCGTCATAGTTACCCCTCCCCCAATTCTAAACCTTGCCCTGCCGTATGGTGCTATCCCTCTCCATTGCAATAATGAAAGACACCGAATTGTGGTCACTATCTCCAAAGTGCTCTCCCACAAACAAATCTAACACTTGGCCCGGCTATTTGGGATATACTATACAAAACTACAGTGGGAGTGAAAAAGGGAGAGTGAACCAGTACTGCACTGAGAGTGGGAAAGTGACTATTCTTGCATCAGGAAACCAGGTGCTCTGTCTTCCAAAAAAACTATGATTAGGGAGCATAGCTCGCATGTACTGACTCATGGATATGGCTCCCATACTCACGGTTGTGATGATGGACAACTGGAAGAATTGAGCATCTGCAAAACATTGTGGGGAGCGTCTTCAGGCATTCTTAACACTCTGGAGAGTCCAGGCTGTTTCTATGGCAACACAATGCCTGGAATAGGTTTTAAGGACATAGATATCTTCAAGAGTGGCAGTTAACAGTGCTTCAATTGACTCTTTTGCAGGCCAGACTGAACACAATAATTTTCAAGAGGTGTTGAGACTATTTGCCTGAAATGGCCAAATTTGGGCCTCAGCCCAGCAGCAGTGAGCTGTAAGGAGTGGTAGCAGATTTTGTTTTCTCTCTTGATGGTGAACACTGTGCCTGATGGAACTTGGAAAGCTCATAAATCCCACGATAAGTGGCAATTGAGCCCTCGTGGACAGCCCCACTCTGCTGAGATAAACCACCTCAGTTCTCAAATGCTCGAGAAGAATCTTTCCAGCCACCAGCTTCTCAACCTTACATCTGTCAGGGAGCAGCTTAGAGAAGAATAGGATGTAGAGCAAGAAAGGTAGCTGGCACAGATGCTACTCGTGGGGATAAGGAATAGTTACAGTTAATCAGTCAGAAATTATTGCATCCCATTTGTTTGACTTTGTTCTCAAATATAAACATTATTTCACCAATTAGGCTACATAGCTTGGCTGTACAGATGTTCGCAATGTAGTGGGACTTGGATGATGATATGTGTTTTTGCTGCACTATGGAGGCAAATTATAAAAACCATGGGGAATGAAATTCTTATTGAAATAGTTCAATGTTATGAGCGGAATGGAGGAAAATATTATATAGTCTGTCGACTTTACTGAATATCTCTCTTATTCTATTTCCTCCGCTGCACATGCAATCTTCTTCTGATGTACAGAAGAAAGACCTTCTTTATCTTCTTCATCATCACTCTCTTCAGCTTCAAATATCAGCAACCTAAAATGAGACTTCAAAAAGCGACTTGTTCTATTGCATTTCATGTAGTTGCATGGGTCCATTATATCCGTTCTTCCCCTGTGTTTGCAAGTGCTATACTAAAGTCATAAATGATGATGAGATTGAAAAGCCTTGATCCCCAATCAACTATTTTCCTCTATTAGGTCTTCCGATCTGAAATGATAGATTGGTACAGGATACGCAATGACATCCTCCATAGTAATGAGTATTAACTTGCAGGATAAAATAAGTGGTTTTGCACACGAGCTATTTGTTAATTGAATGAAACCCATTATTAAAATTGAGGGGCTTATCTATTCATTGATACAGGTTCCGTCATGAGTTCCAGTGATGGAGCTCTGCTAATTTTTAGAATTAGTCAGTTCCCTGAGGAGGCTAATAAACTGTTATGCCTGCCTGAAGAGAGAAAATATGACCTAGAGTGGTGAACTGCTGCCTTAATTGCTGTGAAAAGGGTAACCTGACGCTACTTCGAAGGTCCAAAGACAAGAAAAAAATCAATGCAGTGGCCACTTTAGTTGCTACTGATAATGTTTGTTTCCTTATTCAAGTGGGAAGCATATTTTCCATCAGTCACAGGCATGGTTTCCCTATCTCCTCCAAGGGTGAAATACAATCCTCTGAGACACTAATTGACAGAAAATTCTAAGCAAAATCTTCGAGGTCAGTAAATCCTATTGACAAAGTATTTACATGCTGTAAATAAATGGTATCTAATTCGAAGTTCCTCCACTTTCTCATCCTGTTCAAGGGATGACATAGATTGAGACCAGGATATTGAAGGATATATGGCATTTAGGAAGGATGGGAAGTCAGGAAAAGGTGGAGAAGTTAAAGAGGACATTATCGCAATAGAGAGGAATGACCTAAGTTCATGAAATGAGGACACAGGAGAAATTTGGGTAGAAATGAGGAATGATAAAAGAACGAAGTCACTTGTAGGAGTTGTGTACTACAGTACCCCTAACAATAATCACACGATAGGATATGGTGTCAAAAAAGAAATAGTGGAAGTTTGTTAGAAAGGAATGGTGGTTAGCATGGGGGTTTTTAATCTATATACATAGACTGGAACAGTCAGATGGGCAAAGGAGCCAATTTGAGGAGTTCATAGAATGTTTTTGGGATAGTTTCTTAAAACACCATAGCCTGGAGCCAACCAAAGAGAAAGCTATACTAGATCTTGGGTTGTGCAGCTTTGATGGGATTCACTTCTGACATCAAAGTGAAGGCTCTCGTAGGTAGCAGTGATCATAATATGATTGAATTTTACATTCAGGGCCTGATTTTACCATTGCGTCGCACCTGTTTTCGTGCCCGAAAATGGCCGCGATGATTGTATTATCTGTTTTCAGGCACGGAAACTTGGTAAAGTCGGGCATGAGGCGATTAGCGTGATCCGCGCCCGCGTCCGTGCAGATGCCCACTTTACCAAGGCCCAAAAATGGCCGCGATACGAACCGTGCCCAAAACGGGCGCAATGGTGATTTAAATGCACTTACATGCATTTAAATTGAATTACAGGCTGCCCGCCCAGCTTTACCAGCATTTCCCCCTTCACCATCGCATTCGCCCATCCAGATTTGGCGCTAAAACAGATATGCTCGGCAAAGGTCTGTTTCAGGCAATCCAGCTTCTGAAGAGGTAAGTTCAGGGCTTCCAATACCTCTCTAACTCAGATCGGTGGTGGTGGGGGGGAGGGGGGCGGTGGGGGTGTTGGGGGGGGGGGTGTTGGGGGGACAGATCATTCTCTGGCAAGGGAGGGAGGAGGGAGGGCCAGATTGTTCTCTGGGGGGGAGGGGGGGGGGGATGGGGGAGGCCAGATCATTCCCTGGTGAGGGGGGAAAAAGGAGGGAGGCCAGATGGTTCTCTGGTGAGGGGGTGGGGGGGAGGGAGGGCCAGATCACTCTCTGGTGGTGGGGTGGGGGGGGGGGTGGCGGGAGAGGAGGGAGGCTCGATCATTCACTGGTGGGGGGAGGAGGGAAGAAGGAGGTCAGATCATTCTCTGGTGGGGGGGGGGTAGGAGGGAGGAGGGTCAGATGTATCTCTGGTGGCGGGGAGGGGGGGGGTGGGGTAGGCCCGATCGCTCTCTGGTGGGAGCGGGGGAGGAGGAGGGAGGCCAGATGGATCTCTGGTGGCGGGGGGGGGATAGGCCCGATCGCTCTCTGGTGGGAGCGGGGGAGGAGGAGGGAGGCCAGATGGATCTCTGGTGGGGAGGGCGGGTGGGCAGGGGCAGGGGGGGACCGTTGCCACTCTGCGGGTGATCGGTGGGGGGAAGGGGGGCTGAGGGTTGCGATCGCTCTGGCTAGTAGGGAGGGTGGGTGGATAAGGGGAACAGTTATGTTGTGGGGGTGGGGTGATATCTGTGTGGGCTATCACTCCCGGGCCGCTTTATCCGCTTTTTGCAGCCCAGGAGCGATGTGACGGGCGCGTTGTTTCAATTTTTTTTCTCACTGCGCATGCACAGTTCAAAGCTCCAATCAGAGCAGCAGTGTTTCAGGCGCAATAAGCTCTGCCCACAGTGCGATTCAGATTTGCGATTTTGTTTTTTGGCTAAGTGCATATGGGGGCGCCTGAGAACAGTTTTCCAAGTCGGACCTGAATTGTGCCCAGATTCAGCACTTAGAATCAAAATGGTAAAATCGGGCCCTCAGTTTGAGGGAGAGAAGAATGGGTCAAAGACTAGTATTTTAAACTTAAATAAGGGTAATTACAAGGGCATGAGAGCAAAGCTGGTGAAAGTGAACTGGAAATTTAGGTTACGGCATAAGTTCCTTGAGATGTTGGGGGCGATTCTCCCAAAAGTGCTGAATTGGCGGGAAAACTCTTCTAGATCCCAACTGTTTTCTCAGTTCAGCTTCGCACCCAAATCTCCCCACTCTGTGTAATGCAGAGGTCCCAGTCGTGAATATCATTAAAAATCCAGGGGGGGGCGGAGCCTATTCACTTCGGAGTCTGACAGTTCTGGAACTCTACGCATGGGCAGTGGTCCCGATCTGTCAGACTCCCCGTTTGCTGGCCAGCCCGACCGCTGGCCAACCTGGGACCATTGCAGTGCTGCCCCTCCAGCCCCCCCCCAAGGCCCGATCGTGGCCCCCACAACAATTCCCGAGCCAGCCCTGAACACCCCCCAGCCCCGGAGCGCCCCGATGCACAGCCCATCATCCCCAGCAGTAGTGATCCCCTCGTCTCCCTCACCCCGGCAGACCCTCTCCACTGACCCCCCACCTCCCCCGCGGGTCAGACTCCTCCAGAAGCAGCCTCCCTCCCCGACAAGTCACCTCCCCAGCCCGCCCCAATCGCTGCCCTCCCTCCATTCCAGACTGATCCTGTCTGCAGAGTGGCAGCGGGACCCTCCACCCCCACCGATTGCCCCGAGGTTCCACCCACAATAGGCCCCACCCCCTTGGCAATGCCCGATGCCTGATGGGCCATGCCAAGGTGCCCCCTGGGCATGGGCATTTTGCCCCTTGCGCAGTGCCAGGGGGCACAGGTTAACACTGCCAGGGTGCCCATGCCCAGGGGCACCACCCCCCACTGCCCATCCCCTGGGGGGGCCCTGGTTGCCCCCCCTTCATTCTGACGGGGTCTCCCACTAGTTCTCCGATTGTGGGGAGCTCGTCTGAACCCCACCGGAATGAGGTACTCCTGACGGGGTGGGAGATTCAATCGGGACCTGAAAGGTCCCAATAATGAACTAATAAACATATTTAAAACATATTAAAAAAAGATTCAAATGACTTACCTGTCTTCCCACCGGTTTCTGGTCTCTGACTGTTCACCGGCTCTGGGAGATGTGCATGCGTTCCCGATGCATGCGCAAATCCCTGTTCAAGGCCAGCGATGCGCATCTCCCACCGCGACCCAACAGAAAAGTTGTGGGTCGCGATGGGAGAATTGCGGCCGTCATTTCAGAAAATACAGAACAGATATATTCCAACATGAATGAAAAATTCCACCATCTGCGGTTAACTAAGCTTGTATCAAACTTAAAGAAAAACATATAATTGTGCAAAAATGGATGGCAGGTCAGATTTTTGAACAGAATGTATAAAAATAAATAGAATGAGTAAAGAAAAGTAATGAGGGAAACATTTGAGTACGAGAGAAAGATCGATGCAGCTTTAAAGACAAACAGTAAGAGTTTCTACATATACATAAGAAAGAAAAGTTAACAAAGTGAGTGTAGGTCCTATAGAAAGTGCATCTGAGGAATTAATAATAATGATAATGGTATTTTGTATTCATCTTCACTGTAGAGGATACAAGTAACATCCCAGAAATAGCTGTAAAACAGGAATTGGGAAGGAGGGAGGAACTCAGGAAAATTGCAATCACCAGGGAAGTGGTACTTAGCAAATTGTTTGAATCGAGAGTTGACAAGTCCCGAGTCCTGATGGATTCATAGAATCCCGACAGAGGTAGGTCAGTCAGCCCATCGAATCTGCACCAACCTACCTTTTCTTTTATCTTACCCAGGTCTATCGCCGTAACCCCATGTATTTACCCCGTTAATCCCTCTAACCTAGAAAGAAGGAAACGATTAGCCAATTAGCTTAACATCTGTCATTGGGCATGTTCAAAGCTATTATTGAAGACATTATAGCGAGGCAGTTAGATAAATTAAAGACAATGAGGCAGAGTTAACATGGTTTTGTGAAAGGGAAATCATGTCTAACCAATTCAGTGGAGTTCTTTGAAGAAGTGACATTGCTGTGGATGTGTACTTAGATTTTCAGAAGGCATTTGATAAGTGCCACATCAAAAGTTATTTCAGAAAATAAAAGCCTATGGTATAGTGGATAACATATTGGCATGGATAGAAGATTGGCTAGCAATAGGAAACAGAGGCCATAGAACCATAGAATCCCTACAGTGCAGAGTTGCACCGACCCTCTGAAAGAGTGCACCAACCAGCTCCTCCCCTCCACCACATCCCCATAATCCTGCACATTCACCATGGCTAACGCATCTAACCTACACATCTTTAGACACTAAGCAGCAATGACCAATCCACCTGCCCTGCACATTTTTGGACAGTGAGAGGAAACCGGAGCACCAGGAGGAAACCCATGCAAACACGGCGAGAACGTGTAAACTCAGCACAGACTGTTCCCAAGGCTGGAATTTAAAACCAGCCCCTGGCAAAGCGGTGCCGCACTGCTAACCACTGTGCCACTGTGCCGTCTGGTGTTGAAGGGACCTGAGAATCCCACCCAAAAGGTTAGTATGCAGATGCAGCAAGTATTTAGCAAAGCTAATAGAATGTTATTGTTCTTTATGAGGGGAATTCAATACGAAATTAGGGAAGTGATGCTTCAGTTATTCAGGGTATTGGTGAGACCACATTTGGAGTACTGTGTGCAGCATTAACCTCTTCTTTTAAAAGAAAGATGTAAAAGTGTTGGAAGCAGTTCGGAGAAGGTTTACCAGATCAACACCTGGAATGGGTTGCCTTGTGAGGAAAGGCTGGACAGACTAGGCTTGTATCCCTGGAGTTTAGAAGTGAAAGTGGTGCTTTGGTTGAAACTCATAAAATCCTGAGGGGACTTGACAGTGTGCATGTGGAAAGGACTCTTGTGGGTGAATCTAGAACACTGTTTCAAAATAAGGAGTCATCCATTTAGGACAGAGATGAGGAAAACCTTTTCCTTTCAGATGGTTGTGAGTACTTGGAACTCTTTTCCTCAAAAGGTGTTGGAGGCAGAGTCCTTGAATATTTTTAAGGCAGAGGTAGATAGATTCTTGACAAGCATGGGGGTGAAAGGTTATCAGGAATAGGCAGGAATGTGAAGTTGAGATCAGCTATGATCTTATTGAATGGCAGAGCAGGCTCAAAAGGGTCGAGTGGCTTATTCCTTCTTTGAATTTATATGTTCATATGTTTGTAAGTATGTGGTGCAAAGACAGGTAACTGGAGTTGGGGGATTGATCAGCTATGATCTAATTAAATGTGTGGAGCCAGAGGACATGGGTGAGGTCTTAAATTAATATTTTTCATCTGTATTCATGAAGGGAAGAGATGTTGGTAGCTGGAGATTTCATTTGGGAAGGTGAAGTTCTAGAACATGTTAAGATTAATAAGAACAAGGTATTAGATGTTTTAGCGGGCATAAATATGCATAAATCTCCAGAGTCTGATTAAATGGATCCCATGCTGCTATGGAGACAAGGGAAGAGATGACAGAGATTCTGACAGAGATACTTAAATCTTCGCTGGCCACAGGTGATGTGCCAGATGACTTGAGGATAGCTCATGTGGTATCTTTATTCAAGAAAATCAGCAGGGATAAGCTAGGTAATTACAGGCCAGTTAGTCTAATGTCAGTGGTAGAGAAATTATTGGAAAAAAGTCTGAGGGACATAAACTCATGGAAAGATGTTAATTGGTTCACGAAACGCTGGCTTCATTTTTTTGTTGGAGAAATAATTTTCCAGTGCCTTCCTGACACCATGCCATTTTTTGTGTGGCCTTTCAGTGGAGTTGGCAAGGTCTTGGGTGCAAAACGCTCCGACACCTAGTCTGGGGTCAGAGAGCCCATTGTGAGTACCGCAGGAAAATTGTATTTCCCCCTGCACTCTATTTTCACATGCTGGTGCGGGTTTTAGAACCCTTAAAAAAAGAGTCCTTGGAGAGTTTGTGATTATTTCGCGAAGCCAGCTGAGGCGTTTGGAACATTCCGAAAGATAACTGTGAAATGTTTCCACACCATCAAATGTCACTGTTAGATGCAAATGTTTCCTCTTCAATTATTTACACAATTCTCTCTTTTTACTGCCAAAGCTGCTTCGACCCTCTCAGACAATACATTCCAGGTCACAATCACTCGCTGTGTAAAGTTGTTTTTATCTCATGACATCTCTGATCCCTTTGTAATTACATTAAACCTGTGTCCTTCTGCCAGCATCTCCTAATTTACCCTATCAAAATTCTTCAAGGTTTTGAACACTTGGATCAAATCTCTGCTTATCCTTTCTGCTCTAAGGGTAACAATTCTGTGTTCTCCCATCTCACCATGTAGCTGAAGTCTTGCATTCCAAGTATCACTCTTGTAAATCTCCTCTGCATGAAGACTTTCCTTCCTAAAAGGTGACCAGTATTGATCACAATACCCCAACTGGGGCCTGAGCAGCATTTTATAATGTTTTATCATAACTTTCTTGTACTGTATGTTTCTAGTTATAAGGTTAAGAATCCCTCCTTCTAACAGCCTTCTCAACTTGTACTGCAACATCAGATATTTCAGCACTCCCACCTCCAGGTCTCTCTGTTCCTGAATCCACATTAAACTTGTACATTTTAGTTTATAATGCCTCTCCTCATTTTTTCTTCCAAAATTAATCACTTCACATTTGTCTGCACATTTCACAGATCTATTTGCTTCTGAAGTCTATTACTATCTTCCTCACTGCCCTTAATACATTTTTGAATTTTACATTATCTTCATTCTTTGAAATTATGCTCTGTGTACCCAAGTCAAGGTCATTAATCTATATTTAAAAGGAACCGTGGCCATAATACTGATCCATGGGTAACACCACTGATAACCATTCATTCTCAGTAGTCCCTTAACCAAATTTGTATCCATGCATTCAAAGGGTTTTGATTATGTTAACAAGTTTATTGTGTGATACTTTACCAAGTGCTTCTTGAAAGTCCATATATATCTCTTTCTTGAAATTATTCAATCAACTGAGTCAAACCTGATTTTCCTGGACCATTTCTCTGCTAGCTTTCATTTATTCACCCATATGTTCCCAGCGTCAAATGATTTGACCTGGATTAATACAACCACCAATGCTAGGTGGGCTGGCCTGTCGTTTGTCCCTCTCCCATTTTCTTGTGAACAAAAGTGCAACATTTGCAGTCCTCCAGCTGTCTGGCACCACTGGCATATCTGAGCAGAACTGAATGATCGTAGCCAGATTTTATGCAATTTTCAGGCTGGCTTCATTCTGCAATTTCGGGTCCATCTCAACTGAACTAGGCAACTTTTCTACTCACCCAACATTTGAAGATTCTTTTTATTAATTTTTATCCTGACCAATTCTTCTGATATCTCTTCCTGTGTCGTGACATTGGCAGCAACCTCTTCTTCAAAGAAGACTGACTTCGTACCTCAACCACTCCCTCTGAATCCATATTAAGGTTTCCATTTTGGTCTCGAGTTGTCCCCATCCGTCCTTTATCTACCCTTTTACTATTTATATGTTTCTAAAAAGATTTTGGGACTCTGTTTTATGTTGCCCATTTATATATTTTCATACATCTTCTTTGATCCTCTCGTTTCATGTTTTTTAGTTCTCTACTGTACTATTTGTATTTTACTTGCTTCTTTTCTATGTGATAAGCCTGATATTTATCACAAACATTCTGTTTTGGTTCATTTCAATCTTTATATCTTCAGTCATTCAACGAGCATTAATTTTGTATGTCTTTCTTTTTCCCCTTGTGGCAACATGTACATGAACAATGTCCAATTTGAAGGTCTCCCATTGTTCATTTACTGTCTTATCTGCCAATCTTTGACTTCAATCTACCTGGGTCAGATTAGGTTTCAACTTACTAAAATTTCCACTCCTTCACTTGAGTAGTTTTAAATCTTTTTTGTTGTACTTTTCCCTATAATTACTTCAAAAATATTGATATTATGATCACTGTTTCCCATGATCCACTCGCCCCACTTTAAACCCCAACTAGGCCCAGCATTGCACCTTTCCTTGTTGAAGGAACTCAAAAATAGCTGGAAAATAGCTCAATGCATTTAAGGGAAAGATAAATAAGTGCAGATGGGAGAAAGGATTAGAAGGATATATTGATGAGGTTGGATGAAGAGGAGGCGAACATAAACACGAACATAAACACTGGCCTAGACCTATTGGGCCAAATAGTCCATTCCTCTGCGGTGAATGCATTATAATACAGTAAAATCTCAATGTGTCCAACTTGGTGATACAAAATTCTGCTTGTGTCAAAGTTGCAACCATTTCCACCAACAGAAACATATAAACATAGAAAATAGAAGGAGGAGTAGTCCATTCGGCTCTTCGAGCCTGCTCTGCCATTCATTATGATCATGGCTGATTATCAAGTTCAATATCCTGATCCTGCCTTCTCCCCATAGCCCTTTATCCCTTTAGCACCAAGAGCTATATCGATGTTTTTCTTGAAATCTCACAATGTTTTGGCTTCAACTACATTCTGTGGTAGTGAATTCCACACATTCACCACACTCTGGGTGAAGAAATTTCTCCTCACCTCAGTTCTAAAAGGTTTTACTCCTTATCCTCAAACTATGACCCCTAGTTCTGGACTCCCCCACCATTGGGAACATTCTTTATGAATCTTCCCTGTCTAATCCTTTTAGAATCGGAAAAAAATAAAAAAACAATGCTGGTAATTAGACAAAATTCTACAGCAGTTGATTCAGTATAGCCGAACATTTTGTTTGGCTCTGCCAAGAACAATAATGCCAAAACCCTTTCCAAAAGAGGTGCTTTCTCGACGGAAGCAGGCCGGTCTCTTCTGACAGCGGTCAAGTGACCATACTGACCAATCAGAGCGATGCGGCTAGATTCAAATATGAAATGCTGGACAAGCCATCGGTTCACATGACGATTTCTCTGAAGTGACATGAAAGGTGTGCAAAGCCTGTGAGAAAGTAAAAAATATCGATAGATTGGAAGGCAAAAACTTTTACAGATGCACCATAGAAAGCATACCTTCTGTATGTATCACAGCTTGGTATGGCTCGGCTCTGGCCAAGACTGCAAGAGACTACAAAGGGTTGTGAACATAGCCTAGTCCATCATACAAACAAGCCTCCCATCCATTGATTCCATCTACGATTCCCGCTGCCTGGGAAAAGCACCCAGCATAATTAAGGACCCCACGTACTTCCTCTTTCTTCCATCGGGAAAAAAATATAAAAGTCTGATAACATATACCAACAGATTCAAGAACAGCTTCTTCCCTGCTGTCATCATACTTTTGAATGGACCCACCTTATATTAAGCTGATTTTTCTCTTTATCTTGCCTGTGAACTGCAACACAATACTCTGCACCCGATCCTTCCCTTCTCCCCTATGTATTTTATGAATGGTATGTCTTATCTGTATAGCGCGCAATACTTTTCAGTGTACCCCAGTTTATGTGACAATAATAAATCAAAATCAAAAATCAAAAATCAAAATCAAAATCAGAAATCATTCTGCAAACACTTGGTGGCATGTGAGATTCACCCCTTTCATAGCACCAGAAATATGTGTTTTATGCTTATAAGTTGTGAATGTGTAGTTGAAGGTCACAAAAAAGAAGCATGACGAACAGTTACAATTTCAGTGAAGAAATAGAATAAATATTTTTTATTCTTTTCACACCACTGCATTAGGGTGGTCTGAGTGCATTGTAGAAAGAACTCAAAAGGTAGCATTTCAAACAGGCCATATTTGTGGGCATTTTGGGTTACAGGGAGATGCATTCATGTGGCACATTGGGCCTCCATGGCTATCACAAACCTCTGCTTAACCTGAATTTCCAGGGATTTGACTCACCGAGAGTTTATTGTACCTTGTAAGAAAAATGTCATTTAGGGTTATCTCGAGGATACATTGAGTACCTCTTTTTGAGATGTAATGTGAATCTGATCAGAAAGATATAGGGGCACAGAAGAAGGTCGGTTGAAATAGGTTAACAGGGGACCAATAATAACCACACAAACTCAAAACAATTACATCAGACGGTAAAAAGGAATTTGTTATGGGGGTGTAAAAACAACAACATTGGAATATCTCAATCATGATACAACTTTAAGACACACTCTCAGACAACTATTACTGTACATATTTGTAATAAATATGGAAAAATATCCAAATTATGAGACTAGATTTTAATCGGACATTGTTTAATGTTTATGGCAGTTTTCCTTCCTCCAAGGCAACCATTTAAGGGCGGCACGGTGGCACAGTGGTTGGCACTGCTGCCTCACAGCGCTAGGGACCCAAGTTCGATTCCTGAATTGGGTCGCTATCTGTGTGGGGTCTGCATGTTCTCCCCGTGTCTGCATGGGTTTCCTTCGAGTGCCCCAAAAGATTTGCTGGTTAGATGCATTGACCATGCTAAATTCTCCCTCAGTGTACCCCAACAGGTGTCAGAGTGTGGCGACTAGGGAATTGTTACAATAACTTCTTTGTAGTGTAAATGTAAGGCTACTTGCATCACTAATAAATAAAACTTACTTTGAATTGAATTGCTTGAACTTGCTTGAATTGAGGCAGTTTCTGTCGTGGTTTAGATCAAGGTTTTAATATGTGACAAATACAATAACACGAGGAAAGAAATATTATAATCTTTTGTAATAGATAAAATGTGGCCCCAATCCCATTCAAATGTGTTTGGAAAATAATATTCTTCAGAGATGACTTCAACCAGCTTCTATATTATAGCCTGAGCTTTTAACTGAGTGACCTGCCCTTCTGGATGCTGGTCAGTGATTGATGAGATAGCTAGAGAATTAGGTCTGACAGATATATAACGGTGACAACATCCAACAGATAAAGACAATTTGTCTTCAACATGATCTATGCACATGGATTGACTATTTGTCAGTGCCAACTGTCTTGTTAAATTTGGTAATAAATATGGTCATGGAGCGTAACACATTGTCAAATCATGCAAACTCCTCACATCTTTCATTAGGTGTTCAGACTAATAGGACATTTCAATGGAGGTTAAAGGCATCCATTCTGCAAGATAGATATATGTCTTGACGTCAATTGTGGCTGAATATTTCCCGGATTCCTGTGAGAGGCAGAATTACCCTTTTGTATGTCTATGGTTACAGAGGCACAACAGGCTGAATAGCCTCCTGTACTATAACAATTCTGTGTTAATGTCATTCTGCGATATTGCCCCTGCCTTCTAATTCGCAATGTGCAAGAAATTACCCGAAATGCCCATTTCATGTGAGTGCAGGTGTGATGACAGACATTTTGTGAGCTCTCCCTTTTATAAACAATAACACCAGATTTCATGTTGAGGAGGCTTAATTGAATCTATTGATATTGCATCCTGCCAGATTAAATAGGGTATTGCAATCTTAGGACAAATATTGAACAAATAGGAATCATGCAGTCATAGAACATGGGAATCACTAGTATCATGGAATTGCTTTCAATTTAATGATTTGTGTCAACAGTAGTTTCTAGCCTATTATTATTTAGTTATTCCTCTCAGCACAAAAAACAATCAAATGCAGAGGTAGTCAGATGGAGCCATGCCTGGACTTTCCAATGGGTCAGTCTATATTGAAAGTAATTATGGCCTTTTTATAGGTTCTCCTGGGCCTGAATTAGTGAGTTCCCAGTAGCGTGATACATTTTGCAATTAATTTATGGGATGTGGGCATCGCTGGCTGGGCTAACATTTATTGCCCATCTCTATTTGCCTTGAGAAAAGTGGTGGTGAGCTGCCTTCTTGAACCGTCACAGTCCCTGAGGTATACACACACCTACAGTGCTGTTAAGGACGGAGTTCCAGGATTTTGACCCAGTGACAGTGAAGGAACTGTGATATATTTCCAAGTCAGAATGGTGAGAGACTTGGAGGGTGTTATATACTTAAAAGGGTTGCAGGAAGAAACAATCCGAACCAATTCTTCCCTTCTTAAGCTGAGGTCAGTTGCAGCATCCCTATTACTAGCCCAGTTAAGGCCAAGTGATAAAACATACATCCATGTGGCTTAATAACACACTGGACAGTACATTTAACACTAAGCCATCACTGGAATCTAATTGAAAACAGAAGGGTACTCATTAAATTTCAGTGCTGCACAGGTCTCATTGCATGATATGGAAACCCATCTCATACATAAAGAACAAAGCTTAAGGGGTGGACTTTGCAAATTAGCACTTCCAGCATAGAATTTTGTGTACTGAATGTGCAGTATTATTCAGATGCTACAGTCAATGCAGCCACATGACTCTCAATCAACTGATGTGTTCCCTTCACACAAAGCTTTGTGCTAGGATTTCTCATTTGTGAAACACATCTGGTGAGGCAGCCATTAGCACCATTCCTCTATTGTATACCATCAAACGATAATATTTACAATTGTCCTGGTATTGTCTGTAACATGGTTAGCACTGATTAAAGTTAGCACTGCTGCCTCTCAGCGCCATTCCCGGCTTGGGTCACTGCGCGAAGTTTGCATGTTCTCCCCGTGTCTGTGTGGGTTTCCTCCGCGTGCTCGGTTTCCACCCACAGTCCAAAGATGTGCAGCCATCCTAAATTGACTCTAGTGTCAGGGGGATTAAGAACAAAGAACAAAGAACAGTACAGCACAGGAAACAGGCCCTTCGGCCCTCCAAGCCTGTGCAGCTCCTTGGTCCAACTAGACCAATCGTTTGTATCCCTCCATTCCCAGGCTGCTCATGTGACTATCCAGGTAAGTCTTAAACGATGTCAGCATGTCTGCCTCCACCACCCTACTTGGCAGCGCATTCCAGGCCCCCACCACCGTCTGTGTAAAAAACATCCGTCTAAAATCTGAGTTATACTTCGCCCCTCTCACCTTGAGCCCGTGACCCCTCGTGATCGTCACTTCTGATCTGGGAAAAAGCTTCCCACCGTTCACCCTATCTATCCCCTTCATAAACTTGTACACCTCTATTAGATCTCCCCTCATTCTCCGTCTTTCCAGGGAGAACAAGCCCAGTTTACCCAATCTCTCCTCATAGCTAAGACCCTCCATACCAGGCAACATCCTGGTAAACCTTCCCTGCACTCTCTCTAACGTCTCCACATCCTTCTGGTAGTGCGGCGACCAGAACTGGACGCAGTACTCCAAATGTGGCCTAACCAGCGTTCTGTACAGCTGCATCATCGGACTCCAGGGTAAATATGTGGGGTTACGGGAATAGGGCCTGGATGGGAGTGTAGTCGGTACAGACTCGATGGGCCGAATGGCCTCCTTCCGTACTGTAGGGATTCTATGATTCTATTCTATGATTCTATGATGCCATAAGAAGAGGCAGAAATGATGCCCGGTTGGAAAAAATTACATACTTTCAAGCAAAGTCCTTCCTGTCAATTCCTAGCAGGAACACTGGCCTACAATTTGTACAGTCAAGGGGGTTTGTATCAGCCTATGAACAAGGGTAATTAAGGGCGTGGTCACAAAGTGCTGCATTGAATTTCTTTTATCCATCTCTTGGTGTAGATCCAGGAGCACAGGAGGCAGTAGCACATCGATGCTGGTCTTATAAAAATCAGCTGCAAATCCATCTATAGCTGATGATTTTCTCCACAGTATATTAAAGATTGCATTCTGAACATCTCAGTTCTAAGGGATGATTGAGGTTGAGTCTTTTTGGAACTGAAGTATACGTTAGTGTAATGTAAAGGAGAGAGAAAAAAAAAGTTTAGATGTTGCACTGCTGAGGGAGGCTCTGATTTATAACGGTTGTTGCAGGATTCCATAAACTTCTAATGTGTTTATTTTATTGAGGTCTTGGATTTCTCCATTAGTACGTAATTGCCAGAATCTGACATTTTAATTCATGCGTTTTAGTGGCCCTGGCAATGAGCCAGCCCTGTCATTATACTCGTGTTACCCGTTTTATTCACAGTAGGTGCGGTTCGGTAATATTTATGAAAATTACATTCTGTTTG
The DNA here is from genome assembly GCF_964213995.1 of Mustelus asterias. Classification (NCBI taxonomy): domain Eukaryota; kingdom Metazoa; phylum Chordata; class Chondrichthyes; order Carcharhiniformes; family Triakidae; genus Mustelus; species Mustelus asterias. Next base: position 29,637,156 of record NC_135807.1, on the reverse strand, counting down.
GATATTAGTGCAAGGAGATTGCTTAAAATGCATTGGACTCCAGTATCTACGTGCTCCAGTTCTGATATTTGAAGATAATTTTCCATCGACACAATGACCTAATCCTTTTGCCTTTTAACATGTTGTGCTGTGAGTGACCTTTTCTCATCTCTTTAAGTTCTACTGTGTGCCACAACTACTTGGGTCAAATTAATGAAATGTAAATCTTGGGGATTCAGTGCTGGTAGTCGTGGGGGGGGGGGAGGTGGAATGATAAAGATTCTGTTTGCCGACTAGGTGTAAATGCCAGCTGTCTGAATGAGCAATTCTCTGAGCGCCATTCCACCTGCACATTCTTGAGTTTCAGGTATTAATCGCTGAGCGGCACGGTGGCACAGTGGTTAGCACTGCTGCCTCACAGCGCCAGGGAACCGGGTTCAATTCCCAGTTTGGGTCACTGTCTGTGTGGAATCTGCATGTTTTCCCCGTGTCTGCGTGGGTTTCCTCCCACAGTCCAAAGATGTGCACGTTAGGTGGATTCCTAAATTCTTCCTCAGTGTATCCGAAAAGGCACTAGAGTGTGGTGACTATGGGATTTTCACAGTAATTTCATTGCAGTGTTAATGTAAGCCTAATTGTGGCTAATAAATAAACTTCAATCAATTCTACCTTGAATGCCTTAACTGAAACTACACCCACCTCTGTATCAGGTAGAGCATTCCAGATCTTAACCACTGGCTGTGTGAAGAAGATTCTCCTTATGTCTCCATTGCTGCTGTTGCCAATCATCTTAAATCTGTGCCCTCTCATTCTTGATCTTAGGAATGCTTTCTCTCTATTATGGTCGGACCCCTCACGATTTTGAATCCCTCCATCTCAATCTCTCTTCTCCAAGGAAAACTGTTCCGACTTCTCCAATTTATCTGCGTACTGAAGTTCCTCCTCCCTGGAACGATTCTTGTGAATCTTTTCTGCACCCTGTCCGATACCTTCACATCTTTCCTAAAGTGTGGTACCCATAGCGAACAACCATCTGTCGTGAACTCTCCCCATCCTGCCCTATCATGTGATTTGACAGAGCAGCAATAGAGAAGAGCTGCCTGATAGCAAATAGGAGAGATTGTCCTAATCTCTATGTGGCTTGATGTCAACAATTGTCTGATAACCCTTTTGTGAAGTGCCTTGCAATAGATTAACTTGTAAATAACGGCACTATGTAAATGCAAGCTGCTGATGTTAAGGTAAGCTGTTACGATTATTTTATCTCTCTGCATCCTTGAAGAAGAATTTTATTTTAATATTCATTCACGGGATGTGGGCGTCGCTGGATAGATCAGCATTTATTGCCCATCTCTAGTTGCCCTTGAGAAGGTGGTGGTGAGCTGCCTTCATGAACTGCTGCAGTCCCTGAGGTGTAGGTACACCCACAATGCTGTCAGGGAGGGAGTTCTAGGATTCCGAACCAGTGACAGAGAAGGAACGGCGGTACATTTCCAAGTCAGGATGGTGAGTGACTTGGAGGGGAACCTTCAGGGGTTTACACCTCCTGGCCATCAGATTAGCTTCCCTCACTCAGTAGTGAACAGCTCCACAGCAATTTGCTTTTCCAAACATAATTCAGAAATACAGACTGAGTCCCAGAAAAAAGGATATGGAAATGATAAATTCTGTCTTCAGTTCACAGATGGCCTTGGTTTAACGCATCAAATATTCTGATATCTTAGCATGATGCAAATGAAAAAAAAAACAAAGTATTTTTGGCGATGCTCAGGGAAAAAAAATCAAATTAAACTTGTAGATGTTTCCTGTGTTGCATTATTTGTATGAACGGGCTATTCCGTTTCAGTTAAGTGAAAGAGCTCGACACAGTAAGATAGCAATGTCTATCTTTGTTTTGAATCACTTGTACAAATGTAAGCTGCACTGGCTGAACTAAGTGACTCTGCTCATTTAGAAATATTGGTTGATGGATAAATATCGGCCACGACCCCGGGGAGAACTCATCCATTCTTCTGGCCTGGGAAAAGTAAATTATTCTGTCGTGATGCTTCGGTGTTTGGAGGAGCTACAAATGAATATTTGTAGAAATCACCTGTATCCTCCATTTAATGTAATCCACAAACACAAATAATTGGGTAGCATTATATAAAGGAGAACGAAGTGTGTTCAATTCAATGAAAATCATTACACTGAGGATGAATTCGTACCTTGGAGAGAAATGATAACTTACTGGGCTAGTGTGAGGTGATACTCGGCATTCTATCATTTGTTCATAATTTCTTCTTCATATGATTCTCGATGTAACTCCCCCAGAATGTCTTTTTTTAAGAAAACTCAGAGCATCATGATTGCAGAAATATGCTGAGACTAATTCAGTTGATCTGCTAAAGCCCAGGAAGGAGAAACATTCTGGAATTGATTGATAGCCTCAGGGTGGGATTTTCCAGTCGCACGCGCCCCAAGACTGGAAATTCCCATCCAAGCTCAACGGACCTTTAAATGGTGCACCGGATTTTCTGTCCTGCCCGCTTCGATTTCCACGACGGGCTGGACGGGAAATTTCTGGCCAAGGTATTGCTGTGATGGGGTTAGATACTGGAGCTGTTAGTTGGATGGGCTGAATGGCCTTTTGTATCTCTGCGGAACCCTGTGAGCTTAATGTGGTTGGCAGTCAGAAATTGGGCGGAATTCTCCCAACCAGCCCATGATGGGTTTGGTATCGAGTGGGCACAGGGAATCTGGCGGGAGCCAAAGAGTCAGAAACCCACTGAGTTAAAATCCCATTGCAATTCACCCAATGGCAGTTTAATTGTGGGTCATTCTTCTCACTGGCAAGTGGCACAGACGCAATTTGCATTTGTTTGCATCTCATGAATGCTCATTAAAACAGCTGCCCTCCAGTATCCCGTCAAGACTTCCAATCAGCGGCAATTTACATCAAACCAGATTGATAATAAGTAACGAGCATAAGGTGGTTCTCAGTTCATCCAAGTCTTTGGGTTGAGTGCACGAGCTTTCAACCATAGCGCTGCGTCTCTCCTGATGCACAGCTGGGGCAGACTGGTTCCTGTCTCTATCTCCATGCCGAGCTGGTCTTCATGGACAGCACCGTGCAGTTGGAGCCATGGACATTCCCGTGTCAAAGAGTCGGATCAGCACAACGTCTGGGGGTTGGGGACTTAAGGTGTCTCTTTGCCTCTGGTACCACATAGCATTGTCTATCTGGACAGCATTGTGCTGCCACCGCAACAAAAGTCTAAAGTTCGACTGGGGGTGGAACCCGAGATGAGGTCAGGAAGCATGGTGGCCTGATGAAGTGGATGGGAGGTGGGGGGGTGGGGGGGGGGGCGGGGGGTGGTGCGGATGGCAGGAACATGCAGAAGAAGGGTTGTGCAAGCAATGGGAGGAAGGGTGAAAATTCATGATGGTAGGTGGAGAGACAAGTGAATAAAGAAGATGAAGAAAGGAAGGCAGAGGGAAGACCGAGGGGATAGAAACTGGATCCTGACAAGGCTGCATAAAAACTCACAAAGTGATACCACCTAATTTACTGGAACAGGATGGGCAGATGGATATTAACCCTGAAAAGTGTGAGGTGATACACTTTGGATGGAGTTATTTGACAAGACAGTACTCAATGAATGGCAGGACACTAGGAAGTTCAGTGGAACAAAGTGACCTTGGCGTGTTTGTCCACAGATCTCTGAAGGTGGAAGGGCATGTTAGTAGGGTGGTGAAAAAGGCACATGGGACACTTGCCTTTATCAATCGAGGCATAGATTACAAAAGCAAGGAAGTCATGTTGGAGTTGTATAGAACTTTGGTGAGGCCACAGCTGGAGTACTGTGTGCAGTTCTGGTCGCCACATTATAGGAAGGATGTGATTGCACCAGAGGGGGTGCAGGGGAGATTCACCAGGATGCTGCCTGGGATGGAACATTTCATTTATGAAGAGAGGTTGCATAGGGTTGGGTTGTTTTTGTTGGAGCAGAGAAGACTGAGGGGAGACCTGATCAAGAAGTACAAAATTGAGAGACATGGACCGAGTGGATAAGGAGCATCTGTTCCCCTTAGTTGAAGGGTCAGTCACAAGGGGATATGGGTTCAAGGTGAGGGACAGGAAGTTTAGGGGGGATGTGAGGAAAAACCTTTTTACCCAGAGGGTGGTGACGGTCTGGAATGCGCTGCCTGGGAGGGTGGTGGAGGCGGGTTGCCTCACAGCCTTTAAAAAGTATCTGGATGAGCACTTGGCACTTCATAACATTCAGGGCTATGGGTCAAGTGCCGGTAAATGGGATTAGGCGGGAGTTTAGGTGTTTCTAATGTGTCGGTACGGACTTGATGGACTGAAGGGCATCTTTTGCGCTGCATGATTCAATGATCCTATGATTCTATGGAATGGATGAAGACTCCAGATATGGTGGGTAGAGGTCGAAGTGGGGAATGAGGCTCTCACATGTGATGGACACGGGCCAAGGATGGTTGAATTGAGGAACAAACTTCACCTTGAGGCCTCGAGCCCTTTTCCTCTGGGTTGCTGACATCTCGCACGGTCTGGTGAAGATAGGCGGGCTGGAGGGGGTGATACAAATGAGCACTTGGCACATTTGGACTGGTGTTTAAATATGGTGCTGGGACCTTCAAACCAATCGGCTGAGGGCAGATGGACAAATCTGCTGCCGGCCTATCAGGAACATCGGAGGGGTATGTTTTTGTGCATAATTAATGATGCTCCAAGTGCAGAATCTGGTGTAGGGTCCCGCCATTGTGGTCAGCGGGATAAGTGCCACCCTCGATCACACAGTCTCAAAATGGGAGAATCCTGCCCATTGATCATGGCACAAACACTTGAGAATGCACAAATTCACATAACCACCATTGTTCAAAAACTGTTAACCTGGGGGACCAAATCTTATGAAATGAAATGAAACTCATGTTAACGCTGGGGTTGGTGTGGGAGTTGGAGATGGATGGTGTGGGGATGTGTTGTTGACCATAGAGACAGGGGGTGGGTGCTGCTGACCTTTAGGTTGAAGGGGAAGGGGTGACCAAGTCTCCTCCTGGTGGCCGATGGCCACGGTGCATATTCTCATCGAGGTAAAGGCAAGCGGATACTCCCAGGCTCAGTCTCCCACAGGCTAGCCGAGAAATAAGGGACAAAAGGCATTTGACAATGGTTAGAATATGGAACAATCTGTTAAACTACTGGACAGTGGTCATTCTGACTGTTAATTGGTAGACTCAACTATTTCCAATGCCATTAACCTGCACCATGTTAAATGTAATATTAATGTAAAAACAGCGTGCTGCCCTCTACGGGCAGGCTGAGAAAACAGTGCTACCATAAGAGAAACGAAACAGCAGAATGCGGTCAGCAACACCAAATATATATACCCTGGCCATATACTTTCACTCATCTAGTTCTGACCTACTGCACATTCTGTTGTGCCTTGGCATAGTTTTCCATAATAAGGTACTTAACCACCTTCTTCCCAAACTCAAAAAATTATTTTCAAAAGTGTATAATCTTTGTATATTAAGGGCTGGATTCTTTGACCTTGCCCTCAGCTGGGATTCTCAGATCCCGCTGCAGTGAACGGAGATTAGGCTAAGTGCCAAATTTATATTCCTGCTGGCAATGGTAACGTGGGGTGAATGGCCAGAGAATGGCCAGGGTGGTACAATGACACAGTGGTTAGCACTGCTGCCTCCCAGTGTCAGGGGGCTGTGTCTGTGTGAATTCCCTTCAGGTGCTCCGGTTTCCTCCCACACTCCAAAGATCATAGAATCATAGAATACCTACAGTGCAGAAAGAGGCCATTTGGCCCATCGAGCCTTCACCGATAACGATGCCACCCAAACCCTATCCTCTTAACCCCACATATTTACCCTGCTAGTTCCCCTGACACTAAGGGATAAATTAGCATGGCCAATCAACCTAACCTGTACATCTTTGGACTTTGGGAGGAAACCGGAGCACCCGGAGGAAACCCATGAAGACACGGGGAGAACATGCAAACTCCACACAGTCACCTGAGGCCGGAATTGAACCCAGGTGCCTAGTGCTGTGAGGCAGCAGTGCTAACCACTGTGCCATCGTGCCACCTCTGTTGTGCTAGTGATGTAGGGGGCAAGGGCAGCTGCTGAAGATCCCGTTGTGGGAAGGGGGTCTGAAAATTCCACTGTGGACAGAGAAAGAATGGCTACAACAATAATTTGACAACAATAATAGCAATAGCGGCTTTCAAATGGCTATTCTGGCTGAGAGTGAAGCATGCTGGGAATTTTGGTCAACTTGTAGATTAAACCAGATGCAGGTCATAAAGAGGCTGTGGTCTGGGAGCTGTGATCTGAAGCTTCCTGTGTCGGTCAGATCAGGGAAGTTGTTTACATTAATTGAGACACAGTAGCTCCAATTTATAGCTGCTATGTACGGGACATGTAAAATGAGCTCAGCATCATGGCATCGTTCAAAAGTAGTTTCACTGGATGTTCGCGCCATGTGATTGGTTTCTGGTTACACAGTTGGCTGGATGACAGAGAATCTTCCGGAAGCAAGTGGAGAATTGTGGATAAAAGACATGTGAGTTCTTTGTTTGGCAGCGATAACTCAGAAGAGACCAACCATCACAACAAGACCTTGTACCCTGAAGGAGACTTCAGAGAGACCAAGAAGGTAGATTCTACATTGAGGATATTTCTTGGCCAAGGTTTTCCTAAACTCGGTAGTATCTATTTTTAGTTAAATAGTTAAAATTGATGTTCAGTTAAAATTAAAGTGCAGTTTAAGAGTTAAAGTTCAGTTGATGTTCAGTCAGAGTCAGTAAAGAGTTAATGAGTTGCAACTGTTTATGTTTGAGTTGGTACTAGAAGTATTCGATAAAGAAATAATTGAATTACTGTCCTTGTTTGTCTCATTAAACTGGAATGCTTGGAAGGTGTTTAAACAAATGTTGTATAACACCACCCTCAGTCTTGAACATACTCAATGACTAAACTTCCACAGCCTTCTGGGGCAGAGGGTTCCAAAGATTCACCAACCCCCTCGCCTGAGTCCTGAATGATCTGCCACTTACTCTGAGAGTTCTATACTCCCCACCATCCCCAGCCTAGCCAGGGGAAACATCAGTGGAATTTTCCAGCCCTTCCAGAGGATGGTGAATCTGTGGAACTCATTGCCACAGAAGGTTGTGGAGGCCAGGTCATTGCGTATCTTTAAGACAGAGATAGATAGGTTCTTGATCAATAAAGGGATCAAGGATTACAGGGAGAAGGCAGGAGAATAGGGATGAGAATCATATCAGCCATAATTGAATGGTGGAGCAGACTCGATGGGTTGAATGGCCTAATTCTGCACCTATATCTTATGGTCTTATGGTTTCCTACTAAGTCACCCACCACCCTAACTTGGAAATATATTGCCGTTCCTTCATTGTTGCTGGGTCAAAATCATGAAATTCCCTCCCGAACTGCACTGTGGGTGTATCTATATTTCAGGGACCGCAGCAGTTCAAGAAGGCAGCTCATCACCACCTTCTGAAGGGCAACCCGGGATGGGTGATAAATGCTGGCCTAGCCAACGATGCCCACATCCCGTAAAATGGATTAAAAAAAGATCATATTCACATTTTCATTTTATTCCTCCCCAGGTTATTTCATGATGGCAGAGAGATCGGATGAGGAGTGTATAAATTGATATTGACAGTGTTGGTGACTCCATCCCACAGTTCACTAAGAACCTTCCATTCTGATTTTCTAACCTTACATATTTCTATAGCAGAATAAGACCTCACCTCTATCGTATCTCATAGCAATGGAAGGTGTCATTAGTATCTACCACCTGTTGCTGCTCATATTGTTTGAAAAAACAGGAAAGCATTAAGATAAATGGAAATGAGCAAACAGAAAGAAAGACAGACTGCCTCAAACACATTATTGTGAGTGAAATGTTTTGGTGAGTTACACACAAACATTACATTTTAATGTCTATTTCGGTCCCACTTTACACCATGTATCTTCTTCTCCTGAATATCTTAAACTGATAAACAAATTCACAACACATCACTCAAATGAAAGCATACTTAAATGAAATATATATATTTTCTATTATGGAAACAAACCACAACTTGGAATTCTGTTATATTCCTCATGCATTTTATCGGGAAGATAGGCGAAGAAGTAGGAGGTAGAAAATAAGTAACGACAGGGTTGGGAGTAAGAAAGCCCACCAATGCCTCTACTTTCTCAGAAGACTAAGGAAATTTGGCATGTCAGCTACGACTCTCACCATCTTTTACAGATGCACCATAGAAAGCATTCTCTCTGGTTGTATCACAGCTTGGTATGGCTCCTGCTCTGCCCAAGACCGCAAGGAACTACAAAAGATCGTGAATGTAACCCAATCCATCACGCAAACCAGCCTCCCATCCATTGACTCTGTCTACACTTCCCGCTGCTTCCCCAAAGCAGCCAGCATAATTAAGGACCCAGATACCCTGGACATTCTCTCTTCCACCTTCTTCCTTCGGGAAAAAGATACAAAAGTCTGAGGTCACGTACCAACCGACTCAAGAACAGCTTCTTCCCTGCTGCTGTCAGACTTTTGAATGGACTTACCTTGCACTAAGTTGATCATTCTCTCCACCCTAGTTATGACTGTAACACTACATTCTGCACTCTCTCGTTTCCTTCTCTATAAACGGTATGTTTTGTCTGTATAGCGCACAAGAAACAATACTTTTCACTGTATGTTAATACACATGACAATAATAAATCAAATTAAATCATCAGGTGAGTGGAGAGGTAGGTTTCATAAACTCAGCATACATAGACAAAGGCACAATTGCAAGTTAATGGTTGGAATGCGAGTCTTTACAGGTATTTCAAGTCTTTACAGGTATAGACAGTGCAAGAGGAGAGAGGGATAATCACAGGTTAAAGAGGTGTGAATTGTCTCAAATCAGGACAGTCAGTAAGATTTTGCAAGCCCAGGCCAAATGGTAGGGGTTACACATAGGGCCCTATTTTACCATTGCATCGCGCCCGTTTTCAGGGCTGAGTGCGTATGGGGTCGCCTGAGAACAGATTTTCAAGTCGGATCTGAATTAAGCCCAGATTCAGCACTTAGAATGAAAATGGTAAAATCAGGCCCGTGATGTGACATGAACCCAAGATCCCGGTTGAGGCCATCTTCATGCGTGCAGAACTTGGCTATCTATGAGCAAAGAACAAAGAACAATACAGCACAGGAACAGGCCCTTCGGCCCTCAAGCCTGCACCGATACGCGGTTTCTATCCCTCTGTTCGCCTCCTATTCATGTGTCCAACAGGATACAACTTGAAAGTTGCTAACTTACCTGCTTCCACCACCTCCACTGGCAATGCATTCCAGGCACCCACTACCCTCTGTGTGAAAAACCTTCCCTGCACGTCTCCCTTAAATGTACCACTTTTATATTCTCAAGGCCAGGATGACATTCGTGACAGACAGCATGGTTTTGTAAGAGGGAGGTCGTGCCTTACAAATTTGGTGGAGTTTTTTGAGGAAGTGACAAAAACGGTTGACAAAGGAAGGGCCGTGGATGTCGTCTATATGGATTTCAGTAAGGCATTTGACAAAGTCCCACATGGCAGGTTGGTTAAGAAGGTTAAGGCTCATGGGATACAAGGAGAAGTGGCTAGATGGGTGGAGAACTGGCTTGGCCATAGGAGACAGAGGGTAGCAGTCGAAGGGTCTTTTTCCGGCTGGAGGTCTGTGACCAGTGGTGTTCCGCAGGGCTCTGTACTGGGACCTCTGCTATTTGTGATATATATAAATGATTTGGAAGAAGGTGTAACTGGTGTTATCAGCAAGTTTGCGGATGACACGAAGATGGCTGGACTTGCGGATAGCGATGAGCATTGTCGGGCAATACAGCAGGATATAGATAGGCTGGAAAATTGGGCGGAGAGGTGGCAGATGGAATTTAATCCAGAAAAATGAAAAGTGATGCATTTTGGAAGAAATAATGTAGGCAGGAGTTATACAATAAATGGCAGTGCCATCAAGAGTATAGAAACACAGAGGGACCTAGGTGTGCAAGTCCACAAATCCTTGAAGGTGGCAACACAGGTGGAGTAGGTGGTGAAGAAGGCATATGGTATGCTTTCCTTTATAGGACGGGGTATAGAGTATAAAAGCTGGAGTCTGATGATGCAGCTGTATAGAACACTGGTTAGGCCACATTTGGAGTACTGCGTCCAGTTCTGGTCGCCGCACTACCAGAAGGACGTGGAGGCATTAGAGAGAGTGCAGAGAAGATTTACCAGGATGTTGCTTGGTATGGAGGGTCTTAGCTATGAGGAGAGATTGGGTAAACTGGGGTTGTTCTCTCTGGAAAGACGGAGAATGAGGGGCGATCTAATAGAGGTGTACAAGATTATGAAGGGGATAGATAGGGTGAACGGTGGGAAGCTTTTTCCCAGATCAGAAGTGACGATCACGAGGGGCCATGGGCTCAAGGTGAGAGGGGCGAAGTATAACTCAGATATTAGAGGGATGTTTTTTACACAGAGGGTGGTGGGGGCCTGGAATGTGCTGCCAAGTAGGGTGGTGGAGGCAGACACGCTGACATCGTTTAAGACTTACCTGGATAGTCACATGAGCAGCCTGGGAATGGAGGGATACAAACGATTGGTCTAGTTGGACCAAGGAGGGCCTGTTTCCTGTGCTGTACTGTTCTTTGTTCTTTGTTCTTTGAGGGGTGGTGGTGGGAGGGTGGGGGGTGGCTTAAGGTGCTAAACACAGGGGCCTATGCTCTGTGTCTCTTTTTGAATAAGGAAGTTGCATTGAATTTTTCCATTCTAATGGGACCTTCCCTGAATTAGGGGACTTTTGGCAAATTAAAACCAATGCATCAAATATCTCATTAGCCACTACTTTTAAAGCGCTAAGAACATAAGAACATAAGAAATAGGAGCAGGAGTAGGCCATCTAGCCCCTCGAGCCTGCCCCGCCATTCAATAAGATCATGACTGATCTGAAGTGGATCAGTTCCACTTACCCGCCTGATCCCTATAACCCCTAATTCCCTTACCGATCAGGAATCCATCTATCCGTGATTTAAACATATTCAACGAGGTAGCCTCCACCACTTCAGTGGGCAGAGAATTCCAGAGATTCACCACCCTCTGAGAGAAGAAGTTCCTCCTCAACTCTGTCCTAAACTGACCCCTTTATTTTGAGGCTGTGCCCTCTAGTTCTAGCTTCCTTTCTAAGTCGAAAGAATCTCTCCACCTCTACCCTATCCAGCCCTTTCATTATCTTATAGGTCTCTATAAGATCCCCCCTCAGCCTTCTAAATTCCAACGAGTAGGATGACATCCATCAGGATTTGGGTCCTTATCAGTCGGTAGCTCCAACCACTTGCTCTGTATCACCTCCTTGATGATCGTAATTTTCCTGCTTTCCTCCCTCCCTTCCAATTCCATGTCTGGGATGTTACTTGTGTCCTCTATAATTTATCTGCCATCTCCTTATTTTCTCTTATTAATTCCATAGACTCACTTTCTGTAGGACCAATGCTGACTTTATTAATTATTTTCTCTTTAAGGTATGTACAGAAACTCTTATTGTTTTTGTATATTAGCCTAGCTTCCTCTTGTACTTTGAATTTTCCCTCCGTATCAATCTTTTAGTCCTTCTTTGCCTTTTTTCAAATATTCTGAAAAATCTTCTGACCACCTTTACACGATTAAATGCTTTTTCCATTGAAGCCACCCAACACCGCTGGGAAACCTGTGGATGGGGGTGCGCTGCCGGTGGGACCAGACAATCCAACCGCCAGCAAATGCTGGAGAATCCCACCCAGGGTTAGTCAATGTTGCTGCAATGTTTATTACAGTAAAAGTCTTAAAACTTGAAATCTTGTCGAGTGGTCCTTCCAGTCAGCAGTCACTATATCATTTTGTTTTCTTGTTTCTAAGCAAATGCAGCCAATGTTGGAGTCAATTCCAAGATGGCGCCGGAGCGAGGCGACTTCTTGTAAGCTGTGACCAGCATACCTTCTCATTCTATACTTTATTCTCGTTCTATGCTTCTAAAACTTCATTCTAACTACATTCTGCACTCTCTCATTTCCTTCTCTATGAACGGTACGTTTTGTCTATATAGCATGCAAGAAACAATACTTTTCACTGTATGTTAATACATGTGACAATAATAAATCAAATCAAAATCAAAGAATGTTGATGCACTTAGCTAGTAAACGCAGCCTTGCAAGCATAAGCCACATCCTGAGGACAACTTGTAAAACAAGGTATCAGATAACATTTCCTTGTTCCACTATCCCCAAGTCCAAGTATTAATTTAGAACTAAAAGGAGAAAATACTGGAAAGTATTTGTGGAGAGAGAAACAGAGTTAAGGTTTCAGGGCAAGGAGCAGATTTCCGGTATTCTGTTTTTCTCTCAGCTGAGAATTTTATGTTTTGATTTGAAGATTTCATATTCATTGTTTAAACAGCCTGGTTTAAAGTTTCAGCATAACAGAACACAAAGATATTGACCGGTATTCTCCGGTCTCGCACACCCACTGCCGCTGCTGGCGAGAGTGGGGAGTTTGACGCTCAGTCAAATCTCCCTTCACAGCAGCAGGACTGGATAATCCTAGTGGGCAATGTCGGAGAATTCTGCTCATTGATATTGTGGGGGGGTGGAATTCACTGGCCCTATTCGCTGCTGGCAGGAATCCTGATTACTTGGTAAATGGGGCCTTCGGGCCCAAGACAGGATGCCCGCTGAACTAGGAGGGGGACGTTCCCTTCACCATTACTGTTCAATCAGCCCCACTGTTTTAACACAGCATTTATTTCAAGTCGCTGAGTCTTCATAGAAAGCTAAGAGCCTGTTAAATATCTTCAAACCCTCTGCAGACATTTGTTTCCATTCAATTTCAGTCCACTCCTTTTAACTCTCTTTTGATTGACAGCTTAATAGTTTTTACTCAACATGCAGTCATTTATTTAGTTTTTCTTTCACACTTGAATGCATCTCAAGTAACCTTCACCCCTCAACCATTGTTCCTAACTGCAATGTTTACACAAAAGAGGAACTGAAAAGCACTTAGCTACTTTGGAATTGGCTCGTGTTGCTTGTGGATACAGCTGAGTAAAAACCATTTAACTGTGGAGAAGGGAATTACCCCCTCTTATGAACGTGAGTGACTTCTGTCAGTCAGAGGACTTCAACATAGAAACATGGAAACATAGAAGATAGGAGCAGAAGGAGGCCATTTGGCCCTTCGAATCTGCTCCACCATTCATTATGATCATGACTGATCATCCAACTCAATAGCCTAATCTTGCTTTTTCCCCATAACCTTTGATCCCATTCGCCCTAAATGCTATATCCAGCCACCTCTTGAATACATTCAATGTTTCGGCATCAACTACTTCCTGTGGTAATGATTTCCACCGGTTTACCACTCATTGGGTGAAGAAATGTCTCCTCACCTCCGTCCTAAATGGTCTACCCTGAATCCTCAGACTGTGACCCCTGGTTCTGGACTCCCCCACCATTGGGAATATCCTCCCTGCATCTGAAGGTCGATAAGTCCCCTGGGCCTGATGAAATGTATCCTAGGATTCTTTGGGAGGCAAGGGATGAGATTGCAGAGCCTTTGGCTTTGATCTTTGGGTCCTTGCTGTCCACGGGGATGGTGCCAGGGGACTGGAGAATGGCGAATGTTGTTCCTCTGTTTAAGAAAGGGAATAGAAATGACCCTGGTAATTATAGACCGGTTAGTCTTACTTCGGTGGTTGGTAAATTGATGGAAAAGGTCCTTAGGGATGGGATTTACGACCATTTAGAAAGATGCGGATTAATCCGGGATAGTCAGCACGGATTTGTGAAGGGCAAGTCGTGCCTCACAAATTTGATTGAATTTTTTGAGGAGGTAACTAAGTGTGTTGATGAAGGTAGAGCAGTTGATGTCATATACATGGATTTTAGTAAGGCGTTTGATAAGGTCCCCCATGGTCGGCTTATGATGAAAGTGAGGAGGTGTGGGATAGAGGGAAAGTTGGCCAATTGGATAGGTAACTGGCTGTCTGATCGAAGACAGAGGGTGGTGGTCGATGGAAAATTTTCGGATTGGAGGCAGGTTGCTAGCGGAGTGCCGCAGGGATCAGTGCTTGGTCCTCTGCTCTTTGTGATTTTTATTAATGACTTAGAGGAGGGGGCTGAAGGGTGGATCAGTAAATTTGCTGATGACACCAAGATTGGTGGAGTAGTGGATGAGGTGGAGGGCTGTTGTAGGCTGCAAAGAGACATAGATAGGATGCAAAGCTGGGCTGAAAAATGGCAAATGGAGTTTAACCCTGATAAATGTGAGGTGATTCATTTTGGTAGGACTAATTTAAATGTGGATTACAGGGTCAAAGGTAGGGTTCTGAAGACTGTGGAGGAACAGAGAGATCTTGGGGTCCATATCCACAGATCTCTAAAGGTTGCCACTCAAGTGGATAGAGCTGTGAAGAAGGCCTATAGTGTGTGAGCTTTTATGAACAGGGGGTTGGAGTTTAAGAGCCGTGGGGCTTTGCTGCAACTGTACAGGACCTTGGTGAGACCACATTTGGAATATTGTGTGCAGTTCTGGTCACCTCACTATAAGAAGGATGTGGAAGCGCTGGAAAGAGTGCAGAGGATATTTACCAGGATGCTGCCTGGTTTGGAGGGTAGGTCTTATGAGGAAAGGTTGAGGGAGCTAGGGCTGTTCTCTCTGGAGCGGAGGAGGCTGAGGGGAGACTTAATAGAGGTTTGTAAGATGATGAAGGGGATAGATAGAGTGAACATTCAAAGACTATTTCCTCGGGTGGATGGAGCTGTTACAAGGGGGCATAACTATAGGGTTCGTGGTGGGAGATATAGGAAGGATATCAGAGGTAGGTTCTTTATGCAGAGAGTGGTTGGGGTGTGGAATGGACTGCCTGCAGTGATAGTGGAGTCAGACACTTTAGGAACATTTAAGCGGTTATTGGATAGGCACATGGAGCACACCAGGATGATAGGGATTGGGATAGCTTGATCTTGGTTTCAGATAAAGCTCGGCACAACATCGTGGGCCGAAGGGCCTGTTCTGTGCTGTACTGTTCTATGTTCTATCTACCCTGTCTAGTCCTGTTAGAATTTTATAAGTCTCCATGAGATTCCCCCCCACATTCACCTGAACTCCAGCGAAAACAATCCTAACCGAGTCAATCTCTCCTCATACATCAGTCCCGCCATCCCCGGAATCAGCCTGGTAAACCTTCACTGCACTCCCTCGAGAGCAAGAACATCCTTCCTCAGAAAAGGAGGCCAAAACTGCACACAATACTCGAGGTGTGACTTCACCAAGACCCTGTATAATTGCAACAACACATCCCTGCTCCTGGACTCAAAACCTCTCGCAATGAAGGCCAACATGCCATTTGCCTTCTTTACCGCCTGCTGCACCTGCATGTTTACCTTCAGTGCTAGTGCACAAAGGCACCCAGATCCCACTACACACTCCTCCTCTCCCAATTTACAGCCATTCAGGTAGTAATCTGCCTCCTTGTTTTTGTTTCCAAATTATACTGCATCTGCCATTGATTTGTCCACTCACGCAACCTGCCCAGATCATTCTAAAGGATCTCTGCATCCTCATCACAGTTCACCGTCCCATCCACTTGGTATCATCTGCAAACTTTGAGATGTTACATTTTGTTCCCTCATCCAAATCATTAATCATTAATCCCAGCACCAATCCCTGTGGCACCCTGCTAGTTACTGCCTGCCAATTTGAAAAGCACACATTAATTCCTACTCTTTGATTCCTCTCTGCCAGCCAGCTTTCTATCCATCTCAATACACTTCCCCCAATCCCATGCGCTTTACTCTTGTACGATAATCTCTTGTGTGGGACTTTGTCAAAAGCTTTGTGAAAGTCCAAATATACCACATCTACTGGTTCCCCCTTGTCAACTCTACTAGTTACATTTTCAAAGAATTCCAGCAGATTTGTCAAACATGATTTCCGCTTCATAAATCCATACTGACTCTGTCTGATCCTGCCACTGCTTTCTAAATGCTCTGCTATAAAGTCCTTGATAATGGATTCGAGAATCTTCCCCACTACCGATGTTAAGCTTATTGGTCTATGATTCCCTGCTTTCTCTTTATTTCCCTTTTTGAATATTGGAGTGATATTCGCCACCCTCTGATCTGCAGGGACTGTTCCAGAGTCTGTAGAGTCCTGGAAGATGACCACCAATGCATCCACTATTTCTAGAGCCACTTCCTTAAATATTCTGGGATGTAGATTATCAGGCCCTGGGGATTTATCCGCCTTCAATCCCATCAATTTTCCCAGCACCATTTCTCTACTAATATTGATCTCCCTCGGTTCTTCCCTCTCACCAAATCTTGCATTCTCCAACATTTCTGGCATTTGATTTGTGTCCTCTTTTCAAGAGGGCTTTGAAGGGGATTATCTCACACCTGCAACTTCCCTTCCCAGAAGAGAATCCTTTCTGCTGAATGGAGTGCTGTGGTTATTTGGAAGCCTTACAGCTTTCCGGGGTCATGGAGATTAAAGTGATCAGGGAACTTCAGAGGTTTTAGATGACAGAGAAAACAAGGAGTATTTTACCCCAGGATGGTGTCTGAGTTCATCAGCCTGAAACTGAGCAACATCCTGGGGGAGAGTGGTGAAGTCAACCCCTTGCCCCCAGCTCAAGCCCACTCAACCCCAAGTACCCTGGCAGCAGCAGAGGAGCACATGGGCACTGAACCTACCTACTTGATTCCCCCCTCAGGGTCCAAGGCCGCAGGCCACGATTTCAGTGCTCGGTGCCAGGGAGCAGTGCACCGCTGGCACTGTCATGGAACATGTCCTGATGGGGAGGGAGGCTAAGGAAGCAAGATGGGGGATATGAGGGGGGAGGTACGTGCTGGGTCGGTTGCTGAGGGTAGGGGGGGGGTGTCGGTTTGGGTCACCCTCATGCCTGCAAGATGTAAGGGGGGAGGGTGACCCGTTATTTCAGTGGTGGAAGGGGGCGGGGGGTAGAGGGGGGAAGGATGCCATCTTTGCTGAAGGGTTGGTGGTGCTCTCCTTGTCAGTGGAGAGGTGGTCACCATTTCCACTTTTGGGGGAAGGGGGTCTGCCTGCGAATGTGGTTGATCAGGGAGCCCTTTAAAATTGGCCTCCTGATTTCTGAAAAGCCAGGGTAGCCGGCGTGACCCTCTCGATGCATGAATTTGCATTTGAATCAGATGGGTTGAATCTCACCTGACAGGCGTTGCCAGTGCCAACAGGAAACACTCCGGTTTACCCACTGGCGTGGACGCGTAGTGCCGATTTGAATGAATTGTGACCTGCATCTGATTCACAGCTCACTGAAGAACAGAAGTAGAGTGAAGGGTAATTTAACTCTTAGTTGAGAGAGACATGAAAAGCCGAAGACTGTCACAAACATCTATTGCTGACAAAATTTTAACTACAATGTCACCATTGCTAAAATATTGACAATTACAGTTAAGTAGGTTGATTCTTCGCAACAGCTAACAAAGTCTGAATCCTCTTAAGTGCATTATTACCTTAATTTTAAGCTTCCCAGCATTGACTGTGTTTTATTTAGAAACAGGAAAACAAAATTATTCAATGCTCAAAAGTAAAATCTTAACGAGTTTCTGTTCCAAGTCTACGTTCCGTATATCATTGGTTCACCCCCAGCCCTAAAATTCTCTCTTGCAAACACACATCCCTGACTTTGTTACTTCTAGACTAACTATCCCATCATACTGCTGGCCAACCTCCATTATTCACCCTTTAATACTCTATCCAGAATGTTGCTCCCACTAAGTTCCATTCAAGCCTGTGTCACTGATCTAAAACGACTTCCCATCATTGATTGATTGCTTTATTATTGTCATATGTATTGAGATACAATGAAAAGCATTGTTTCTGGCACGCTATGCAAACAGACCATACCATTCATAGAGCACATAGGGGAGAAGGAAAGGACAGGGTGCAGAATAAAATGTTGCAATTACCAATAGGGTGAGGAGAAAGATCAGCTTAATATATGATAGGACTATTCAAAAGTCTGATGACAGCAGGAAAAAAGCTGTTCTTGAGTTGGTCGGTATGTGTTTTCAGACTTTTGTATCTTTTTCCCAATGGAAGAAGGTGGAAGAGAGTCTGTCCAGGGTGCATGGAGTCCTTGATTATGCTGACTCTTTCCCGAGGCAGCCTGACATGCAGACGGAGTCAATGGATGGGAGGCTGGTTTGTGTGGTGGACTGTGCTCTGTTCACAACTCTTTGGGGAGAATTTTACCATTTTGAGTCTAAGTGCCGGATCTGGGCGTCAATAGATCCGCGCCTGGAATCCTCTTTCCAGCGCGCCCATACACGTTTTGCCGGCTCCGGCCCGATCCGCGCTGTGGACGGGGCTTAGTGCTGGTGGACCGATCAGAGCTCTGAACTGCGCATGCGCGGCTCGAAAGAAATCTGCCAGCGCACCCGGGCATGAAAAAAAAAAGCAGAA